>NW_014040874.1:2619576-2679857 GCF_000293215.1 Trichosporon asahii var. asahii CBS 2479 | reverse complement strand
TTCAGCGACTCGGTTGGAGCTTTGGAAGAAAGTTGTTACCCGACCTCGGCACTGTTGATGGGGACGAGCAACGCATGCACGGAAGAGATGTGGACGCTAGTGCACTAGGGCGTCATGCTGCCCGTCTGCACGTAGCATTCCGAGCGCGTGGAAGACGTTGAACGGAGGACTGGAAGTGATCGATGGAATCGAGTTGTGGCTTTCGACATCGAGCTGGGTTATCGGGATATTGCTCGGGAATGCGTCACGACTGGACCCAGATGGAAACGAACATGTCGCTAACATTCAGCCCCCTCTCCAGCTTAACTCGCTTGCCGGCACCTACGCCTCGTCGGCTTACGTTGCTGCTGCCAAGCAGGGCAAGAAGGAGCTCGACCAGCTCGCCGAGGACGTCACCTCGTTCTCCAAGACCCTCCGCGATGACGCCCAGCTCAAGGCCAAGATCGGTACGTTGTTGCGCGTTTGCAACTGCGCACCGGAGACTGTTTGCTGACGTGCTTCTCTTCTTTTGATGATCGACAATCGATATTGATTCGCGTTTTACTTTCGTCATCGGGTACAACCGCCAACAGACAACCCCACCCTCTCTGCCCGCGAGCGCTCCGAGGTCCTCAAGCAGGTCGTCCCCTCCGGCTCCTCCCCCATCCTCTTCAACCTCCTGAACGTCCTTTCCGAGAACGGCCGTCTCGGCTCTGCCTCCAAGGTTTTTGAGGACTTTGAGAAGCTCATGTCCGCCCACCGCGGAGAGCTCCTCGTCACCGTCACCTCGGCCGAGCCCCTCGACAACAAGTCGATGTCCCGCCTCGAGAAGGCCCTCAAGGGCTCGCAGGTTGGCCAGGACAAGACCCTCAAGTTTGTCAACCGTGTCAACCCCTCGGTCCAGGGCGGTCTCCTCGTCGACCTCGGTGACAAGACCATCGACGCCACCGCTGCCACCAGGGTCAACCGCTTCAACCAGGCTCTTGCCGGTAAGTACAGTTAACTTCTGGAAGGATGGAACTGACGTTTGCAGAGGGCATCTAGACGACTGCAAGTGTAGCGTAGTGGTGAATGAATAGCATACAAATGGAAGACTGCAGTCTTGGGAATAAGCTGTGCCGAGGACGGGTCCAGGGACGGAAAGGACGTCAGGATGGAGCAAGGCGTCAACGATACGTCAGACGCTGGCGTTGAAGTGCTGCGGGGTGGTTGTGGTGACGTGAGGAAGCGAGTGGCTAAGCCACTTGGGTTGATGTGACGGTCAATCTGACGTCTGTGGCTAGTGTGGAGTGAGAGTGTGTCAGTGCATGTCAAGCTGCTGAGACAATGTTCTGTAACTGCGGGTCGGGATCACTCGCACTGCGGCGTTCATGATGTCGGTCAAGGAACGGCAGTAACGTCGGCGAGATCAGATATGACGAGAAACGCTTGTGGAACGCTGGTAGAGCGGCCGAGCGGCTTCCAGTCGAGAGTATTCCCAGAGCCCCGCCTGGCCCGCCCACGGCCATATCCCACGGTCTCTACGTCTGTGGCTTGGCACGGGGGACCATGAGTGCTGCGGCGTGCCGGAAGGGCCACAATGCAACGAACGCGTCGAGTGTATGTGCTGGCAGGCGCGTCGCATAGTTGCGTCATTGCAGCGGATCGGCGATCCGCCAATTCACGACCTGCAGGAAGAAGCGCGTAAGGCCCACCACTGCTGAGCCGCGATTAAGCGATTTTGTTCCCGAGTCCGACGGCCACTACCCCTCTTCCTAACCGGGTCTTGCGGTCTTGTTATCAGGCGCGTGATTACGACCCACCCTTTGAGCCCTTCAGATCTGCATTGCCCCCCAACCCAACCCAACCCAACCCCCCACCTTTCGCCTTTGCACACACAACTCTCTTCATAAACGTATAAAGGCCTCCCAGCAATGACGGCCATGACGGCGCAGACGGCCCACGCGACGCCGAAACGCGCACTCTCCCGCCGCCCCTCGCTTCCCGAACGCACCAAGATGACCATGACGGATCTGCCGCCGGCGGACGCGCAGAAGCCCGACTCTCTGGCGGTCGACGACGTGTTCGACCAACTCAAAGCTACGGGCCGGCCGCGCGGCGACTTGCCGAGATCGCAATGAGGGAGGAGACGCTGCCCAAGGTTGTCCAGCGGCGGCAGGCCTGGGAAGACGATCCAGAGGAGGCTGAGTGGCAACAGCAGCAGGCTGAGGAGGCGCAGGGAGGGGCTGCCAGAAGGGGAGAGGAGGAGGAGGAGATCGAGCACCTCCAGCAGGTCTGTGACGGGTTGTGGGTCGGCGACCTCGTCGCTGCCATGGACGGCGAGGGGCTGCGCGAGCGTGGAATCGTGAGTACATGAAGAGCTCGGTTGGCGTGCCCGATGCGAGCATATTTGGTCCAAGCCGACAACCTGCCGGCTGCCGGGCCGTCCAGGTAGCAAAGCTCGGTGCGGCGCTCGGTGCCGTGCTCGGTGCTTGACGCACGACATGGACGTCCATCGAAGCATCTTGGGAGGGGCGAGGAGTTGTTTGGGCCATTGGGGGGTTTGATCAGCTGATCAACCCCGTCACTCCGTGCCAAGCTTGTGCTAACGTTCACAGTCCAACGTCGTCTCTCTCCTCCGCCCACGGCTCAACTTTGACCCCGAGTTTGCGGCGTACACGATAGAAATCGACGATGCACAGGACACGGATATTCTCCAGTTCCTCCCCTCGACCTCGGCCTGGATCCGCGATGCGCTCCTGAAGCGGCAAGGCACGCCCGACGAGGAGCGCGACCCCGCCATCGAGCCGCGCGCCCCCGAGACGAACCCCGGTGGCGTTCTCGTGCACTGCCAGGCGGGGATGAGCCGGAGCGCGACGGTCGCAGCGGCGTTCCTCATGAACGAACTGGAGCTCGACCCCGAGGACGCCGTCCAGGTTGTTCGCGACGCGCGGCCCGTTGTCGACCCCAGCGAGACGTTCTGGCACCAACTTGGCATCTACCACCAGGCCAAGGGACGGGTCACCATGAAGGACCGCACGACGAGACAGTTTTACCTCGAGCGAAACGCAGGCATGGTCCTCAGTAAGTCACCATAGGGGGTGGGTGGATGGACCTCCACCGGATCCAACCTCCACCCGAATCTTGCACCTGTGCTGACGAAAATCTCACATTGCCACCGAACCTCAACTCGCATCGATCGCTTTATACTTTCATCGCATTACACATCTCCCTTCCCCCCAACACCTCGACCCATACAGACCTTGGAGGCCGCCCGTCAATGGACCACATGGCAAAGTACCCCCTCTCGCCTACGGCGTCGACGCCACAGACGCCCGCCGGCGCGACGGGCCGGCGCAAGATCCGCTGCAAGATGTGTCGCCGCAACCTCGCCACGAGAGAGCACATGATGGACCACATCCTGGCCCAGTCCGGGGGACCGGCCACGCGGCCAGCGACGCCGAGCGCCTTCGCCCTCCCCCAACCCTTGACGACGACAGAGGACGCGACGTTCCAGCCGCTCGAGCGGTCCAACTCGGTCTCCTCCGTCATCAACCCGCTCACTGGCCTTCCCGGCGCGCGGTCCCGCCGCGCGTCGAATGCGTCGTCGAGGCGGCCAAGCCTCGGCGCCATGTCCGCCATCAGCGACGGAACGACGCGATCACGATCGCGGTCCGTGCTCGGCAACGACGGACAGCTCACCATGTCCCGCCGCGACTCGTCTGGATCCGCAACGGGCCCGAGCGGGTTGGCGCCCATGACGTCGCCTGAGGCCCGCCCCCGCCACTGCCCAGCGACAGCAAGAAGGAGGAGAAGGAGCCCAAGGAGCACAAGGAGGAGAAGAAGGAGGAGAAGAAGGGTCCCGGCGGCCGACCAATGCTGGACGCGGACGCGCTCGCGGCCCGCCTGCCACCCCAGCTCGCCGCGCTCCGCGCCGGCTTCAGCGCGACGTCCAATCTCTCTTCGCCCATCGCGTCCTCTCCCCCCTCGTCGCCCGAGAGCGAGCTCCCTCCCGCGCGCCGCCGCCCCTCAAACCTGGGCATGACCTCTATGCCTCAGCCGCTCACGCCTGCGGCACTCAGTGCGCTGACACAGGCACACGCGCAACAGGCGGCCCAAAATGGCCCCCCGATCCTCACCAACAACAAGTGCAGCGGATACTTTGTCGAGCCGCTGACGTGGATGGAGCCCGCCCTCAATGGCCAGGTGTCGGGCAAACTGTTCTGCCCGTGTGGAGCCAAGATTGGCACGTTTGACTGGGCTGGCGTCCAGTGCGGGTGTAAGGAGTGGGTCACGCCCGGATTCTGTATCCACCGCTCGCGCGTGGATGAGGTGTGGTAGGGCTAGACGGCCGTCAGGCCGTCAGGCCGTCCAGGCCGTCCAGGCCGTCTTCCGCCTGTGATCTTGGTCATTAGTCATGGATTCTTTGCATTAGTGATGATGATGATTCTCGACAACGAAATTGCAACACGACGACGTTCTGTAGGGATGGATGCACTGTCATAATCTGCATTGCTGGCTAGCTCGAGCGAGTCAAAAAAACTGTTACACGTCACAATCGAATCGGTCATAGATGTACGGGGAAACACGAGCCGGGGGATCTCTAAGAACGGCTACCACGACTTAAGCAGCCTGCTGGTACGCGCCGGCATAGTCGCCGTACCCGCCCTGCTGGTACTGGTCGTATCCGCCCTGGCCGTAGCCGCCCTGGTCGTACCCGTACCCGCCGGCGCCGCCGTAGCCGCCCTGGTCGTAGCCTCCGTTACCGTACCCATCGTGGCCGCCGCGGTCGTGCCTGTCTCCGCGCTCGCGGTCGCGGCCGCCTCCCTGCCAGTTCTCCGGGATGCGCCAGGGGGGGATCCTCTGCTCCTCGGCCTGGGCGGGGGCAGCCGCGCCAGACGACTCGCCAAGCTCGGCCATGAGGTTGGCGTACTCGTTGTCGAACTGCGACTGCTTGTTCTGCGCGAGGCTGGGGTCGCCACGTCCGCGGCAGTCGCGCGCCATGTGTCCCGCGCCGCCGCACAAGCGACAGATGACGTTGGCGCTGTACGTCCGCTGCTGCGGGCACTCCCATCGGCGGTGGCCCTTCTCTCCACAGTTCTGGCAGAGCTGGTTTTCGTCGTCACGCAGCGTTCCGTTCAGCGACGCGAGCTCACGCAGCTGGTCGCGCTTGTGGTTGTTCTGGCCCTCTGGCGTCGAGGCCGCAGTCTCAATGACCTGGTTGATGAGCTTGATGCAGTGGCGCACCTTCTCCTCGTCGTCGGCCGTCACGACACAGTGCAGCTCGTCGTCCTCGTCGTGCGAGAACGCATCGGGGCGTCCCTTGCCGTGCTTGACACTTCCCTTGCCGCGGATACTAATCTTGGCTCCACTCTCACGCTCCATACGCTTCAGCGAGTTGCCACGGGGACCGACGAGCAGACCGAAGAAGTTGATCTCGGGGAACTCGTGCACGGGAATGTACACCTTCTCCATGGGCCGGCCGTTGCGGCGCTGCATGAACTCGGCGGGAGGTCGGAAGGAGGGGTCGTTCTTCATCGCACGATCAATCAGGCGCTTGCGCTCGTCCTCAAGCTTCTCCCTGTATCGCACCTCGCGCGTGTTGGATCGTCGACCGTACGCGTCAAACTTGGGCGGAGGCGACGGGCTCCGCTGTCCGTCGGGAGGAACAACATCGCCCGTTCGCAGCTTGCGCGCAATCTCCTCGAGACGGACGTGGATCGCATAGTTGTCGAGTTCGCTCTGGTTTACTCGGCCCATGATGTTGGTCGGAAGACCGGAGACGTCAACACGCTCGTTGGCGTCACCCCAACGAGACCGGCGCTTGCGGGGCTGGTTGTCATCCGGTCCAGGCTCGCGTCCACGGGTCCTATCTTCGTCCCATCGGCTCCTCCTGCTGTCCCGGTCGTCTCGCCCGCCGCGGTGGTCGCGTCGGTCATCGTGGCGGCTGTGGCCGTACCGGTCGTCGCGACGGTCATCGCCACCGCGTCGGTCGTCTCGCCTGTCGTCCCGGCGGCGGTCGTCCCGGTGGTCGCGGTCGCGGTCGATCCTTCCGTTGAAGAACTGGATGTCACCGGGAGGCTTGCCGTAGCCGCTTCCGCCGGACGGGGCCGAAGATGCGGGAGCCTCCTCAGGAAGCCCAAAGCGGCGCTTGTTGGCCAGAGGAACCTGGTTGTCAGCACGGTTTCGCGCCCAAACACTCACGTCGTTCGTTCCGGTCACTCGGGTTGCGGGACGCCACATTTTGTTACTGTTGGCGTTTGTTTTGAAAGGGGAAAGGCACTCGAGTGATGAGAAAGCAAAGTGGGACCGTCAACGAGCGGCGACGACCTTGAAGAATGGTGTTGTATCATGGAGGGAGCGGTATTACTACCCTGGATTATTTTCGTGGCTTTTACCCATTTTCTCCCGCTCTGGGTGCTAAGCCGGCGTTGGGTGGCGACATGTTCAGTGAACCGCGTTCCTCCACAACTTTAAGTCAGCAATCCCATCATGATCCGTCTCCCTGCTGGTAAGCGCTTACAGCGTTATGCATTTGGCTGACGTAAAGATCACTCGGAGAAGATTGCGGGGTCGTCGTACCGCGCGCAAAAGGCGCTCGAGGACGCTAAAAACGGAGGCGACAAGCCCGCCATCAACCCCCATGTGCCCGACTACATTGCCAAGGCGCCGTGGTGGGCCGAGATCAACGGCGAGCCGTCGCTGAACCACCACCGTAAAGAGGAGAAGAAGAAGACGCCCATCGACCAGTGGTACGACCGAGGAGTTACCGGTCCCGCGGCGACCAAGTACCGCAAGGGCGCTTGCGAGAACTGCGGTGCGATGACGCACAAGCGGAGGGACTGCGTCGAGCGTCCACGAAAGCGCGGCGCCAAGTTTACCAACAAGAACATTGCGCCGGACGAGAACATTCAAGAGGTGTCGCGCGAGTACGACGCGAAGCGCGACCGGTGGAACGGCTACGACCCTTCGAGCTACAAGTCTGTTGTCGAGGACTACGAGGCGGCCGAGGAGGCGCGGAAGAAGTTCCGCGAGGCCGAGCTCGAGGAGGAGGCCAAGAAGGCTGCCGAGGTGAAGCGCGAGGCCAAGAAGCAAAAGGCCAAGGACGAGGACGACGAGTTCGGCACGGACGACGACAGCGACGAGGAGACCGGCGACACGAGCATGCAGGCGGACCAGGTGGACCAAACGTTCGACACGAAGAACCGCATGACTGTACGCAACCTGCGTATCCGCGAGGACACGGCCAAGTATCTGCTGAACCTGAACCCCGAGTCGGCGTACTACGACCCGAAGACGCGCTCGATGCGTGACGCGCCCGAGGAGGGCAAGAGCGCCGAAGACTTGCGGTTCGCAGGCGACAATTTTGCGCGGTACAGCGGCGACGCGACAAACATGCAAAAGCTGCAGGCGTTCGCGTGGCAATCGGCGCAGCGCGGTCACAACGTCAATGTGCACTCGAACCCGACGGCGGGTGAGCTGCTTCACCGCGAGTTCCAGCAGAAGCGCGACGTGGTCAAGACACAGGCCAAGACGAGTATCCTGGAGAAGTACGGTGGTGAGGAGCACCTTGAGCGCCTGCCACAGGAACTCCTCGGCGGACAGACAGAGCATTATGTCGAGTATTCGCGTACGGGAGAGGTCATCCGCGGCCAGGAGCAGGCCAAGGCCAAGTCCAAGTACCCCGAGGACGTGTTCCCGAACAACCACACAAGCGTGTGGGGATCGTGGTACGACCGCGAGAGCGGGCAGTGGGGATTCGCGTGCTGCCACTCGCTCATTGCGCGATCATACTGCACAGGCGAGGCCGGCAAGGAGGCGAACCAGGCCTCCACTGCCGCCGCTCTGCTCGGTACGAACGACGATGAAGAGGCCGAGGAGGAGCAGCCTGTGAAGACGCTTGCCGAGATCCACCGCGAGCGCATGGAGGCGGGCAAGGGAAAGAAGAAGGACGACGACAAGTCGCGGGAAGCGAGCGACGAGCCCGACCTCGACAAAGAGCGGTTGAAGCGTGCCGTCGCCGAGGAGCGGAGACGGAAGCGCATGGGCGAGGACGAGGCGTGGGAGGCGACCAAGAAGGCCAAGACGGACGTCACTGAGGAGGAGATGGAGGCGTACCGCATGTCGCGGAACGCGTTCGAGGACCCTATGGCAAACTACGAAGACAAGGAGTAGCATTTGTATTCTTACTGCATAGATGTACCACTAGACAAAAAGATGAGGGCTGCATGCAAAAATATGATAATCTAATTGGTCTGTGACCTACGAGCGGAGGAAGGCAAGCGTGCCGAGCGAGTACGAGATGAGCTCCTGAAGACGGTTCGCCTCGCGCTTCTGCTCCTTCTCGAGGCGCTCGAGGAGCCCCCTAAGCTCGGAGTTGGCAATGAGCACGTCCCCGTGCACATTGAGGAACACAGACAAGAACGCCTGAACAGCCTCAAAGTCGCGGTGACTCCGGAGTCGACCAAGGAGGGCGGAGAGGAACGCGGCGAGGTGCTCAAGCGAAACAAGCGAGCGAATTTCGAGATCGACGGCACTGGGACTGAGGGCCTTGAGGTACTCGAAGAAGGCGGCGTAGTCGCCGTCCTCGTCCTCCTTGCACAGGCGGCGGGTGAACTCGCTCTCCATGAAGCTGCTGGGCGCGAGGCGGGCTCCGAACGCCTCGCCGTCCTCGTCCTTGGGTCGCGCGGCGTCGACGTCGAAGCGCGTCTCCAGCCCGGCCACAGTGGGAAGGAAGAAGGGCGCAGCCTCGGGCGCCTTGGGCGGCTCCTTTGGCTTGTTGCGCGCCTTGATCGTCTCGAGGTTGAGCAGCGTCTGCCATCGCGACCGGGGCAGGAGCGAGAGCGTCAGCAGCCCCTCGGACAGCTGGTCCGGCGTCGTGTAGATGTCCGTGTACTCCGGCGCTCCGACCTCGAGGCCAGAGAGCGTACTGTCGTCCACCCCCTGCACGCTCGGGAGCGAGAGCTCCGGCACATCCTCCTCCTCGGGGATGTGGCGGAGGGCGACATCGCTAAACTGGGCCCGGTTCGCCCACAGGTGCACGCCGAGCGAGTCGACGTGAGCGGTCGCGAGGAAGTCGCCTGTCGGGGAGAACGTGACGCTGGTAGCGACAGAGGGGACGCGGAACGCATCGACGAGCCGTCCGGTCGGAATGTCGAACGTGCGGATCGTCGAGTCGAGCGAGGTGCTGATCAGCCATCGGGAGTCGGGACTGAACGCCGTGTCGAGGATACCGCCCTTGAAGCCTCGAAGTTCACGGACGACGCGCCTCGTCTCAATGTCGACGAGACGCACGACGAGGTCATCACATACAGCCGCAATCAGCCCGCTGTCTCGCTGCAGATCAAGACGCGTGATGCTCGAGTCGAGCTCGAGCTCGGCGACGCGCTGCGTGCTGTGGAAGTCGAAGAAGTACAGCTTTCCCTCGAGCGTGCTAGCCACGACGGTCGAGTTGAGCGCGTCGACGGCTAGACCCGTGATGGCCTGAATGCTCTTCTTGGCCTCGGGCTTGGTCTTGCTCTTCTTCGGCTTGGAGGCCGCGATGATGGCGGGCTTGCTGTCTCCCAACGCTGGGCCCGTGAGGGCATAACGCTTCCGCTCCTTTCCGGACTGCATGTTCCACATCCTGATCTCGCCCGTCGAGGAGCCGGCGAGACCAAAGTTGCCACAGCTCGTGACGCACACGGCCTGCACGTCGCCGCCGTCCTCGAGGCCAAACTCGTGCTCCCCCATCCGCTTCTCCCACACACGCCATGTGCGCGCGACCGTGTCGTCGGCGTGCGCCGTCAGCACGTCGTCCCAGTCCTTTGCGCGCGTAGCCGAGCTGCTCAGCGCAATGATCGGCGCGTGCTTCAGCGTGTCGACCGAGACGCCCTGTCCAATCGCCTTCTTCATAAGGGAACCCTGCGAGAGCTCGTGCGACCGCGAGTCGCGAACCACACTCGTGTACCGCAGCGACCGGTCGCGGCCAGCCGTCAGGATCGCCTTGCCGTCTGCGCCGTAGTACCGGATGTTTGTGGGGGGCGCGTGGTGGCCCGTCCTCAGCTTGAGCAGCCGCGGGGCTGACGTCGGGGCGTCAAAGAGCCACTGCTTCACGCTGTTGTCCCCGCTCGACGTGACAAGCAGGGGTTGGCCCTGCACCCACTCCAGACCACTGACGCCCTGCTCGTGCGCCATGCGCTGCGTGTGCAGGATTCGGCCGCCCTTGCTGAGGTCCCACACGGCGAAAGCGCCCGCCGACGACGCCGAGGCCAAGATCGGCGGCCCGTCCATCCGGAACGACAGCCCCGTGATCGACGACCCCTGGTCCATCCGCATCTGCATCACGAGCTCGCACTCGCGGATGTCGATGATGCGGATGCTGCCGTCGAGGTATCCGATGCCGACGACGTCGACGGCCGGAGACTGCACCATCACCGTCACCGCTGACGGGGGGTTGTAAGCGGGGAACGTATGGATGAGCGAGCTGGTCGTCAGTTCTGTACGACAATGTGTAAACTCACTTGGTCCGGATGTTCCACAGCTGCAGCTCGCCTTCCCGGCTGCCGACGAGGATCTTGTTCAGATACGTCGCCGGGTGCATGATCTCGGTCGCCGTGAAGGACGAATGGAATGTGATCTCGTTGTCGAGTTCGGCGCTCGAGACGTTCCACACGAACATGCCCGTTCCGTCGTATTTCAGCGCGGTCAGCTGCTCGCCAAAGATCATGATCTTGCCGAGTGTCGACCCGTCCGGCGTTGTATAAGTCTCAGCCTCCTTGCCACGGTAATACTTGATGACTCTCGGGCCAGCGGCAGCGAACACTTCTGTTCCCGTCTGCGCCAGACTCGTGATCGTCGTACCAGCATCAGGTCCTGCAATGTCAGCTCGGCAGTGACACCATCCAGCTCACCAGCAAAAAGCAGAGTCATGCGCTCCGCGTCCCACATAAGCCAGCTCCGTCCGACGCTCGTAACAATGTGGATCGTGGGCTTGGCGAGGGCACCCTTGGGGGTGTGGACGAACATGGAGAAGGGGACATGGTCGGAGACGTAGCCGAGGGCACGGAAGGGGGCGAAGACGCGGCTCTGCGGGAGGGCGGCGACAGGTTTCGGCTCCTCTGCCGCCTTTGCCTTTGCGTCGTTCTTGTTTCGCTTCTGTGGTCTGGACGGCATGGCCGCGGTGTAGATGGTGGTGACTGACGAGCCAGGACTGGATTCAAGTTCAAAATATCGAACGGCCAGGCACCGTCATGTCGCGGAGTTCAGGGTATCTCCGTTGTGGTCTAGTGGCGGCGAGCTTTGGGTGACCTGGTGTAGTCTGAAGTATGAGAGGCAGCAGCTATGCATGGAGAGGCAGTGGCCTCGCCCAGCTGCTTTCCTGGAGATCTCAAGGTAGTGGTGGAAATCTCTCCTCGGTCGAATCGGTCCTGGCATCTCCCCCCTTCTCATCTCACTTGCAGTGGCCAGCCTGCTAAGCACTTCATCGACTATCCCTCTCGCTCCGCCGGCAACAGCATCATTGCCTGTACATACAGCACATTGTTACAATAGCGCCTTCACACAGATTAATGAGTGATGTTGTCCTCACATCAATGCCCACGCACGACTAGACGCGTCGCAACGTGAAATCCACATTGTCTTGAAAGTGCGAAGAGTCGGTGTCGTGCGAGAGCCTCGCAAGCGAAATACACACTTCCGTTGCACCCCACTGACGCTGTCTCGCAGTACTTCAAGACCACTCCAGCACGTCTGCATCATGTCCCTCTTCGTCTCCCTCTGCTTTCTCACCTCAACTTAACATCTCTCTCGACACCAAAATGGCCGACCAACCAGCTGCAGAAGAACGTAAGCTAGCAGAAACGACAGGACTGACCCTTTCAGAGTACTGTGAACTGTGCGAGTTCGCAACCTACGACGTGGACGTCCTTCATGTCCACTACAACCGCGTGCACTTCAGTGACGACCATGAAGGCGACGAACTCTTCGCTATCTCCCCTCCGGGAACTCCGAAAACCCATGCCTCTCCGGCCTCTCCCGCCACGCCTCGCACCCCAGACGAGAGCGAGTGGCTCTCTCGCCGCCGGCCGGCGTACACGTTCTCAGACACGCTGCCGGAGCGTCTCCATATCGATTTCGGAGAGGCGCTGATGCTCCTCTCTTTCCTCCTCTTCGGGAACGTGGACTGCGGGATGGTGTGGCGATTCTCACCGAAGACGACGGAGGTGAGCCCGCGCACCCACTTGGAACTAGCAGGAACACGTCTGTAGCTGTAGCTTACTTGCAGGAAGAAATCCACGCCTTTGAGCGCAACAACCAACTCGATCCCGCCAAACGCACCAGGGCCAATTTCGAGAATCTCCTCCGCATGCAGCCTGCTCTGGAGAGGGTGTGTGATGAGATCGGCTCCATGAGTTATTACAAGATGCGCTTCCGTCCTTGGGCTCAGCAGCGACCCCAGCCTCCGGTGGACTACAGCGACGAGGACGATGGATATTTCATCGAGGAGTACGAGTCACCTGGCCTGACGTCTGACGAAGACGAGGGAGTGGGCAAGGACGAGGAAGTGCACTCTCCACCCTCCTCCGTTCCCGACTCGCAGGGTCTGCAGCTCCCCTCCGACAATAAGGAGGATCACGCCAGCTCTGATGGCTCTGCGCCCGCGTCGCCCGCATCGCTCGTCTCACCCAATTCGCCCATGCCAGAGTACACCTACCTTACCGACGCCGAGTATGCCAAGTTGCGCCACGACCACCTATCGCGCGAGTACGAAGACGAATTCGAGCGCTCGCTTCGCTTCGCCTTCGGCGAGGACCAGGGACAGGGATACTCTATCCTCCGCACCTTTCTGAACGACGTGAAGAAAGCGAATGCGCGCACGATGAGGGAGTGGGAGGTGCAAGAGGAGAAGAGGCGGGAGAGGGGGTGGCTGTATCTGGATACCAGGGAGTGGGGGGATGCGTATCGACCCGAAGTTGATTATGAGCCAGTCCTGAAGGAGGCGAGCGATGAGTCGGAAGATGACGAGGACCTCATTGATGGACTGTACGTCCGCGGCACCTAGTGCCGTGTACGCAACTACGTCCTATACCATCAGCATCATTGTTCGAGACCAGTAAAACCCTCCGTGTATGCAACAAAATGACTGTGAGTACACCCGTCAGTCGTCACCGAGCCGATGGTCAGTTTCCCTTGACTACGATGCAATAATAATACAGATCTATCTACTACGACAGGGCCTTGGTAACCTGCTGGGCGTCCGCTCCCTCAAACCCGCGCTCCTTCTGTCCTTCCTGGTCCCACTTGTTCCAGATGGACTTGGCTTCCGTCTTCTCCTGGGCGGAGAGTCCGCCCTTCTCAGCCGCATTCGCAAGCGCACGAATGGCATTCTCCTCAAACTCGACATCATTGTCGTCGGGCATCTTCATTCCCTCGATGAGTGCGCTGGAGACGCCATTGTCCTCAAGGCCCTTGAGGAGATCGCCGTCCTTGCCGCCCTGGGCGGTGATCTTGTCGACGAGCTGCGCCTTGACATCGTCCGGGAGCGCCATGTCGCCCTCGTACTTAGTGCCAGCCTGCATGACGAGGTTGCCGACGAGGAAGGCGTACTTCCTCCTCACGGGCGGGGCCGAGTCAGTGACACCCGCCTTGAGCGCGTCGTAGCCCCGGTTGTTGTTAGCCGAGAGCCACATGGAGGCCAAAGGCCAGTACTTGAGCGCGTTGGAGAGGGCGTAAGCGCCCTTCTGCCGCGTCGCGGGTGCCGAGGCGTTCTTCTCAATCGCGTCGAGCACCTTGTTGAACCCGTCCTGGAAGAAGAAAGACGCCTGCGCCTTGAGGTTGTTCTGCACGGCGGTACCGATAATCCAGAGCGCGTGGCGGACAATCTCGGGCGAGTCAGACTGCAGCAGCGAGAACAGCGGCTCCCAGAGCTTGAGCGCCGTCATGTTGTTGGCGTTGTCGATCATCTCGATCAGCATCTCAAAGTCGTCGAGCGCCTCGACGCGCGACTCGGTGTCGTTCTCCGGATTCGTCGCGTACTCCATCTTCTCCTTCATGGTCGCGCTGTCCGGCTTGCCGAGAATGAGGTCGATAATGTCCGTCGTCAGCTCGGACTTCTCCTCCTTCGGCGTAGCGGGTCCCGGCGTAGACGCAGGCGACACGCCCTGGTCGTCCTTGTGCAGCGTCGCGTTGTGCTTGGACGGCTCCTGTCCCGGCGCGGCGGGCTTGTACTTCAGCTGCATGCCGCCGTCCTTGGCATGCGCGGCCTCATCGTGCAGCTTGTCCTTGTCCGAGTTCTCGATCGCCCAGCGGAGTAGCGTGTTAAGGTCGGCCATGGTGGTTTTCGGTGATTGATGTCGACGTGCAAGTCGGTCCGCTCGTAAATAAACCTTTGCGCCTGGCCATCACCGAAATTGGTGGAGGCTGCTGGACTTTTCTGACGTCAAGGGTTCATGTCCGTCACGTGATGCGGACGGCTTTATGAGGTGGCTTACATTATCAGGATACACGCGCAAACCATGATGTCAGGCACGTAAGCGCGACCCTGAACGCCTCAACTCCACTGCCGCGGGCCATTGAACATTGCCGCGAGATCCACTCTTCAGAGCCTCAACTTCTGACAAACCCGTTCCCCCCACGTCGAGGGTCACCGCAAACTGGACGCGGACGACATCCCACTCCGACCCCTGAACATGTCTACTGATCACCGCGATACCGACCCGGGGGGCAGCGCTGGTCCGTCGGGCCAGAACGGCCAGCCCCGTGATGGCTCCCGTGTTGAGGATTGGACAGACGGAGCAACCGACCAGGCGATCGCCATCGCGATCGAGCAGCGAGACAAGGAGAACCCACCGGGGCAGGGCGACTCGATGTCTGGGAGTCTCATGACGAACCATGATGGAGGTGAGTTTGCGAGTGCATATGTTTATCTGACTGCAGGGATGGCGCCGAGTTCCGTTACACGCACGAAGTGGTACGGCCCAGGAAGCCGGCGCAGCTCGATGGCGTCGTTCCGCTCGCAGTCAGGCATGTGGCGGCGGCCGAGCATGGATGTGCGTGAGCCTCAGTCGCCGGGGGGTAGCGCTGTCTTTGTCGCAGACTCGGAGGACGAGGATGGATATGGCACGTCGTCCCGGTTCCGGATAGGATCACGGCGAGGGAGCCGCGCGTGGCGTCGCGAGTCGCAGGATCAGTTCCGCGACTACCGTATCCGAGGGAGCGAGGACTATGGACGGCGCGAGGATGAGTCGCCCGCCCACTCGCCGCAGAGGACCGGGTCGGTGCTCAACCGCATCGCGTCCTTCCTGGGTAGGCGTGAGGAAGGCGACGAGGAGAGCCTTCTCCGTCGCCAGAGCACGATCGACTCGCGCCGCTCGATTGAGTCGTCTCAGCCGTCCGAGTCGTCGATGGACTCGTGGGGTTACGGAAAGGGCGATGACGACGCCGAGAGCTACACCTCGTCGCTCGCCGATGACACGTCGTTGCCGCCACAGAGCCGACCGCAGTCACCGAACCTTCCCCTGGTCCCTCTGCCCGGCGACGGCATCTTTGGCGAGTCCACCGCCCACTTCAACGAGGACGAGATCAAGGAGTTTGAGGAAGGAGTTGACCCGAGCCGCCAGACGATCCTGCTCCCGGACGAGGACTTGTCGATCCGTTTCACGGGTTACCGCACCGACCCCGTTCGCAACACGATCTGGTGGATCCTGTGCATCTGCACGCTTGGAATATTGGGTCTTGTTGGCCGCTGGTCGCCCATGCTCTGGGTCCGGTTCTGTGGCAAGGAGACTCCGTTCGAGGACATGAAGGAGGGCAGCTGGCTCGTTGTTGAGACGCCATACGGCGACATCCACATTGTCCCGATGGATGTCATCGATTACCCGTACCCGCTGTCGACCGTGTTCCCCGCAGCTGCCGCAGCTTCTGCTGCTGCCTCAGCGCACGCTTCCGCCAACGCTTCGGCTGCCGCGTCGGCGGCCAACTCGATTCTGAACGGCACGAACGGGCACCACGACGTCGAGCAGGGCAAGATGACATGGGAAGAGAAGAGCGGAAAGCTCAGGGTTATGGAGTATCGCTACACGCGCTTCGCGCTCGACCCGTTGACTGGACGCTGGGCCATGATCCGCGACTGGCGCGACCCGAAGTGGACGTCTGCTCGCCAGGTCGCCCAGGGCCTCGACTCGGAGACGCGTACGCAGCGGAGGACACTTATGGGCGACAACGTGATCGATATCAAGGGCAAGAGTCTCTTCGGTCTGCTTGTTGACGAGGTCCTGCACCCGTTCTACGTTTTCCAGATTGCGTCCATCGCCCTCTGGTCCGTCGATGATTATTACTACTACGCCTTCGCCATCGCTCTCATCTCGGCCACCTCGATTCTGTCGACTCTCATCGAGACGAAGCGCACGATCGAGAGGATGAGGGAAATGTCGCGCTTCGAGTGCCCCGTGAACGTGCTCATCGACGGCAAGTGGCAGCGTGTGGACTGCACCGACATGGTTCCCGGCGACATTTTCGACGTCTCGGACCCGACGCTGACTGTGTTCCCGTGCGACGCTCTGCTGCTTTCGGGAGACGCCATTGTCAATGAGTCAATGCTGACCGGCGAGTCGGTCCCTGTGTCCAAGGTGCCTGTCAAGGACGAGGCCATCCGCGCCATGTCCCGTGAGGCCAAGGCTGGAAGCTCGGACATTGACGCCGACCTCGCCAAGCACTACCTGTTCAGCGGTACCAAGATCATCCGTGTTCGTGCCGGCGCCAAGCCAGTCTGGGCTCCCGCCTCCGACGAGCCCGTCGCGCTCGCCATGGTCGCCCGCACCGGCTTCAACACGACCAAGGGTGCCCTCGTCCGCTCGATGCTGTTCCCCAAGCCGCTCGGTTTCAAGTTCTACCGCGATTCGATGAACTTTATCGGTGTGCTCGCCATGATTGCTGGCTTCGGATTTGCCATTTCCGCAGTCCAGTTCATCCGCATTGGTATCGCCTGGGAGACAATCCTCGTTCGTGCTCTCGACCTGATCACGATTGTTGTCCCGCCTGCTCTTCCCGCGACCCTCACGATCGGCACGACCTTTGCTATTGAGCGCCTCCGCAAGTCGGGCATCTTCTGTATCTCGCCGAACCGTGTCAATATCGGAGGCAAGGTCAACGTTGTGTGCTTTGACAAGACGGGAACTCTGACAGAAGAGGGCCTCGATGTCCTCGGTGTCCGTACGATCGACCGCCTCGACCGCCGCTTCTCCGAGCTGCACTCTGAGATCACCGATGTGCCGACGACTGGCGGACCGAACGGCCGCACACCGCTGCTGTATGCGCTCGCGACCTGCCACGCCCTCAAGCTCATCGACGGCGAGATGCTCGGTGACCCTGGACATCAAGATGTTCGAGTACTCAGGCTGGTCGCTCGACGAGGGACAGTCGCGCCGCGTCAAGGGTGGCGGCGGCGCCGAGCGTGTTCAGACTCTTGTCCAGTCCGTCGTCCGCCCTCCTGGCTCAGAGCGCATGCGCATGGAGGACGTCGCTCAGCCGCACAAGGGCAAGCAGAGCAACCTCGAGCTCGGTGTTATCCGTTCCTACGAGTTTGTCTCTGCTCTCCGCCGCATGACCGTCATCGTGAAGCGCCTCAAGTCGAGCAGCATGGAGATCTACTGCAAGGGCGCCCCCGAGGTTATGCCGGAGATCTGTGACCCCGACTCTTTCCCATCTGACTACGAGGACATGCTGTCGTACTACACGCGCAACGGATTCCGTGTCATCGCCATCGCCGGCAAGAGCGTCGAGGGACTGACGTGGCTCAAGGCGCAGCGCATGCGCCGCGAGGTCGCCGAGCACGACATGCAGTTCCTCGGCTTCATCGTGTTTGAGAACAAGCTGAAGCCCGGCACCGCGCCGAACATCCACACGCTCCGTGCCGCCCACATTGCGTGCCGTATGGTCACCGGCGACAACGTCCGCACCGCCATCTCGGTCGCGCGTGAGTGCGGTCTCATCTCACACTCGTCGTCCGTCTACATTCCCACATTTGTCCCCGGCACCGGCTGCACCGAGAACGCATTACTGGACTGGTCCTCGGTTGACGATGAGCGCCAGAAGCTCGACGACTACACCCTCAAGCCGATCACGGACGACCCGAACGACGACGAGGGGCCCGAGTATCAGCTCGCCCTCACCGGTGACGTCTTCAAGTGGATGCTGGAGTATGCCCCGCTTGAGACGATGGACCGCATGCTCGTCAAGGGTGTCATTTTTGCGCGTATGAGCCCCGACGAGAAGGCCGAGCTTGTCGAGCGCCTTCAGGCCCTCGGATACACCGTCACGTTCTGTGGAGACGGCGCTAACGACTGTGGTGCGCTCAAGGCTGCCGACGTCGGTGTGTCGCTGTCCGAGGCTGAGGCGTCCGTCGCCGCGCCGTTCACGTCCCGCACGCCTGACATCTCTTGCGTCGTCGAGATCATCCGCGAAGGCCGCTGTGCTCTGGTAACCTCCTTCTCGTGCTTCAAGTACATGGCTCTCTACTCGCTCATCCAGTTCACAACCGTCACGCTCCTGTACTCGTTCGCCTCGTCTCTCGGCGACTTCCAGTTCCTTTACATCGACCTGTTCATCATCATCCCCATCGCCGTCGCCATGGGCCGTACGCTTCCGTACCCCAAGATCTATCCTAAGCGTCCCACCGCCTCGCTCGTTTCCAAGAAGGTTCTCACCTCCATCATCGGACAGACCATTATCAACGCCTCTATCCAGGGCGCCGTGTTCCTCTGGGTCCGCCAGCAGCCGTGGTACACGATGCCGCCGACCGACCGCGACAAGCTCGAGACGTTCAACTACGAGAACACGTCTCTGTTCCTGATCTCGTGCTTCCAGTACATCCTCGTTGCGGGCGTGTTCAGCGTCGGCCCGCCGTACCGCCAGCCGATGTACACGAACCCGTCGCTGATGATCTGTCTTGTTGGTCTGCTCAGCTTCTCGACGTACATCCTGCTCGAGCCGTCCAAGGCTATTGCCAAGCTGCTCGATATCATCGCGCTCCCGAGCAGCTTCAAGCTCCAGCTCCTCGGTATCGCCATTTTCAACATTGTCGTCTGTTTCGGGTTTGAGCGGTACGCCGAGCGCCCCATCGCGCGCGGAATCGGGCACTTCAAGCGATGGATCAGGAGGCACCGCAAACGCCCACAGGAGCACCACTACAAGCCCGTCGGCGTCGAGGCCAACGACGACGACGATTAGAATTATTGAAATGTATTTCTTGCATGATGCATGAGGGTGGCGTTCTGGCCTAACTACAATTTAACGAATTCCTGAAAATTCGTTGACTACGTTGTGGGAGTTGCATGTACTCGGCAAGCGGCTCAGCTTTGGCTGGACTTCTTTTGGGCGTAAGCGATTTGATTCTTCCTCGCAATATTCTTCATAACCTCCTCGAGCAGGCTGTACATGGACTCCGGGTCTGGTTTAGACGAGAAGGGGAAAGGCGTTCCCTCGCCGGGCGGATCACACGGCAGCTTCTCGATCGTCAGCTCGAATGGCTTCTCCGACTTACAGGCCCAAGGTCGCAAAAGCGATCGTGATCTAGAAAGAACTTGTCTAGCTGCTCGGCAAGCTCTTTGACACGGCGGTTGCGATCGGGGTTGTCGCAGCGATCGAGGGGCTGCTTCTCCTCGGGGACACTGGCGCACGCGCCCGCGTCGGCGCAGGGTACGTCGAAGATGTACTGAAGCAGTGCACCGGGTCGTACTTGCTGACGAAGCCGAATTTACTGAGAACTCTGGAGAGATGCCTGCGGTTCTGGCGGATGACGCAGAAGGTTATTCCACATGTGGGTGGAGAGCTTCTCGATGAGGTCGAGGGCGGTGCGGTGGAAGTCCTCCTTGTCTTGGATGCTGCGTAGGGAGATTCTGATCTGGACCCCGGAGTCCTCGGGGGTCATTGACGTTGAGATTGTCGTCGATCCACGAGCGGGTCGACTCTGGGGGTGGGGAAGCGGATGTCTTGCGCTTGTTGTTACGATACTGCTCGTTTTCGGACATGGCTGTTGAAGTTGGATGCCCGACGGAGCTGAGGAAGGCAAGAAGTTCGAACGTGTGGGCTGTACGATGGAGATATGGAGAGGAAGCAGGGGCGTGGAACATCGACCAGCGCCCTTCACGTGGACGGACTACAGCGGGTATTGGCGTTCAATGCTTCGATCCAGTCAACCTCACGGTGTCGGGGGCGCAGTCAAGTGCCAGCACGACTCAGCAAGTCACTGTGTTTCTTTCACTCCATCTCTCCCATCTCTTTTCTCTCAGTCTTCCATCGTCTCTTCCGGGTTGCGGGAGTCAAGTGCGTCGTTCACGCCGGCTACTCCTGCTATCTCCACATCCCGTACTAGACGCGGCACAGCAGTGAGTCTTGACCATCAAGGAACAGGGTTCGGACGAGGAAGACTAATGATTACAGGGCACCGTCCGCTTCTTCCCTCTCCTCGCGCTCCGCAGCGCGTCCCCCCAATCTCAGTGAGTTATCACCGCCACGAGCAATTCTCGTTGCGACCACCTGCTGTTTTGTCCCAGGACAGAAGGCTAACTGTTGCAATCTTCTCTCCATCTCCATCTCCTCCTCCCTCCTTCCCTCTCCTTGCGCTCCGAAGCGCGTCGCCCCTACCTCAGTGAGTCACCACCGCCACGAGCAATTATCGTTGCGACCACAGCTGTTTTGTTTCAGGAAAAGAGGCTAACGATTGTAGAAATGCTTCACGTCAACCACCTCGAGCGTTATGCTGAGATGTGCGCCGAGCTTGAGGCAGAGGCCCCGCAGCCTCGCTCCAAGCTGCTTTACCCCCGGCCCGGCGAGAGCACCAAGGACAACAAGTGTCCTCACTGCGACAAGGATCTCAAGGGCAAGATCCACGACCTCCACACGTGCCTGAGAGAGACGCTTGCCGCCAAGCATTGGGCGGCCTACTCCGTCCTTGTCGGCACGGGGACTGTGTGTCCTGGTGCGACCTGCAAGGGTGTGCACGCGACGGCCGCGGCGTTCGCGGAACACATCGGCGCCCACCACGCCGATGTCTGGAACCGCGACGGCCACTCGTGCACGATCGCCCAGGACGGCCAGCAGTGCGGGGCTACCTTTAGCTCTCGCGCGCACGCCATCTCCCACCTGGAGGAAGCGCACGGCTTCGTCGCGAAGAAGACCTATGTCAAGGTCACGCTCGAGTACACCTTCCATTGCGATCTCGATCATCGCTGGATTTTTGGCCGTAAGAGGTGCGCCGACCACGCGCGAGCGCATGAGCTTGCTCGCACCGTCCTTCCTTTCGGCGGTGCCACCATCCCGCGTGGCAAAGATCCTTCCTTCCACGTGCTCTGCCCCTTCTGTTTTGGAGACGAGGGGTTGACCACGGTCGAGCGCTGGAAAGGGTGGCCTTGCAAGCGGCACGGCGCCCACGTGGCCGATGAGCATGTTCGTTCTCTCGACCCGGGATCCAAGACTAAGTGCCCCGTTGCCGAGTGCCCTGCGACCAAGCTGTTCAGCCAAGTGCAGCTCGCCAACCACCTGGTCGACGACCACGACGTGCATCTTCTCAAAAACCAGAGCCAGTCGACTAAGACCATCGTCGCCAAGCATGATCTGAGCAATCTGCTCTCACGCAAGTCCGGCAGTAGCGCGTCTTCGACAAGCAAAGCTCCGTCATCGTCTCGCTCGCGCTCAACTGTTAGCTACGCCTCCTCAGGACCCCAAACCACATCAGCCTCCGCTTCCACTTCCACTTCCGCTTCTGCATCGCGGTGCCACGATCCCGCACGACAAAGACCCATCCTTCCACCTCCTGTGCCCGTATTGTCTCGCGGACGATACGTTGACCCCGGTCGTTTAACGCTGGAAGTGGTGGCCGCGCAAGCGGCACGGTGCTCACGTCGCTGATGAGCACCTTCGTTTTCTCAGTACAACATCCGAAACCGCGTGCCCCATCGCCAGTTGCCCGGCGACCAGGCTGTTTAGCCGTGTGCAGCTGGTCCGGCACTTCATCAACGATCACGACGTCCATCTCGTGAAGGTTCATCCCCAGTCCGCGCAGAGCAACATTGTCAAGAAGGACCTCAAGCAATCTGCTCACCCGCAAGGCCGACAAGAGTGAATCTTCCACGAGCAAAAGAGCGACGCTGTCTCGCTCGCGTGCAGGTTTCGGCTCTGCATCCTCAGTGCCCCGGTCCACGTCAGCGTCTGCTTCTGCCTCCACTTCAGCCTCTGGCTCAGGATCCGGTTCGGTTCTGTCTTCGGGTTCGGTGCCGGCTCTGCTATCGCTCCCAGGTTCGACCCATTTGGTAAGATGACTTCCTCGGCTCCGCCTCCTGTCGTACGGGCGGCAAGAGCGAGGCTCGAGACCGAGAGTGGCGACGAGTAGCTATCGAGAAGGGATCCTCGTAGAGAAGATGAGAGACTTAGAGTATGCATTCGATAGAGAGCTACAGACGATAGAAGGAGCCTTACATGTATATAGAATGGATATGTTCGAGACTCGAAGACTTCTTGTGAAGCAGCACGTGGCGGTGAAGCTTGTCTGTCGGAGCTGACCGAAGTCTACTGAGGGGTAGGTCCGCACGACACCGCCCATGCCGCTCCCGTCATCGAGCGACGACCAGCGACCTCTGTTCGAGCATCCTGCCGTAGAGACGGACAACAACCTCTTCGAGGTTTTCTCGAAAGCCATGACCAGATTCCATCTCTAGTTTTCGGAGAGAAATGGTAGATACAAAATGTCGAGTAAAAACAGCGGAGCGAATGTTAAACGTACATACTTGAACCCTGCTGCGTGTTTGGTGGCGCCGCCCTGCTTAGCCTATCTTTCTTTCTTGGTTGGCGTCACAGTGTTGTGCGGTCGCTGTTTGGCGGTGCGCGACACCATGAATCGTCAGTTGACGAGCGTACTAGAACATCATGGAGAGGACACTCTCTCGCAACACATAGGACTAGCGTTCTGTGTGAGGCACGGTGCGTCCAAGTGTGAATGTCGTTTTCGCTGCTTCGTGGTCGTGACGCCACCTCAGCTTCGCATGCGTTGGCATCTTCAGCTGCATCTTTCTTGTATAAGTGCTGAGAGACAGCAGTGCGAGGGTAATCTACGGTGTTCTGCGGTGTTGTTTCATGCGTAGCATTGAACGTCATTAGCCTTGCCGATACTGCCAGGATAGGCGACGCGAGCGACTCACGCACGCGTTTGTTATGGGCGCAGTCTCGCGTCTCGCGCAACAGCTGCCACACCAGGAATGTCCGGCGGACCAGTGGCTATGCGGGGGGCCAAAGAATGAGCTGGGCTCCTTCGGTTGAGTCAACCTCCAGACCTTGAGGGCGCAGCGCCCCCCTCCCCCTGGGTGACAACGCGTCGGCACGACTGATCAAGACACTGCCTTCCCGTCGCTGCATTCTTCACTTCGTACGCTTCACCTCTTCTCTTCCTCTTCCTATCTCACCATCACTCGTACTTACTACCTTGACTTCATAAACAGAACCGTTTCATCGCTACGACCCCATCGAAAGACGAGCATAGGCGGTAAGTCTTGACTATCAGAAGCACGTCTCGGTGGCGAGCACATTGGCTTTCTAACGAGGAAGGTGTACTGACATCTACAGTCTCACGTCTCGACAGCTTCAACTCTGATCCAGCTCTGTGTTTGCACCTGTACCACCTCGCATACCCCGCCTGTCACTGGCGCGGCGAGCCCGAGTGTTAGTACTCGATACTCGAAGCGAGGAAGGAAGACTGACGACCGCAGAGTCCCGCGCTGCGCTCCAGCGACTCACTCCTGAGCCGCCGAAGCTCTTCGATCGCGCCCGTGAACGCGTCGCGCCTGTGAACGCCTCGCGCCCGCGAACACTTCGGATAGGCATCAGTCAGTGCTCGATCCGAAGATGGAAGGCTAACGTTGCAGAGCACATCTTCTTCATCCCATACTTCATCCTGCGTTCTCCTTCTTCTCCCCTCTCCACCATCACCGTAGCCCTCACTCCACAGCAGCAACGACAACGGTTAGTACTCGGTCCAAGGAAGACAGACTAACAGTGGCAGACAGGTTCGCCATGCTGAAGAGCGACCATGTGACTCAATATCACAACATGTGCGCCAAGCTGGCCAGGGAAGCACATCAGCCGCACAGTACTCCGAGGTACCCCCGCCCCGGTGAGTCGCTCGAGAATGGAAAGTGCCCCTCTTGCGACAAAAACGTGAGCCGCAAGACTGTTCATGACGTCCACGGCTGTTTGCGCACCGCTCTGGCCACGAAGCACTGGGTCCTGTACGAGGAGCTCGTCGGAACGGATATCGTGTGTCCTGGTTCCGACTGCAAGGGCGTGCACGCGACGGCGGCTAAGTTTGCCGATCATGTCGGCGTGCACCATGCAGACGTGTGGGACCGTGCGGGAAATCTCTGTACGCTCCCCACGAACGGCCAGCAATGCGGGGCGACTTTTTCCTCACGAGCAGAAGCCGTCACCAACCTCGAGGCGGTCCACGGCTTCTGTGGTGAAGAAGGAGTACGTCAACGTCACTCTCGAGTTTGTCCATCATTGCGACGCCGACCAGGAGTGGATCTTCGGTCGTAGGCGCTACGAGGAGCACTGCCAGGCCCATGTTCTCGCCGGTGACCCGCTTCCGTTCGGCGGAGCTGTCATCCCGCCAGGAAAGGATCCTTCGTTTCTCATTCTGTGTCCTGGCTGTGTGAGCGACGACGCTCTCCCGATGGTTGAGCGCTATAAATGGTGGCAGCGTAAGCGTCACGGTCCTCACGTGGCCGACGAGCATATCCGCAGCCTCGACGCTGGATCGACGACGACCTGCCCCGTCCCCGGGTGCGACGCCGACCGCCTTTACACCCCCAGCAAACTGGCACAGCACTGCATTGACGATCATGGTCTGCACCTCGGTGTCAATCAACACCGTTCCAAGGGTCGATTCATCGTCAAGGCGGACCTGAGCAACCTCGTTTCGAGGAAGGGCGAGAAGGGCACAGCGAGCGCGTCCGCCTCGTCCTCCGCCAACTCCGCCTTTCCCCCCGTGACGCCGTCAAGCGCTGCCTCGGCGTTGAGCTCGACCTCCACCACTACCCCCGTGACGCCGTCAAGCGCTGCCTCGGCGTCGAGCTCGACCTCGGCCGCAGCTACCGGTGCACAGCCCAAAGGAGCGTCCGCCAACACCAGTGAGACGCTCGAGGAGCTCATGAAGCCCGTGTCCGGTGAGTACTCTCGGGGCGCAAACTGTCCATCATGTGTCGAGGAAGTGCTGACCCCGCAGTGTCGTCCAAGATCACCGGGCTGCGCGTTACCGACTTTTCCTATAAGAATCTTTGGACTCTTGCCAATCAATACTGGCGCGAGTATAGGCTGGACTTTACCGACAGAAGCGGTGTAGCCCATCTCGCCGACCAGCTTGGCATCAAGGTAAGAAGAGAAGAGACGTCTCCTAAACTGACCTCAGCTGCCCAAGAAGGAGAAGATGGTCCACCAGGCTTTGAAGACTATGGCCGAAGAACGCGGAGTGGACAGTCGCCAGAAGTCAATCGCGACTTTGGTCCGAGAACTGGGCCTGACCCGTGACGACATGCCATATTGGCGTTGAATCATTTCACATAAACAACGGAGCCTCCATAAAGCAGACGATTGAAAATATGCATGTGAACGTAGTGACACAGAGTTAGCATGTGCAGCAATGCCGTATTGAAGACGATGCACATTGGTGACTCTTGGCATTGCAACGAACGTCCTCGTGTATCGCTGTCCTCCTCGTCGTCGCTTACGATTACGTCACCAGCTTTATCGGTCTCCTCCGAATTCTCCTCCTCGTCAACCTCGTCCTCCTTCGCGAGATCCTCATCGCCCTCCTCATCCAACACGTCCTCCGCTTCGCCATCGGCTTCGTTTCCCTCTTCGTCGGCGTCATCTTGGTACGCTGCTGCAAGGGCGGCCGGGAAATCGGGGTTCTTCGTCAGTTCCGACCCGGACTCCGGCTCAGGGAGGGGCAGCGGGTACGGATTGGTGGTCGATCTGGTCGACGGGTGGGATGAAGAAGATGGCTCCTTCGGCATGGCGGGGACGGTGGTGTAAGAATGGGCGAAAAGACGGTAGAACAAGTGAGAAAGAGTATGGTGGAGTGTGCTGGTGTGGGAGTGTGGTTGAGTGTGGGATCATAGTCGTGTCTCCGAGTGGCTTATGGTTTGCCTTATGACCAGGCGAGACAGGGTCGCAGGGAGTCGAGTGGATCGAGCCGGAAGCGTCGGCGTGAACGAGTGCGGTTGCGCAGAGGAGAACGTGGAGTGGCAAGAGGTCGCATGCACACTCGCGACAGACACGGTGACGCAGTGATATTGGCGGGCCGGCCTTAAGGGACGACGGGCGAAAAGAGTTTCTGGTATGCAGATTGTCGCTGATTTGCATGATGCTCTTGATGAACCTCCGCCTACCCCAGATCTTGGTCTAAGTCACCAAGAGCCAAGAGGAGAGCAGAGCACAACTTGTCCAGTCCGTCTAATCCCGCCGGTACGGCCTACTCGCCACTCGCTAATGAATCTGCTAAGCTGACTCATGACGACAGAAACGCACCATTGCCCGATTCAGACTTGTAACGTAGCCCTGCGGTCTGCATTAGACAATGACCCTACTGTGTCAGGACGCGGCGTCATTCCACAGCGCCCCAGCACCCGCCCACCGGTGCGGTCGATAGACCTGTTGTGCGGGTCGACGACATCGCCAGGCCGGCGGACCTGACCGCCGTCCCATGGGATAGTCGCAACTTGGGTGACGTGCCCGACACCTGGCGCTGCCGCCTGCACCCGTCATCCCAGCACTGCTGCACCCGCTGGGCGCGTTGGCGGAACCTTTTCCCCTACTCCCGCAACGGGCACAGGTTGCTGTGTGTGGTGGTGCGCTAAGTCCGTTGCCCATTGGTGGTGACAGGACCCTCACATGGTATGCCGTCATATCTTATCGGTACCTCGGTGACCCACCCGTCTATCTAATCTCCCAGCCTCCATCCGTCACCAGCACGACCTTTAGTGTTCTTCTGTGGATTCGGATCACGCCGGCAGCAAGCATCGAGACGCTGCCGGAAATGCGAGTCCTATCCCGCTCTAATAGCAGCCTGGAGGTTCCGGACGCGGCATCAGCGATCGCCATGACCTCTGGCCTTGATTTAGTGAGCACCGGTCCGTGGGAGGAAAAGCCACTCATGCCAAGCGAGGTGCCCTCGATACTACTCAGCTCGCTGCCCTTCATGCAGGGCTCTCTGCAACGTGCATGGCTGTACAAATGTATGGTTGCATGGTGGCATGCATGCATGAATGCATGGCCAACCCCCCTTTCGCAGCTGTGCTTAGATGAGCAAACCACAACGATCCACGGCGATCCTGCGATCAATGGTCGCCGTGTGGACGACCATGCTTTCCCTTCAAGCACAGCGGCAGCCCCAAGCGCCCCTCCCCACTGTGGGAGAAGGGGTCCTTTGCTGCTCTCTGCACCTGTCAGGTCGCATGCCTTGAAGCTTTTGCAATTATCTGTCATCTAAACTTCAACCCTCCGTCGAAAGACCCGCCTGTCGACACCTCCAACATGCTCGGACCAACGCCCCCAGCTAAAACCAGATTCGAAACGTGTGAGAAGGCCGTAAAGGGCGTTTGCGGTAGCCCGCAAGCCATCATCACCGCCAGCCAATGGTTGAAAGCGAACTCGAAGCTGTCCAACTTCTCCGCGAGCGCGGACTACCAGCGCCTCGTGTCGCCGTTACTGGTACTGCCCGAGTCCATGCGACTTCCAGTTAGCAAGTCACAACATCAACGGCATGAGATTCGGCGCCGACAACTGCACAACGTCGCGAAGATCCTCGTCCGTTACCAGGAGACCGGGGAGCCGATCACAATCGGTGGGGCAACGGCAATGCCATGGGCGTCGTTGTGAGTTCGAATCCTGACAGTTGCGTTAAAATGGAACTAAGTAAACAGGTTCCGCAGCTCGACCACGAGACGATACGAGCGTTCTTCCACGCGCCTGCGTCGACGTTCGATTCAATGACCAGTCTGTTCGAATTCACAAAGAGCCTGACGCTAAAGATCGACGGCATCGCGTATGTGCTCAACCCTGCTAATGTGAAGACGTTTCGTCTGTGGTGGGAACCCAACGCTCAGGGCGGAGCAATGAGTGACCTGCGAGTCGTGCGTTCTAACGGCGGTCTATGTTCACAGCTAATGATTTCCAGAAGCTCATGAACGTCGGCGGTTACGCTGGCTTTGGTACCGGGATCCGCCTTCTCGATGGTTATGGATCCTTCCATGTTCCGCCTGAGTTACAGGACTCCTCGGCGCATGGCAAGAAGGACAAGCTGTCGGTCGTGGCTCGCGCCATGTTCCTTGCCCTGCTCTCCATTGAAGAGGGGGGTAGTTCGGAGAAGTCGTCTCTCCGCTCAACCGCCTGGGTGAAGGGTGGAATCCGGCTGAATCCGAACCAGTCGAACCTGCTGACTCGGATGTTTCAGTACCTACTGAAATTCGACCAGCCATTCTCCACACCACCGGAGCTCGCGACGATCATGAAGCACTTTGTGGTCCCGCAGACGAACGGGCCGAAGGAGAAGGCCGCCAAGAGGTACTTCGCGGAGTGTCTCAGCGGGTGGCAAGCAGATGACTGGGTGAGTCTCGCGTGCAGAGTATTTAGTGGACACGCACTCACCGACCAGCAACCCGACCATCCTGCGACCGTCACGGACCTGATCGAGACGAACCCCTTGTCGGAGTTTTTGGTCAACCTGCCGGCACTCGACTGCTTCGAACTGCTCCGTCGGAGTCTAGGGGCGCAAAGTATCGACGATGCGCACGCCGAGGAGCGTCTGCTTGCGAACAGCGCCCTCATCGCCGAGAGTGGATGCACTGTAAGATAGCATCATGTTCAAGCTGACTCCTCAGCGCCCAGGGTGCTGGCTCGGCCCCGGGGGGCAGATGGTGCCGGACATGGGCTTCCAGAACCCCTTCGAGCCAACGAAGCAGGAGCTCTTTTGCGGCGCGTGCTTTCGCGAAGCTTTGACGCTGAAGGAAGTCGGCGGCTTCGATGCCGAACGATTTCGGCTCTATGAGAAGCTCGAGCCAGACCTCGCCCGCAATAAAAAATCGACCTTCAAGACTCTGGCCAGTTCCTTCACCCGCTGCGAGGGTCCGCATTGCGATGGGAGCGGTTACCCCTTGGTTTGTGTCAAGTCGCGCATCATCGGCCACATGGACCACGAGGCGCTCAACCCGAAGCCGCCCTGCTTCCCGTGAGTTGCCCACGACGTGCGAATAAACTGACGAGAAGTCCTTACCTCTCCTTATGCGAAGGCTGCCAGTGGCGGGAGTGCAACCGCTATGTCTCCCAGCTGAAAACTCGCGACACGTCAGACCCGAGCCCACTCATCCTCATCCCGACTTTGCCGAGCGACACCAAGGAGCAGGCTGAGTGCCCAGGCTGGGGGAAGCGCAAGGGGTGCCGACGCACGGCCGGCGCCCTGAGTCACCGCAACTCGTACGAGACGCGTGACCGCGAGGGAAAACGGTCTCTGCACGAGCTGTGCGCGGGCCGTACCGGAGCGCATCATGGCGGTGGACGTCTTTCGCCTTCCCCTCGACGTGCAGGAGAGGGTGAAAGTTGAAGTGCTAAAAGTAGGTTAGACCTTCCTTGCCGTTAAGCTGACTTCCAGATCTTCAACACGACCAAGCGAGCGGAGGAGGCCCTCGAGCGCCTCCACGCCAACGCGTGGAAGGTTGAACCCTACTGCGTGACGATTGGCGCCCAGCTCCGCCTACACCGGAACACGACGAGAACTTCAGCGAGAGACGCGGCCATCTATCTCGAAGTACGACGCCTCCTTGCTGGCCCCGCGGTGAGTACGATCTGGGTCTCACCACCGAAGACCTCCGCGCATGCTTCAGCGACGACGTTGTCGTCGCCTGCATTTGCGTAGAGCGCCGGCGACTGCTCGATGACCTTCAAGACGTGAGCGTTTGTGCGCTCGATCTCTGCATCATCGGGCGGCCCTGCCCTGAGCCTCGCTGTGAACTCGAGAGCGCCGTCGAGTGATCCATCCATGGTCGGGTCTGGCCGGAGCTTGATGCCAAAGCGGGTCCTGCAGCCCGACGCTAGCGAGCTCAAGATGCCTTTGGCCATCGGAGGAGCGGGCCGCGACGACGCAGCGTCCCCCAACGCGAGACACCACGTCCCGTCCGGCACATGTACAAGTACCGCTCCTGAGTATACTTGTGCCTCTTGGTCGGCAAGCTGCATGATGAAGAACGCAGTGAAGATGTTCTTGGCGACCCGCGATCGCAGGACGGCCTCGAACTCTTCGTACCCAGCCCCGCTCAAGCCGCGCAGCTCGACGGCCTCTACACCAAGTTGGCGCCCCCATTGCTGGTGCTTGTCAGGCGAGGAGTGGCGATTCGCGACAAACTCGGCGAACGCAGGGCCCTGTGGAATGCCCTCGATGTCGCCGACATCTGCGCGAGTAGTCACAGACACTTCGGCGTTCACGGGCGCGTGGGCGAGCATGCTGTACAGGAAACGCATGACGTGGTGGGTATGGCGCTTCGTGAGGGGAATTGGGCCATCGCTGCCGACGAGCAGAACGGAATGGGGCTCTTTCAGCGGCTCCAGTTGCTCTCGGGTCCTGTCCCGGCTGCGCGCTTCCAGCTCGATCTCCTGCTTGCGCATCTCCTCGAAACAGGACGGGCGGCGTACCGGCACACCAGCCTCAATGTCGACGTTCTCGCGCAATGCCCGGGCCATCTCGACCGGGAGGGACTGGACCAGCTCGGACGTCGCGGCGTCGCTTCGACTCCTGCAGCTTGGAGTACTGCCAGCGCGAGGAAATCCCAGCTCGCGCGCGAGTGATGGCGTGGCCGAGGGAGACCTGCTTGCCGTCGTAGAACACCTTGTGGAACACGGCCCCAGCCACACTCATGCTGATGATGAGCAGTAACTTCGTGCTCTGCGTCGCTGCCTGCAGGCGCACAGTGGCTAGTTTATGTCAATGACACTGCACAGTCGCGTCGTCGTAGCTGCTGACCAAAACCCAGGGCTCGCGACGGGTTGCAGCCGAGTCGAAGAAGTTTGGGATGTCGTCCTTCTCGGCCGCGTCAAGAAGTCGGGCGAACGCTCGAGCTGTGGCTCTCAATGAGCCAACGCCGCGGTCGTGGACTGCTGACCCAGACGCCGACGTGTACGCGTCGAGCGCGAGCTGAGACGGCTCGAGTTGGCAGGTCTCGAGGTCCGGCGTGCGGTAGGCAGCCTGCAAGACTGACTCGTTGTCTGCCAGGTGCTGACGGCGGCCGTCGTTGGGATGGTACTGCACCCGAATGGGAAGCGCTTGCTGACGAGATCGGGTTGCTGCTGCCAACCGCTGAGCGCAACTACCGGGGGCCGCGTCGGGCGCCGGACTTGCCATGGATCGAGTATCGATGTTCAAAGGCGAGCCGTCCTCATCGTCGTCCTCGTTCATGTTCTGGCGGGCGGCTGCCTTGAGATCGCCGAGGAAGGAGGCTTGGCGAAGGAGGTGGGGAATGTGCTGCGCCGCCATCATTGACATGTAAGCATTTGCATGAAGTTTCCCACGACACTGTGGGACAGGGATGTCAGGCGGCGTGATGTGAGGTTGAGCTGACGAGAGATGGGGACACATGGAGACAAAAAGGAGGGAGGGCGTGCAAGGAGGTGGTCTCGTCCACAAGTGGCACTTGACTGCCGGCACAACTCACTGTCGGTCGTTCCGAGGGGTGGGGGGAAGCTCCTCCTAAGTGTAGCTCGTTGTCGTTGGCGAACGGGAATCGGCTGGCTCCGTGGAGATGTAGAGTCCAGTGGGACTGCTCGTAAGGCGAGGTCTGGGAGAAGAGTGAGAGAACCTCAGACTTACGCGACAACCGCTGCCAGCGATGTCCTTGGCCAACGACCGCAGGGCTTCCTCGACTTCGGTCTCGGGCTGCTGCTGCAGCCATGCTTCTTCCTTCCCGATCGATCGCGCATAGTACAGCTGCAGATCGTACGGGCCGTGACTCTCGAGCCACGAGTGCACGGGGTTGGCCTGGATTACAGGAAGGCAGGCTTCGGCCAGGTCTGGGAGCTAGAGTCATCAGTACGCGCTTGTAGGAGTGTAGCTCACCGGTCGATCCGTGTTACCCCAGATGGCGATGACCTTCTCGAAATGGCTCCTCATGATCTTGATCGATGGTCCAAGATCCCTTCCAGGTCCCTGCGGGACCTCCCATCCCTCGAGATAGCTGGCGAGATCGCGGGGCGATGTAATGGAGGCAGCGCAGTTGGGATCCTCGAGAAGCTTCTTCACCAGGTGGCCGAGCATAATCTTGTGTGTCCTGGCGAGGATCACACCCGTCTCCACGTAGACCAGAGACGTGAGGGCACTGGGGTGAGGGTTTCCGCCGTCAAGGACAGAGCGAACGGCGTACAGAGCGGCGTCGGCAAAGTCTTTGATCGCACCGCTGCCGTTCAGCCCGCCGCACTCACGGAGCTTGTCGTCGACCTCGAAGCCGCCGAAGCCGTCGAACGCCCGGATCCCCTTGCCGAAGTCGCTCTTCTCACGCGTGAGAGCGGCCCCGAATTTGTGCGCATAGCTTCCCTGCGGAAGCTGACGGCCTGCGTCAGCAAGTTTCTGTGACGTGTTAGTTCCGTTCGTTGAAAGCTATGCCAACAGGCAACAGGGACACCCACCTGACCCCAATTTGACCAGATGGTCGTCGGGTTCGGCTCATCGAACCAGAATGTGCGAAGGAGGGACGGTTTTGAGAAGGCCCACATGTACTCGACGCCGTCGATCGCCACGACCTTGTTGTTCAAGTAATCGAACATGACCTTGCGTTGTTCGGCGCAAACGTCGAATCGGGCGCGGCGTACAGCAACTCAAGAGCTGAATGCTCTGGCTGAGGAACCTGTGGGCATCAATGACATCCATGAACGAAGTCCATCCAACGTACCAGCGAGCACCACATGCGAGCTCTCGCGCGCATTCGTATGGAACACGTTAGATGGCTGTGGAATTGGCGGGTTAGTGATGAGGGCTTGAATGGAGTGATGACAAAACGGAGGCGCTGCAGTGGAGCTTGTGAGCTTGTCTTGATCGAACCAGGTGGGGCCAAGGAAGCAAGGGAGGTGAACATCAAACTCCACAGAAGTGTCGAGGTGCTTCGCGTCACGATGATTGTAGGGCGCAATGATTCTTGTCACGTCTCGAGCGCCATTCGGTTGCGCCGATCAGGGGACCAGTCTGTGCTGCCTCCACCCACCAAGTGATGACCTCCACTCAACCCAATGTGGCGGCGATCCTGTGGCGCATCATCGCTCTCGCATCAGCACTCTTACGGTCCTGCGCGCTCAGGATGCTTTTGCACGCCGGTCAAGCATGCGGGAAGCAAGTACTGCGTCAGTGGCTCGTACACAGCTCGATTCGGGACGATTTGGTATTATAATCCTATGTCAACTGCATCATTCCTGCTGTACGACGTTTTTTGTTGTTTTCTAAGTTTCTCAAGAAAGAGAAGCTTAGGCCTTCTTGGCGGCCTGCTCCTTCATGAGGTTGAGCGCAGACCCAGCTCTGAACCAGCTGATCTGTCCCTCATTGAACTGGAGAAGTCAGCGACGGAAGAAGAGGATTTTAGAAGTTGTCGACATTCTCGCTGACGACGTTCTTTACTTACGGTGTGGTTAACCTCGAACTCGTACTCGGAGCCGTCGGCACGCTTGCCGGTGATCTTCACAGGCTTGTTGGGAGCCAGCGAGGCGAGGTCGTGGATGGTGAGCTTGTCAGAGCCGGTGATGAGGTCGTAGTCGGCGGGGTTGGCGAACCAGAGGGGGAGCATACCCTGCTTCTTGAGGTTGGTCTCGTGGATACGAGCGAACGAGCGGGAAATGACAGCGCGGCCACCGAGGAAACGGGGCTCAAGAGCGGCGTGCTCACGACTCGAACCCTCACCGTAATCTTCAATGTCAGCTTTGCCTTGTCGAGGAATCAACGCTGCCTGAGGCAATCCTTGTGCCCCGTGGAATCATCTCAGCCGGGGTGGCAGCGATGGAGGGCGGAGGTGGAGGTGGAGGTGGAGGTGGATGGTCGAATTGCGGAAGCAAAATTTCCACACGTGGTTGTGGCGCTTATCATCCACCAACGTCGCGAATGCGTTTCTACACTCCCCACGACCTCTTCAAGACGTTTTTCAAAGCTTTTCCTCCCTCTCTGCATCACGAAAAGAAAAGGTGGAAAACTCACTCTCATCACCAATTACGACCCACGGGATGCCATGGTCGCGGTAGTAGGCACCGACGGTGGGAACGGCACCGAACTCGCCGGTAACCTGGTTGAGGACGGAGTTGGCCTCGCCGGAGTCGGCGTTGATGGCACCGATCAGGCAGTTCTGCGAGATGTTCTCGAGGTGGCCACTGCACGGGTCAGCAAGCTGTAGAAAACGATAAAAGTGCAAGGCGATCGGAGACAACCGCGTATATCCAGGGAGAATCATTCCCTTACGCATCAAGACTCACCGGTACTTGAGCCAGGGTCCACCGGCGGAGATGTGGTCGGTGGTGCACTTGCCCTTAGCCTTGATGAGGACGGGGGCGTCAACGATGTCCTTGCCGTCCCAGGGGGCGAAGCTGTAGCTGTTAGCGAAAGAATTTTGATAATAATAAATAATTGTAAAATAATACTCACGGCTTGAGGACCTGAAGACGGTCGGAAGTGGGCGAGATCTTGACCTCAACCTTGGAGCCGTCGGCAGGAGGAGCCTGGAAGGTCTCCTCACCCTTGTCGTAGCCCTTAACGGGGAGCTCCTGGCCCTTAGGAGCCTGGAACTTGAACTCCTTGCCGTCGGGGCCCTTGATGGAGTCGGTGAGGGGGTTGAAGGAGAGCGAGCCACCGAAGATCATGGCAGTGACCATGTCGGGCGAGGCGACGAAGGCGTGGGTAGCGGGGTTGGCGTCGTTGCGTCCGGTGAAGTTACGGTTGTACGACGAGATGATGGCTAGATGTCGTCAGCGATCGGCGGAAGCTGATAACGGAGGAGCTCCGGAGAAACCTGATTGGCGACCGCTAAGCGAATCGCTTGTCTGGACCCTGAGCGGAGGCAAATACTCACAGTTCTTCTCGCCCTTCTTGACGTCGCGACGGTCCCACTGACCGATACAGGGGCCACAGGCGTTGGCGAGGACAACACCGCCAACACCCTCGAGGGTGTCGATGAAGCCGTCACGGGCAATGGTGGCACGGACCTGCTCGGAACCGGGGGTGATGGTGAAGGCAGACTTGGCCTTGATGCCGGCGTCGAGGGCCTGCTTGGCGATCTCGTTGGCACGAGACATGTCCTCGTACGAGGAGTTGGTGCACGAACCGATAAGACCGACCTTAAGCTCCTCAGGCCAGCCGTTCTTCTTGGCCTCCTCAGCGAACTTGGAGATGGGGGTGGCAAGGTCGGGGGTGAAGGGACCGTTGATGTGGGGCTCAAGCTCGGAGAGGTTGATGGTGATGTGCTGGTCGTACTCAGCGCCCTGGTCGGGGGTGAGGTTGTTCTTGAAGGCCTGGGCGTACTTGGCCTGCTCAGAGCGCTCGGTGGCCTGGAGGTAGCGAGCCATCGAGTCGTTGTAGGGGAAGAGCGAGGTGGTGGCACCGATCTCAGCTCCCATGTTACAGATGGTAGCCATGCCGGTGGCGGAGAGGGTCTCGACACCGGGGCCGGTGTACTCGATGATGGCACCAGTTCCACCCTTGACGGTGAGGATACCAGCGACCTTCAGGATGATGTCCTTGGGGGTGGTCCAGCCAGACATCTGGCCGTCGAGGTGGACACCAATGACCTTGGGGGCCTTAAGCTCCCAGGGGAGACCGGACATAACGTCGACGGCGTCGGCACCACCGACACCGCAAGCAACCATACCGAGACCACCGGCGTTGGGGGTGTGCGAGTCGGTACCGATCATCATGAGACCGGGGAGAGCGTAGTTCTCGAGGATGATCTGGTGGATGATACCGGATCCGGGCTTCCAGAAGCCGATGCCGTACTTGGCACAAGCAGTGGCGAGGAAGTCGTAGACCTCCTTGTTGAGGTCAACGGCACGGGCGAGGTCCTTGGCACCACCGACCTGGGCCTGGATAAGGTGGTCACAGTGGACGGAGGTGGGAACGGCGGTCTCGGGGAGGCCGGCGGACATGAACTGGAGGATGGCCATCTGGGCGGTAGCGTCCTGGCAAGCAACGCGGTCGGGGCGGAGCTTCAGGTACGAGACACCACGCTCAAGCTCGGCATCGTGGGGGTTGTCGAGGTGACCGTAGACAATCTTCTCAGCGAGGGTAAGGGGGCGCTGGAGACTAAGGCTGTTAGCTTCGGCGGTCCAAGTTCGGTTTTAATGGGCGATATCAAGGGGAGGGGGGTATGAAGTCACCGAGTCACGGGACCGCGGACGAAAACCCAGGGAATGTACCACGCATCGATGACGATGGCTTGAACGCCGCATGAGAGCTGGGAAGAGCTTGGCGACGGACTAGCTGCTCGTCGCGGACAACAGCGAGCGAATCACTAGCCATCGCTTTCACGACGCACGGCGCCACGGACCGGACCGGTCTATCTTATCCGGGCGAACAGGTTTGCTGATCGCCCGCGCCCAGTTTTCGCTTCGGCTCGGCTGCGTGCACCTCCATCACTCGATCTCTTTCGTGCAACGGCAGCTCGCAGCTATAGCCCTCATGTTCCCTTGGCAATCGAGGCTGCTTGCTCGGTACCAGATATCAACATTGCTCTATACTTACCGGTCACGGACGACGGCGAGGTTGTCCTCGATGCGCTGGTAGTTGACGAACTTGCCCTTCTCGAGGTTGGACATGGGGACCTTGGTCTCGCCAATACGACCACCGACGGTGGCGTAGGTGCGAGCACCACGAAGGATCGAGGCGGTAGCACGATGGGTAATCATGCTGAAGAGTGGGGAGGAATAGGTGGGAGAGAGTCAAGTCGATCACTTGGTTGACTTTTAAAGGAGAGATCGATCCAAGGCGAAAAGGCAACCTTACGCTCCACCCAAATCGGTTTCCATGCATTAGACGGGTGATGATTCGCCAGTCGCCTATGTCCCAGGGCGCAACCAGCGCTGGCACGCCTGTAACCCCGATTCTCCGTAGACAACCAACGTCACACCCTTTCGGGAATATCGGCACACGTCGGCCGCGACCTGAATCCAGGTTCAACCATCACTGCAGCTGACCATCGCCTTGCATTCAATGCACGCGTCGGCTCTGGCCTGAGCCTGCACCGAGAAACAACCGACGAGCCGGTGCGCTGCGTTGGAACTGACCCGGCACGTCGCAGGCATCGCAGGTGAAGCGAGCGGGCACACACGATCGCGGCCTTGCCCGGGACCGCGTTTCATCGGCGCCTTGGGGGCCGCGGGCCTGGGGCCTTGGACCGAGGGGTTGTATCCAATCTTGAGGTGTCGATACCTAATGGCGAGCGCTGGTGAGAAGTCCCAGAAGACATGCATAGGAAAATTGTCAGGGTGATATTATTGACAACGCCACGTTTCTATTGACAGCGCCTTTCTCAGATTACAATACTATTTGTGACATTAGTCTGCCACATCATCATTTCGTAAAGATCGTAAACCTCAAAACCGCCTAAATCGGCCGATGACAGTCTTGATCCACGACACCATCGTGACCGGCTGCTTGAAGGCCATGGATAGCCTCAATGCTTGTCCCGGCGGCGGTGTACACCGATTATCGCCTACCGGCCCTCGCGGCTTTGCTTCCAGCGCGCTTCAGTGCGGGTGCACTATGCACCATGTGCTCAAGCGCGTGCCAAAAGAGCATCGTCAGCCGCAGATCGGCAAACCAATCTGGCGACCCACTCGTCAGCTGATGCAGGTGAGCACAGGGTGCCTCTCTCGATTGTACGGATTGTGTGGACCTCGCTTCGAGCAATGAAAAGAAAGCCCCCACGGCACCCCAAAGAAACCCCGCACTCACGTGACATGCAGTCAGAGCCCTCCAGCCAAACAACCATCGCCTATTGACGAATTGATGGTCGTCGCCCGTTGCAGTCCGTCGGCGAAACCGCACCCAAGCACCCGCCCTCCCTGCATCCCGGGTATACCACCGAGCGGCACATAGCGGCGCACGTCCATCACCCCACCGCATAAATGTTCCCTGCCTGGCCCTGCCGACATTATCAGCGACGGCGAGAACGGACTTTCCAACGTCCTGACCCTGTACGCAGCGAATACTGCTCTTGCACAGGCATGCTGCTCATGCAGTGTACACTGTCTCGTCGTCAGCTGTTCGACATTCACTCATCACCGAAACCCATCGGCGAACTCTCCATCTCCACATCGCATCGTACCTCTCTCTCGACTTCAAACAACACCGAACACACTGATGTGACTGACGATGGCCGACATGGTTCCTCAGCGTCGCAGAGTTGGAATGCGTCGGTGACGCCAGATCGCGTTTCAAGGTTAAGCACAATAAGGCGGAGCGCAGCACTGTCTCGCTCGTACGATGCTCACTCAGCAGCATCAAACAAGTGCGGACGCCAATCAGGCATGCATGCATGCCGCATGCTCACATGCTCGACGGCGCTGCCAGGATCGAGGGGCGACAAGACCGCGAGGAAGGGCGCGAGGAAGGGCGAGGAAGACAGTCCGGCGCGGCCGGAGGACGGAGGGCGGAGCCAGCACCCCGCTATGCTTTGTGTGGACTGGTCATGATAGAGCACCGCCGCGCCTTCAAGCTGATATGGCTGTCCTGTAGAGCGGGTGCGCAACTCGGCCACGCGACACACACAAGCCACGAGTGCCACGATTGGCTAATGGCAACGGTGGCGAGCGCAGCCGACCAGCGGGGAAGGCGGGGAAGACGGTGAAGGCGAGGAAGGCGCCACGAGATGGCTTTCATGACCTGTCTTCATGGCAGATGGCGGCGCCGCCCGTGCGCACGCGACCTGAACGCCCACAATACTTTAGGAACAGCACGATAGACATCACATTCTTCGCTAGGAGCCGCGCCCCGCTGACCGCGACGCATGACCCAGGGCCTTCCCCGCGTTGCATCCGAGGGCGCCTACTCTCCCTCGGTCTGGGGACCGCACTTGCCTATCGTCACATATGCTTGCCGCAAGTCTATGCGCTCCGACAGGTCCTTGGGGTCAAGGGTCTTCGTTCGAGAGCTCTCCGGGCCTGGCCTGCTGGGCGAGCAGGTAGACAGTGGGCGGTGGGGTCTTCTCGCTCGGCGCTGACAGCTGTAACACTGATTCACCTCGCAGCATCTCGCATCTCATACCTCATCTTTCTGCGGAGCCGATCACGCAGCACGGCCAGCACCACACGGCCGCGTGCCCGCGCCGCCCTCCTCCAAGATTCCAGTGCCCGCAAGCACATGAAGGCGGCACGACCGAGACCTCGATCGGAAGACGCAGTCGCGCAACGCGAACCGCAGAATGCCAGAAGAACGCAGAAGACGTCTTTTCAGTCACGACGAAGACAGACATGGATTGAGGCGTAAGCCTAAAAGTCTTGCGGTGCGCTGAATCTGAGACACTGGGTGCTCTGGGCTGACCAGGCTGACCCATGTGTTTCCAAATACCTTGATACGCAATACCAATCGCCTGCCCAGAGTCACGCAGATTGGCGAGCCCGAGGGCATCAAACGATGGTGCAGCTCTGCAGACTGGCGGTCTCTGTGGTATTGGCTGCTTTGTGCTGACGATGTGCGTTGACTCGATGACATTGACTGTGCTCTGACGAAGATCGGACTGCGGGCAATATGATCACTGGATCCGCCTGTGACAATTCAAGGTCGCGGTGATGGGAACTCTAACGGATTGATTCGCGGAGAATATAATGCGAAGAAAGGCCTGGATGCCTGGTTCGGGGCATCTTGGTCGCGACTGGTCGGGCACAGCGGGACACGACATGGCGGGGAAGGCGCAGTGTCGGCTGAATACCGATCTGACCAGTCTGATCCGAAGCGTACGGGGCTTGCGAATCGCACCATCGAGCGCATGATTCCCCGTAGCTGCATCGCCGACGTCTCAGATGTCTCAGGAGCACGATGAAAAGATGGAATGAGAGGGGCCGGGGACATGAGAGGCGACGCACGCGAGGGGGAGCGCGGCACTCACGCGTCCGTCGTTCCAAGACCCAAAGGTTGCCATGGCGTCTCAAGGATCCAAGGAGTCATTTAGGCTTCAGGCTCCGTGACCAAGGGCGGCTCTGCACGGACTGCATGGTCGTGCCGCTTGCGCTGGGATCGGTGGCTTCGTCGTTCCTCGGCAGCGGAGGGCGAGGGGCGCGGCGGGGCAGCGTACCGTGGGTGACATGGCTACGATCGCGCTCGAGTGCTCGGACCCCCTTTGTGCCTCTCATATTCACGTCTTCCCTTCTCTCTCTCTCTTCCACTTCCCCTTAACCCGCCTGAACATCTAACCACTGCGTCTCTCGGCGCCTGAGCTCCCTCCGCCTCTGGCCCTCTGCGCATTACGCCGTCGACGCGCGGTGCGCCTCTTTCCTTGATCCTCGTCCTCGATTCTCGTACCTCGCCTGCATCCCGCTGCTCCTCCCATCTTCAAGATCCTCGCGACCCTCGACCTCACATCGTGTTCGTACCTTGGGCGTTCAACTTCCCTTGGAATCTTGTGTGTGTCCCCAGGGCCCCTGAGTTCCACCCCGACCCCATCATATCCGCGCGCTGCCACAGCCCTTCACGCCTGGCACCGTCCGAAATCCCATTGTTGCGGCATACCAGCTGGCGTGAGTCGCGTCTGGCACCCAGAACACCCACAGCGCTCTTCCTCTCTCCACTGCTGACATCGCTTCTCCCAGGCAACTGACGGAATCTCACTTCTGCTTCTCTCATCATTGCCGTTCACATACTTAACCTCTCGCCCTCGCCATCAGTTCAACTCTCATCATCCCTTCCCTTGCAGTCTCGCGCCTTCCCTATTCTGTGAGTCCACTTCCTTTGCTTCCACAGTCTTCCCTGCCTTCTGCACTGGCACAAGCCCCCTCCGTACGTCGCACGATAGTCACCGATCGAGTTAGACCCATCGCTGTGTCTGTGCCTCCGACACAGAGTCCTTGCCTTGCCTCGAACTGGCAAGCGCCCCCTCGCAAGCGAACCCAGAAGATGCGCCGTCGTCTGCACCGACAGTTCTGCCTGAGCGCGGTCTGATGGTCATGTTGCGGATGCTTTCGACGACGACGACCCCTCGATATTCCATGTACTATGTCATTGAGACACGAAGCACCCCTGGCAGTTGGCAGTTCGGTCCAAGCTTTGCCGGCCATAGCCCCAGCCAACTGGCCCACCTTCCTCCCCCCAAGATGGGTGCTGACCAGAATAGGAATGAAAGACTACCTGAACAACTCGCCTGGATCGTCAAGCCCCTCGAACATGTCTGGCAGCGGTCCGCTCCCCGGTGAGGAGGAGGAGAAACCCGACATCAGCGGCGCCCAGGCCATCAACCAGCCCAAGGCCAAGACGGATCCGACGCAGACCCCGATCCAGACCCCGCTCCAGACGCCTCCGGACCGTGTTGGATTGCAGGATCCCATCGATCTCGTCTCCCACGTGAGTCGTCATTCCGCGCAAGGTCACGGCACAGGCGTCTCGCAGCACTCGCCCCAGCTGCCACCCCAGGACCCCCAGACATTAGGCATGGGATTCCAGTATGGCGGACCGCCATACCTCTACGACCAAAGCCTTGGTGAGTCCGAGCGCCCCGAGCATTCCGACACTCGTGCGACCATGGCGCTTCCCGGCTGCCGCGCCGCCCCCAGACCCCCGAGACTGTTCGTGGCACGAGAGCTGACATCCCCAGTCAACTACGGATCTGGCCATGCCGGAGGCGTGGCACTGCAGTCTCACCAGTCCCACCACAATGGCACCATGCCCGACACCCCCAACGGTGGTGTCAAGTACCACGCCATGGTGTCCGGAACGGCGGTGCCATCGTCGGCCTTCATGCACTCGATCGCGGGCCAGGGTGTGCAGGGAGTTCCAACGACCATGATGCCGGGCACTCTGCACACCCCCATCTCGCCAGTCGGCGCGCTCACCGCGCAGCTTAACGACCTGTCCCCGGGCCACGCCAACTGGCTTTACAACCAAGCCGTGCACGGTAGTCACGGTATCTCGCCGCCTCACAGTCCGTCCGAGAACGCACTGGCCTTCAGCTCAGGGGCCGGCGCCTATGCAGGTTACCCGTTCGGCCAGCCGGTCCCGCAACGCGTGCAGGCACAGATGAAGGGTGCCAGGCTCAGTATCGGGTCAAGCAACGACGAGGAGGACGCCGACATCGAGCCGCGTTCAGGAAAGTTAGTCTTCCAGCCCTCCCAGACTCAGTCCCAGACCCAGCCTCAGACCCAGCCCATCCAGTCTACGAGAGCCGCCCCCGCCGTTCCCCGAGTTTCCCGAGATCTGCGAGACGCAAACCCGAACGTCAGGTCTGACAATAGTGACTCGGACCATCGGCCCAGCAACCAGCCGCCCAAGGAACAGACCTCGCCGAAGGAGGGCCCACGCGACACCAGGACGGCCCGCATTCAAAGTGAACAGGTGAGTCAGCTCCTTGAAAGCGCGACAGAGCATAGCTGAAGCCAGCGCCGCCGCAATGAGCTGCGTGACGGATTCGAACGCCTTCGCAAGGCGCTCCCAGCCACGTTCCAGCGCTGCTCCAAGACGGTCCTACTCGAGCGCGCAGTGACGCACATCGAGGCGGAGAGGGAGAAGTTCGAAAACCTCACCCGCCAGCACCAAGTTCTCCAAGAGCAGCACCAGCTCCTCACCGCGTAAGTTAACCGATCTTCGCACTTAGCTGATATCAGATCGCATCAGACCGTCGTCAACAATCTGAACAGCCTCAGGCTCGCCATGAGCCAACACCAGCACCAGCAACAGCAGCACGCCGAGCACAACGTCGCTGCCGCGTATGCGACCGCTACGAACGGCGTCGTCAACCACGAGACCCTCGCTGCGCTCAATGGCGGACATGTAGGCGATGGCGTCCAAAACGTTGCCGGTGCTCACGAATGAGCAGCTCCACTAGCCAGCATGTGAAGACCCAAGGCCTGATTACGACCAATAACGACTTTGACGACGAGGAGGCAGCGTCGTTGATGATACTCCCGCTCATGCCACCTACTCCTTCCACCCCGACCAGTGCAGATTTCCTGCACCCTCATTGTGGCCCGCCGCGACACCTTCCCCTCCGACGTAGAACTGGACCAGAGAATAAGAACAATCTGTCTGAAGCATCTATCCCCATCCACAGAAACATCCACAGTCCCTCCTAGAGTCTCTCGCACCCCGAGAGACGCCCACATCACCCTGCATGTTCCATATCCCCCACCTTACCCCCTTCGATTCGCCCCTATCATCTGAGATGCAACCATATGCCCTTCCGCGCGCACAGGAGGACAGAGTCCGAAGCCTTATCATTCAATGCATTAGGGAAGCCGAATCGTGATGAGCTAAATGAACGAGAGTCTAAGGCGTTCACCAGAACTTGTCGGGGTTCGTCTGTGGTCAGTTAGTCGTCCTCACACGTGCTCAACTCACAAAATCGACAGCGAGATCGAGGCATACCATGTCGTCGTCGTCGGCAGTGTAGCCGCGAACGTTGACGACGAACTTGGCTGAGACGTTAGCTCGACCGCCGAAGAAATCTGCAAGATGGGAAACACGGAACGCAATCTCTACGGTGGAGCTGTGTCGTTCTCGACGTGGCCCCGAGTTTCTACCCCGATAGGAGCTGCGTCGGGTCACCCGAAGGATGATCGACACTTGCTACGGGCAAATCGGGGTGCGAGTATCCGTCGCAGGCGTTCGAGAAGCTCCACTTGCTGCGCAGATCGACTTACCCTGGGGGATCTCCTTGGGGAGGGCGACCTCCTGGACGACGGTGTAGTCGCCCTTCTGGATGGGGCACTGGAGCGTGGCATTCGCGTTACGGCTGGGGGTCAGTTGCACGCTACCGTCCTAAACTCACGCCTCCTCGCAGACATCGAAGCGCTTCTGAATAAGCTTGATCAGACCAAGCTTGACGGTGACATCGGCGTAGGCGCCCTCCTGCTGGTCAGTGTTTGTGCGCGGGTGGGGTGTCACCCCCGGTGACACAGCCGCGGGCCGCTTCAGCATCGGCACCAGGACGCACCTCAATCTTCTCGTTGGCCCTGCCGCGGACGGTGACGGTGAGATTCTTGCCGGCCTGGGGAGGGTCGGGCGAGAGCTCGATGCTCTCGAGCGTGCTTGTCGTCAGCATTTTGCCACCCAAAGCCCCCCGTCCATACGCGCATGGCGTCAGCCGCTGCGCCGCACTCACATCGCGTCAGTGGGGAGACCTGATTCCGTCAGCTGTGTCTCTTCGCGAATTGCAGCACGTACCGCAGTCGGAGTACTTCCAGCCATTCATGATGTGGACATCGTCCGACTTGGGGGCCGGGGCCGAGTTGCCGTCGATGATGTCCGCGGCCCACTGGAACGCGTCCTGCGCCAGGTCGGCCGCAGCCGGTACAGCGAGGAGGGGGAGGAGGGCGAGGGCGGCGATGCGCATGGTGGTGAATGTAGCGGTGTGGGTGGATCACAGAGGAGGAATGAGGAGATCGAGATATAGACGTCCCGATTGGGCTTGGCACACCCGGGATGGCCGGGCGGCGGCGCGACGGCTGGAGTGACGCACATGGGACTGTAAGTGGGCCCCACCTAGACAATCGCGTCAGGGCCGTGCCGCATTGGGGCAGTCCACCCACCCAGTGGCGACCCTCCGTCACGACAAATAGGCGTTATGCATGCAGAAGATTGCGAGAACGGCGCTACGCTCCGTGGCGTGCACAGCGGACGCTTGCGCATTGTGCGCAGGTGCGTAAAATGTGACAAGTGGCCCCACCAAGCTACGGACACAGGTCTCATTCACGGACTTCGCCCGTCACATCGGTGAATCACGCGACGACCTCGGTGACCACCTTCTCTATCTGTGCGTCTCACAAAGCAGCCGCGTGCACTTTGCCTACATTCAAGAAAGATGCATGATGGTTCCCAATTGCTACATGTTTTACTTGTCTACTGTTACTGTCTTTACTTCTTGGACGACTTGGAGGACGAGTCGTTCGACTGGTCGATGGCCTTCTTGGCCTTGTCGCCCTCCTTGTCGAGGACCTTCTTGCCCTGCTTGAGCTTGTCCTGGGCGTCGTTAAGGAGCTCCTGAACAACCTTGCCCATGGCGGGGGAGAACTCGGAGACCTTCTCGACGATCGTGTCAGGTCCAACGGGCGACCACTGGATGAAGGTCTCGGCGTTGTTCTGGATCGTGTCGGCCCACTCCTGCGCGTTCGTGATCGAGTCCTTGGCCTTGACCTTGAGGTAGCTCTCGATCTGGTCGGCGGGGATACCGACAGACTTGGCCATGTCCTTGACCTGGTCGATCATGTTGTTAAGGTCATCGGGAGTGGCGTCCGTGATACCCTTGACAAAGGCCTCGCCCTTGTCCTTGCCGTCCTTCGAGGCCTTCTCAATCGACTTGTAGACCTGGTTGGCAGCGTCGTCGAGCTTCTTAAGCTGGTCCTTGCTGGCCTCCTTAGCCTTCTTGAGGTAGTCGTTGATCTCGTCCTGCGAGGGAACCTTGCCGATCAGGGTCTGGGATACGTATCAGCATAATGCTCCAACAATTCGCAAAAATGCCTCGGTACTCACGTCAATGGTGCTCTGGTACTTGCCGCCGTACTGCTTGGAGAGCGACTGAGCAAGCGACTTCCAGTCGACCTTGGTGGGGTCGTTGTCAGCCTTCTGGAGGGCCTTCTGGACCTCGTCGATAATGTTCTTGACATCGTCACCGCCGTACTTCTTGAGCTTCTCAATGACGTTGTCGAGGTCACCGCCCTTGAGCTGGGTGAGGAGACCACCGATACCGCCGGTAGCCAGAGCAGCGCCAGCGGGCCAGATCATGCCAGCGAGGTCCATGAGGCCGGAAGCGCCCTGGTCGGCAACCTTCTCAGCTCCCTCCTTGGCAATGTCGGCACCCTGCTCAGCGAGCTTCTGGGCCTTCTGGCCGACGCCCTGGAGCTGGTCGGTGGCCTGGTCAACCTTGGCAGCGACATTGCGGATGGGCTTGAGGTAGACGTATCCACCGACAGCGATAGCGACAAGAGTCGCGAGAATGACAGTGTTGGGAACGTCACCCGAGCCGCCCGAGGACGACGAGTTGTAGCGGACCTGCGAGATCTTCTGGGACTGCTGGGCGACGCGAGGGCGAGCCTGCATGCCGATGGGGCGGGCGACGGGGCGCTGAGGGAAAAGTCAGCCAACTTGCTCACGGACGAACCAGACGCGACGCCTAGTGGCAGCGAGCAGCCACGTCAAGCCACCCGGCTTGATCGCGTCCGCAACATTGCAGCAACTCACCATAGCGCCCTGGGCGCGAGAGACAGAGAGGCGGATGGCGGCAGGACGCATTGTGTTCGTTGTTCGTAGCAAGAAACGGAGGTGGGAGGTGTCTGTTCACAGTCCCGCGCTGCGTCTAAAAAGGGCCAGCAGGACGAGCAGTTTTCGGACCTCCTGGAGCACAAGGAGTCCCGTTGATGCCACTGATGCCAACAGCCGAGCCGGTTGCATGCTTGTCATGACGTCAATCCCTGCCGCGAAACCAGAAACCTGACACTGTGAGTGGATGGCTAGTACCGTACGAATGGCACCTGACGTCATTCATGGCCCGCACATGACGTCGGGTCATGGCCCGGCCTTGCTGGCAGCTCTCGTTTGGATGATCCTGGAGCGGGGCCGCAGCACGCGTCCTCCTCATTTGTCAACTTTGACAACAAAGTCCCGCGTCGAGGGTACATCGATGCTCTGGACCGCAGTTTGCACCCTTCAGAGGATGTCAGACGATGCTGTCGGGTGACCATCGTGCTCTTGCCTGCCTCTCCGAACTTCCGGCGACCGCCTTGAGCTTCACGTGATCTGAGTCGCGTGCCACTCACGTGAGGCGGAGATGAGGTCTAGTCCGCGTGCAGATGATTGTGTCATGTCGCGTCTTTACGCGTTCCTCAAACGATTCAGCACTTCCCACACACTCGACGTACCGGGCTTGAAACCAGCCAGCGCATCACTTACGCTGTTAACATTCACAAGAGCAAGAGTCAAGATCCACGAGGTCAGTTCTCTTTTCAGAGGCGCTGGGCATTGCCCAGATGTGAAGAGGATCTTGACCTTGACGTTCCAGCTTTCGGGAGCTCAAAACCGCAGCATCGCTCTCACGCTTTCTCTTGCAACGTACTGAAACTGGAAGTCCGTTCGAATCAGGCACCGACAAGAGCTTCTTTCACAGATCGAAACGTGCCCAGCGACAGAGACGCCTCGTCATCACGACATCCTGACAGACTGCGGACGATTCCAGCCTTGTGCCTGCTGTTCACATAACGTCAACGGTATACCTCGGGGTCTAGTTCGGACGTCAGCTTAGGCTCGCTCGACGACCTACAGCGTGGTACGTTGCCAGCGTTCAGGTTGTCGGCGGTGTTGCGAACTGAGCTGAACGATCAGATTGGTATCGAAGGCAACGTGGTGGAGGCTCCACGAGAGTACGACTCCGTTGAAGCTGGCCCCGCATTCTCCCCAGTTCAGAGCAGACCCCGTCGTCGGACGCCGATTAGCTCTGCTTCATCAGAGCGTCGATAAGGAAATACGTAGGCTGTTGATAACAGAACCTCGTGCATCCCTCGAGCTCTTCTCAGCGTCAGCTGAGGTGCACGGACATTCCAAACATCGCAACCGATCTCGTTTCCGAAGGAGGCTGAGGCATTCAACGCCACGGGTCAAAGACGCCAGAGGCGCAGAACTGCGGGCCATGAACCTGTTCGCTCTCCGAGACTTTGCGAAGGCGAAGAACCCAACGGCGTCGCTTCCCCCGAGCGTGCTGCTCCTGGAGACGCCGAAATGTATTGCAGTGTTCGACGCCTATCCCAAGGCGATGTACCACTTCCTCGTCCTGCCCAAGATCCCTTTCGTCGTCACGGAGACAAAACAGCTCAAGGAAGCTGATCTCGACAACTTGAGCGTACTGCTTCAGGACCCGGACCACGAGGAGGTTCTTGCAGCTCTGAGGGAGGCTGCTGCAGAGGTCGTGGACATGGTGCGCGATGAGATGGTCAAGACGCATGGCTTGGAGTGGCACGTGAATACCGGCTTCCACTCCGTCCCATCTATGAGGTAAGAGTCAAGCGACCACCGTCGTCTGCGTCACCGTGAATGTCCGTAGCACCGCAGCAGGGACAGACACTGTCAGAGTGCGATGACTCAAGGGCATCTGCTTTCCAAGAAACGCGGTCGAAGGAACCAGGACAGCCCTCGTAACGACCCTTCTGACAGAAGTTTGGGTATCGACTCCGTGCGGCCATGGTGACCGCGTCTGATCGGAGACGAGGGACCTCCTGCAGATTTCCTTTTCCATTCTTGACGTTCCTGTTCCTCTACATTCATCCAGCGGTCACACTTCCGCGATGTCTCAGTGCGGGATTCACCGCGAGCGGATCTCGGTCCGGCGACAGTCTCCATCGCTTTCCAGCGGCGTCGGAAGCTAACACCGCCCACAGGCACTTGCATTTGCATGTGATTTCCGATGACCTGGTGTCCCCGAGCCTGAAGACGAAGAAGCACTACAACAGCTTCAACCCAAAGCTGGGATTCTTTGTGCCTCTCGATGAGACTGATGACGTGAGTACTGAGAGGGACGAGTGTCCGTCCTTGAGGAACGGGTGCGCCTCTTGTCGGACGTCGAGGCGAGCGGCAGCATCTTGGAGAGCGTCTACTCGCATCCTGGGCACCCCCGCATCACATGGGCGAGAACCGAGCAGGACCCGGGTGGTTCCTGGGCGTACACCGGTATCCGTCCTTACGGATGTCCAAGTTGAATGAGACGACAACCCTGTCCGACCACTTGAATTGCTGGAAGGCTCCGGCCTCCCACTATTCCCCCCTATTCTTTCATTTCTGCCAAGGAGGGCGGAAGCAACGACTATGGCCCTTCCAGGTAGATCTCGTCTGAGCTGGACGTGGCGCACTGAACGGAGGCGATGCTGACTTGGCGCAGAAGCTCGTGATTGTGAAGCGTGACAAGGAGGCCCTCTTGAAATCTCCACTCGTCTGCCTACACTGCGACAAGGAGTTTGGAAACATGCCCCAGCTTAAAGCCCATCTCGCGGAAGAGTTCAAGCAGAAGCAAGCACGCCAGATCAAGCGGTGACCACCTCATCTCAGTACGGCTCCAGGCATCACGAAGCAATGATGCATTGGGTGTGCGCATGAAGGAGGCCCCTCGTTTTGCTAAGCTTACTCGGCTCCTCCGTGCCGCGCACATCCGCGATAAGGTCAGGTTGGGCAAGCGCCATGTCCGGTCGACCGGATTAGTCAAAGGGCATCAGGACAGTCGGGTTAGTGGCGTATTCAGCGAAGTCTATCTGCACCCTTATCTTCTCATGAGTTGTGACAGTCAGTCGTGTGCGCGCTGTAGCGGGGGCGGGTGTTCGTAGATGCAAGTGCTTCTGCACTGCACCGCTGGTACGCCATGATATAGCCTCCGACATCGAGCTCGGGATCAATGACCGTGCCGCCGTTGTGCCCACCTCGCATATTCCTACCTCCCCCGATGGTCCCATGAGGGAGTATGCAGTGAAAGGCTCATCAGCCGTTGGCCAGGCCTGCTGAGGTCGATGGGGCAGCGCCAACCCCCTCTATCCGCCAATTGTCCGACGCTCCAGGACGACCGATATGGGGCAAGCAGTAAAGTGATGGGATGCCGAACATAAACGGTCGTCTTCCACCAGCCTCGGCTTGTGATGAAGATGACATTGTCTTTTCGTCATGCTCACAGGGTGGCAGCACCGCAGAGGGTGTTGCTGATCACACCTGCCGCCGCTGTCGCCGCGCTGCGGCGTAGGTGCGGCGTTCTCCGCCCCTTATCGGATCTGGGCCGTCGTCGGCTGTAGTCAGCACTCCGTACGTCAGAGGCGGTATGCACAAGCCCATGCTGACCCTGTTCTGGACCAAAAGAGGAGACCGCAGTGGACGAATCTTTGGAGAATCCCTGGAAGTTCGAGCAGGTCCATGGAAGCTCAAAGCCACCCACGCCCACGAACAGGGTCAAGCGGACCCACATGGGTAACGGCCAGATGTGAAGGACAAAGGGCGACTAGGACGTAATGTTCCTCGTCCACACATGCGGACACACATGAGGCCATGGTAAACACAGGCATGCAGGTACGCACGGATGGCACGGAGGGCACGGAGGGAGCACGAGGATCCGAGGAACAACCTTGAGTCTGCTTCCCTACGTCTGGGCTCTGGGCCCTGTCGCCACGGACGTCAGCACTCAGGTTAGCTTCCAGGTCAGCACAACAGGCTCAGGAGTGAGTCGTCAAGCATACCAGGCCGGATTCCGAAGTGCGAGAGAGTTAAGCACAACAGCATGAGATATGGCCCGGACATTCCATCATTGGCTTTGGGTGTGAGCTTGAGTAGCGAGCTCCAGATAGAGTAGCGGTTGTTCGACTTCTGTCTGGCACAGACCGGACGTTTGCTGTCCCTGTAGAGGTGCGAGATTGTTCTGGATCAGCACACTTCCGCACAGCCACACCTAATGCTTACTTTTGACAGTCTCGAGCAGCCCAGGCCGTGGGCTGAACGGTCGTAAAGAGATCTTATGGTTCAGACAGCCGGCTCGGTGAGGCTCTCTTGCAATTCACCGCCGATCGCCCTCGGTCCTCAACCGTACTCGTCGCCGAGATCCACAGATCCCGGGGCGCGGCGCGGGCTCCAGTACGTCGTCGCCGGGGCGGTTCCAGTGCCCGCTCGCCGGGCGACCCTGCGACACCCTGCGCTTTGATTCACTGGAACTGGGAACTGTCCCGTAATCCATTCGCTTGGAGCTTGGAAGAAGCCTGGGAGTGAATGGAAGAGGATGACGATGCCAGGATCTTCCACCCGGCGGCGCCGCCTCCGCCGCCTCCGCCGCAAATGCTGGAGATCAGCTCTGCCTGGCATGGTGCGCCTCTGACGAGATGGCGATATGCATATCGCCCCCGGCTGTGTGTTGAAGCGATAACCAGAAGCTGATGGTTAACGAGCATGACCTGATGGCCAGGCATAGCATGGGAATCAACGTAAGAGTGCCGTCTTCAGGTGCACTGGAACCGCAAGGTCCCTCATTCTTCCAGCCCTCATCTGCTCGTTCCTCGCTCGTCGTGCGCCTCGTTGCAGTTCCGCACGCATTTTTCTCTGCTGTGAGTTGCCCAGCACATCATTCGTCGCCACATGCTTGCGGGCACCACATGTAGCACACCACATGCTCTTACCTGAGATTGCGACAAGCGAGGAGCGAGGTGTGACCGAACGTTCGAAACGCACAAGCCTCGTACTCCTTCACCTCGCACCAACTCTCGTACACACTCCATGTTCCTCCTGCTGGGTTCCAGCACTCGGCCTCGGGCGTGTGACCAGCCTTCTTCGACCCTGCGGCACCAATCTGATCGCGCAGGATCCTGCAGATCGGCATGTGCAGCGTGCTGTGCGACTCGGCGATGACGTGTCTCGCCGGCCCGCTCGGGGTTCCAGGAAGCACCCTCCCACTCTCCGGTCCGGTGAACCTGGTTCACCCGGCCCACTCGGCGGCTGGTTCCAATGGTTTAAGCATATGTACTCCCTTGTGTCCCACACTTCACGAAGGATCTTACTGGACGGCTAACATTGCGGTCCGGGGTTCGGTACTTGGGGTGGCTCGGTCGTGCGGCCTCGGTCCTGGCAGACGACCGAGGCGTCGAGGCGCTAACGCGCTCAACAAGATGCACGCAGTCTGTCCTGGCCCAAACACATTGCTCAATGTTGCTAAACGTGCCCAAAGGTCTCAAAGGATGGTAGGGATCTGAGTTGGCAGTTTGCAGTCCTTTCGGCTGTTTCTGCGAGCCAATTGTGCCACACCTGCTTCTTCTACCCAGACCTTGCTGCGCTCCGCGAACTCCTTTTTCTTCAATCACAAAGTCCCTGTCCAATGCCTTAGCGCAACTCGCACGCTGCATGCGCACTCACACCTCGCACGCATCCCGCTTGTCGTCTCGGGTCCGCTGTGTGATCTCCGCTCCCTAGTGTGCGTCGTTGCTGCTCTGCAGCAGCCCGCCTGACGACAATTCAGTCGGCGACAGTGAATTGCACCGCCTGTGCTTGTCCTGTCCTTGGTTCTAACCTTCCGGTGGTCCCTATGATTCCCTGCCGATGCTCACCGAGGCATTTCTGCCACAAAGCGCTGCGCACAAGCCTCTGCGCCTGCAGAACTGCAGAAGCTGAATGCAAAAGCGTTTCTCTGCAAGTGTACGGCATCCAGGCGTCGGCAGCGGGCAGCTCAAATGAATGAGTATGGGAAGCTCGGTCATGAGCCGATTCCAGAGGTCTGCCTAACAGCCAACCTAACATGCGCAAATGGCGGATGCAGGGTGCGTGCGGCACTCGTGTGCCTGGCCTGGCCCGGGAGAGCTGGAAGGGACGGCTTGCAGAGGAACGGGGGGCTGACAGTTTGCTTGGTCTTACGTTTTTGCAGGTGTGACTTTAGATCTGGGACCGCTGAATGAAAACGAAACGGAAAGGCAAACCCGGTCGACGGGCCGGAACCCACTGGAGCAACGGGGTGAGTGAGGGCGAGCATTCCGCACGACGCTGGAATGCTTGGACGCGAGCGTCTGAATCGCCACAAGTCGTCAATTGCGAGTGGATTCCGATGCTTGTGAAACTCGCACAAATTGGCCAGGATGAGGGGTATGCGGCCTTGCTTGCCCGCAAAGGACAGCCGATGAGTCGGCTGATGAGTTGCACGAATGCATAGGATGATGCGCAGTTGACGACGTGGTTAAACGCTGAAAAGCTATCCCTTGCTTCGTAGGTTTAGGATCAGTTCGATCCGGGGACGTTTCGGAACGATTCTGATATCTGGTTCGATATCGGACGGCAGCGAATTAGAGAGCCGACATCAGCCCTTAGCGCGCCGTACTCCGAGTGATTGGGCCGGCACGGACTCGTAACGAGCACGTCAGACGTGATCAGCCGTGCCGTGATGACGTCGGATGACTCGGCCATGGCAACAGCAGCCGAGATGAGCAGGCGTCGGCGTCCGTGGTGCAGCGGGATACACGGAGAGCCGCGGGGAAGGCACTTGTGAATTCATCGGGCACCGCGTCGCCGCACCCCGCTAATTGTGGGATGCTGCGACTGGACACTGGAGGCGAAAAAGTTACGCCGTTCAAGCGAGCTTGCGGAGATCAAAGGGGAAAGTGGTTGTGGACGAATGTGTATCCGCCCAGTTCTTGGCGCGCGCAGCCGAAGACTAGTGACTCAGCAACCAAAAGAGATCGCGAGCTAGCTGGTCTGTGGGCTGCCCGCGGCGTGGCTCACGCCAAGGCGCTGAGCGCCCGCCGAAAGAAGCATAAGATCGGCTGCGGCTAGCACCGTGATAGCGCCGAGATCGAGTGAGTAACCGCACTACTAGCTCGGTAGGCGATGCACACAGAAGCGAGCGCGTCCAGGTACCCCGCCTGTTATTTCGCACTGCTACGGGCAACACTGATGCCTCGGCTTGCGAGGAACGATGTACGTTATGTCACGGGTACACGGGTCTCGGATCATGGCAAGTGGGTCCTACTCCTTGGCCCGTATCTGTGTCTACTCGAGATGGTAGAAGATTGCTTCTGGATCAGTGTCTTAGGCGACTGTGGCGTTGCATCTTCTTGTTCTGGCGTGATTCATGAGGCATTTTGGGTCTGCTACGTGGCTGCGAAGCTGTTGAATTCATGGCATGGGATAAGATCTGCAAGCGAGTTTGCCAAGTTCGGAAAGGATTGTTAGAGAAAGGATTAGCGGCCAGAGCTACCACAATCCTTGCCTGGCTCAGACTGAAACAGGAAGGCATGAATGGACATGAAAGGCAGCCACGCATGAGGACCCACTCAGACTGACGCAAGAAGCAGAAGCCAAATAGGCCGAACCCAACTCGACTCAGTCACCCAACGTGGGTCTCCGGAACCCGTTTGCAGAAGCCAAAACGCGCAGCCGGTGCTGTGAGCTGGTGCGACTTGTGCGCGATCCGCGATCAGGTACGCAGCGGCTTCGACATGGAACGCCGGAACCCGAGGTCGGTGCAAACCTGACCCGTGACCCAGTCAGGTCCATCTGAATCCAACTTGCTTCGAGTGTGTCAGCTGCCCAGTCAGACTGGGAACACGCAACTGCGAGAGCCGCTGACGTTTGGGGTCCGTAGTATACGGAGCCGGTCAGACAGAAAGCAGATTAGCGCAGAGACACTTTCAGGAGATCAGGAGCATTGAAGCGGAAAAACGGCTTGCTTAATGATCTGTATCCTGCTGCACGGAAGAGCTCGGTTGTTCGGGCGGCACATTACATGAGCACCATTTCTAATGCAGTGCATCAGTGGAGCGCCCTTCCCCTCACAGGCTTGGCGCAATCCGCGATACTGCTAGCGAGGTGGAGCTTTGGGCAGGGAGTGCCGGAGTGTGAGGGATGGACTCTTTAGCACAGTGCAGGGTTAGCAGGGTCGTATGCTTCTGCGCTAGGATTTAGTACAGGGACGCAATTCAGCATTAGACACTTCAGTGCTTACGCACGTCCGCCAGCTCGACCCGTACCACTGTCCTCGGCAGGAGGCTGCAGGGGTGACTGCAGGGCGCAGAGGCTGGGTCGGCTTGCGTTTGTTCAGTGCGCAGACCCCCGCACACAGGCGTCCGTTATCGAGCGCACTAAACGTTATCACATGCCATTGGCGACAGGCGCATACCGAGGTCCAGCAAAGGGATTGCGCGGGTTGCAACGGCTGGCCGCATGTTGCCGTCAGTGACATGAAGACGCAAGGGGTATGCGGTTGATGGGAGTGGGGCAAGGTCAGCTGGCCATCCATCGTCAGGATGATAGCTGCAGCAACACACCAGGTTATCGCTGCTCGTGATATCGCGATCGCATGAATGATGTCATCGGTCAGCTCGATCACTCCGTCTGTGTTCCGTTTCACCTCGTCCGCCGGCCTCCGACCCACCACAGACAGCGGGCACACCGGGTGCACACCGGACACGGGGTCAGGTTGACGCGGAATCCGGAAGTGCAGGAACGGCACTTCCTGCAACGATCTATCTGAGAACGTAAGCACACACCATCAGAGAGGACCATTGCTCAGGAAAGTTTGGGAAGCATGCGGCGCACTCGATGCGGAGGCGGCGAGGCGACCCGAGTCACCTGCTCCCGTTGCTCCGCCGCTGAATGCATGGGACAGACTCATTGCGTGTTTCTCGTACGTGCGCATCAGCCGGGGTGACAGTGGAGCAGTTGAGTCGTAGGAATGGTTGCCCACGACCCTAGGTTGGCTGCGTTAGCTCATAGTGCGCCGGCGCCAACTTGCTCCACCGATCCACCAGATCCCCGGTACGGCGCTACGTGCTACGGGTTGTCTATTGTTGGCCTGTCTGAGCGCTACGGGCGCATGGGCGTCTGCGCGGGCCTCGACAACGAGGCTTCGAAGGCGTCGAGGCGTTCGCGCTTCCATGTGGGCGTCGAAGAAAGGACGACATCCGCATATCCGTATTGTCTCAGCGGACCCCGCAATGTGACTAATGGTCGTAAGGCTCTCAGGAGGGCCCTGAGGTAAGCTGTCATGAAACGATGAGTAATAACGTTGCAGCCTCAGTGGTTTCCTAGGGCCCAGCAACGGCACGTAAGGGTTCGGTCCATGACCCTGACTGCCTCCTGTCGAAGTTATGAATGGCGATTCCAGCTGCGTCCCGATCCTATGCCTGTCGTCAAACTCGCTGAGCTCTTGGCGATCGCGAGGATTGCACTCCAAGCTTACGGTCGTACCTCGTTGGAGCTTGCTGCGATCACGACAAACTCAAATCGAAACCTTGGTCTCTCCAGTAATCACTCCGGGGATAGGGCCGGGCTCACCTATCTCATTATAATCAGACAGCCCGAACCTCGGTGAAGAGTGGGTTGTTTGTTGACATCCAGATTGGCTCTCTTCTATGACCAAGCGAATGTAACACGGGGGGCAGCACCTGGTGTGTATGTAGATCATAAGAGTCGTCTGGGGTGATTCTGCAGGAATCATCGGCGTCGGTGCCGATTGGTGTCGCGTTGGAGACTGTCACGGGAACACGTATCCGTGGGCTGCTAATGCTAGCGCTGCCTCTGCCCGCTAGTGTACAGGTGCCGCAATGACTAGCGGGTAGAGGCGGCGAGCAGCAGAGACCCGAGCGAGTGGATAGTTGAAGAAACAGCCTCGGGTTTGCTGGCATAGCCTGTCGCTACGTCCCGATGCGTGGAGATTCCGAGCGCCTTTGTCATGCCACCGGTTCAGCTGCTGACGTTGCTGGCGGATGCACGGTAACCGCTGGGACGGCCGAAGACTGCTCAACCCACGCCGAATTGGAGCACCATTGTCAAACAAAGGGGCGGCCTGGAATGTGGAGACCGTGTCGTGACTGTTAGCTAGGAGGGGCATTGCATCAGTCATGGGATTGCGGAACTTGCAAGGTTGGATCCTTGAATGTCAGAACAGATCAGAGCAAGGAATGCACCAACGCTGGTCTCTACCGAACGGTTCACTCTGACGATCAGGCAAGGCTGCGAGACGAGAGATGTGTGAGTCACCAATGCAGCAACAGGTCAAGAAACTCCTGCGTAGAAGGACTGTGGGGGGGGGGGACGACGAAGCAGGCGGCCGATGATAAAGGGATCAAGAGGTGAGCGGCGAGCAAGCAACTCGCAGCTACGGTCGGACCGTGATTCCGCAGTTCCCTTCCGCTTGTACAGACAGACATAGGGAGTTGAGAGGATTGGAAGCATTCTGATTCCGCCCGAGCGACGGCCTTGGCCTGCATCGCCCGCACGGCCGCTTCGCTCAACTGCTCAGATTGAGGCACTCGAACCCGGGGCTGAGGCATGAGGCCCAGAGCGTGCGGAGTACCTGACACCTGAGTCGTGCGCACCCGAGGAGGTGGCTCCTGTCTGTTGGCCGCGCGACCATCTGTCCTTTACGCTACCTGGCCCCGTGTGTCCACCGTGCTTGTGCAGCGACACATTCGTGCTACTCTCTTTTTCTGCCCTGTGAGGATCCGAATGCCCGAGGGTCTGTAAACGAGGCACCGAGAGGATGAGGAACCGAGTCGCGAGCCGCAGCAACCTCCCTCTCCTGCCTTGCCGTCTTCCCTTCCGCCCCGTATCAACCTTTACCCTGCGGGCTCCTGCAATCCAGCATGCCAGCCTGTTACTGTGGTGCAGTTCTCCTCTGCACTGCAACTACGATCAAACAGCTGGTCCTGCCTGCACCAGATCGGCAGCGTGCTTGATCTGGACAGTACGGTCGGATTGTGGTATCTAGTGGATTAGCTCAAGCTGATCCCTGCCCTGACTCCTAGCACGGAAGGAGCAGGTGTCAGCATGCCAGTCCAAGGTTTATCAGGCCAAGGACCGAGGCCGTGGTCCGGGTCCGCAGATCCCAGACGGTGCCGGCCACGAGCTGCCATTCCGTCCGCTCTTGAAGCCAGACTGGGCTCTCATGCCTCGTTCAGGCGCACGCTGATATCTTGCCTCGCAGTCTTGTCTGTAATACAGCCTAGCGGGCTATCCGCCGACCAGCTGCAGCTCCCCAGGTGCCGCCCGCTGACTGACACTCCTGGCGCCGTCGTTCCCTTGTCGCTGGTCCTGATACGCTTCTGCCTACCGTTTGAGATATCCTGGTGGGCTTGACACTGGTAACCAGGAGCCTATGATGCGCACGAAGCGGAACTCCTGAATTCATGCCTGCAAAGCAGCCGTGGTGCCGTGGCTGATAATCCTGTGTTCGGCAGCAGGACAGACATTTATAACGAGCAGTGGTCCTCATCACCTTTTCTACCCACAGCCCTTGTCTTGCATAGAACCCGTCCCCGACTTCGTCTTCCTTCCCCCATCCCTCTTCACACGGACATCGTCCTCCAACTGCTGGCCGTCGCAGGCGATAAGACAAAACATAGACACCAGTGGCTTCTCCAATCACCCTACCTCCACCCTTCACCCTTCCCTCATTGTGATCACTTGAGTCGTCCTACAACGGCAACTGCGGAATACAACGAAGAGCGCTTCGGAATTTCTCGAATTGTCGGAGACAGGGATCCCGGATCGTCAACCTGCGCTCTTACACCGCCGTGCGCCTGATCGTTCCATCTGCCTCTGCCTCGATCTGACAGCCTCGAGCTCAAGCTCTGCTCTTCTTCCGTCGTTCCAAAAGCCGACCAAACCCTTACTATTCTGTAAGGGCCGTCTACCCCCCACGAAGGCCTCGTTCCTACCTTACGTACCCACTTGTGCCCTTCCTAACAACGGCTCACCGTAGAGCTTGTGGTCGCCCGGCTTCTTGGACATTCGCCTCAGCCTCATATCGAGCAAGCCCCGTGTACTCTTATCCACCCTAGCAGCACATCGCGCATTCTCCAGCACCCAGCATCTTCCCCAGCCGCTCTAGCACCCAGCATCGACATATCTCCCAACGACTGCAAACTCTACACAGCATTGCACCTCGGCAACACAATCGGAACCCGCCCATTTGGTCATACCCATATTCATTACATTTCACATCCCACACCTCGCTCGTCCAAACAACCCGCAGTCATTTGGCTGTCTGTTTATCTGATCTTGTCTCCACCCTTGCATCGGTCTTCAGCCCCAACTCCAGCTTCGAGTATACACATCGCTCCAGCTCGATTTGCTCTCTTCTCCACTCGCCTCGTGTTTCCCGACGACTGCACCTCGTTATCGATTGCAACCCCTCTGTGATTTCGGCTTCCTTCTGATTAAGGACTAGCGACCAACCTTAGTCCTCCAGTTGCCGAAAGTAGTAGTCGAAACAGTCACCACCCTCGTCTTACGCTATCCGCTTACAGACGGCGAACGACAGACAACCCAACCAGCCAAGCCGCAACCCTTCTACCAGACCGTTAAGCAGAGTCCGTCTTACGAATCAGTAGGCGCTTCCTTCTGCTTCGTACCCCGCGTGTTATCAACGTCACCACTGCCAACCAGCGCAAACAGTCAACAAGGGCCGTGCCCTCCTCCACCATACCACACCTCCACATTATCGTCCAGACTCTTGCGCACCCAACACCCGTCCGTGCATTCTATTTTTTCGTTGGGCCCAGCCGCCCTCATCACTCGTAATCTTGTAACATACACAGTGAGTGACTCTTCCGTCCCTGTCCTTGCGCGGTCGAGGCTGTACTCCGCTACATCTGCCTGATGTCTTCCTCCACTTGTCCCACGCCCGGACCGGTCAACCAATACTACCTGACCCTTCCCTCTTTCCTGCACTTCTCTTTTCGTTGCTCCGGAAGAGAGCGCGAGACAAATGCTACCGCGGTGCATGTGTCTCCTGTTTCGCGTACTGGTCTTTCCGATGCGGAGCGTGCTCCGTTTCTATCGGGACTCTGGATCTGTTGTCGGCTGGCTCTTTCCTAAGGGCGCAGTCAACAATCATGTCTAGTTCCTGACGGACGGTTTTTGCTGGCATGTGCAGTTGTAATGAGCTGCTATTGCATTCTGGCAAAACTCTAAGTAACGCTTCCCGGTGTAAATGGCTTTGCACCTGTCGTTGAGCTTGAAGCGTCTTTGGTGAGAGAGCGAGTGGTGTTTAGCTCAATTAGAACCCTTACCCCATACACGATATCGCCTCCCCACACGGTGGTGTATCCCTGGGCATCCATCCCTGGCACCCTGTCTGCCCTGTCTGCCCCGTCTAGCCTGTCTGACCTAGGCATCCCTGGGGTGTCCCTGTTCACCCTGGGCTCCCCTCCACCGTGCCCTGGGTCAGCAGTCCTGTCCGTGCCTAGGGCTTGCATTGCCAGCCAGCCCTGGGCTAGCACGACTAGCCCTACTGTGCATCCTTTCGACCCCTTCCTTACCTCGTGCTTCCCCTCCAGTCTGCTTCCTCCTGCCCCGCCCTGGTCGCTCGCTCGCTCGCTCGCTGGCTGGTCGCCGCGGCCCTGTATCACCGCCAGTCGCTCGCTCGCTCGGCCCTCCTCCGTGCATCTTTGCCTGGCCTGCCTAATCCTGCCCATCCTTCCTCACCAAGCCTACCTACCCCGCCCCTGTCCATCATCGTATCCCGGCGTAATCCAGCCCAGCCTCGCTCAACCCCCCTTCCTATCCTTCCTCTTTCCCCCTCGACCCTCTCTCCCTAAAGCCCTCTCTCATCGCATTACTACCCAGCTACCGACCTCTTCCTATACCCTGCACTACACCCCGCCCC
>NW_014040874.1:2523353-2618638 GCF_000293215.1 Trichosporon asahii var. asahii CBS 2479 | reverse complement strand
CCCGCGATCCCAGACCGCACTACGCATACGCGTGCTGCAGCACCAGAGCCACAGCTGACCACCATGACAGAACCCGGCTCCTCTGATTACTTTGACCTCGCTCATCACACTTCTTCCTCCTCTCACCCCCCCTCGACCTCGACCACTCTCAGAAGCCGCAACACATCCATCTCGCTCGACCCCTCACAACCGCAGTCCACTGCTGGTTCTTCCTCCCACTTCCACTCGTGGCCTGCAACCCCGAGCCAACCCGCAGGACTCATGTTCCACAATCCTCAGACCGACGGCGGGGTGAGTGATTAATCAAACCATGTCCCTCTTCGTCGCCGAACTTGATCGCCGTCCACCTCGGCATTTCCGCTTTGTCGCTTCTGTTTCCGGACACCTGCTGACCAATCTACAGCCCGTCTCGTTCGCTCCCCACATCCCCTTCCCCATGGGCCAGAACAACAAAGACGAGACCAACGGCCTCGGACTTGACCCCGGAACCGGTGCGGGTCATGACGCCGTCTCGTCCGCCTACGGCTTCAACCTGATGGCCAACGGCATGCCCCCTCCCTCGCCGTTCGGCTTTGCAGTGCCGCCTCTGCCCCCAAACATGCAGCGCCCTGCTCTGGCCCTAGACACCACGGGCTCCAACTTCCACATCCCGCAGACTCAGCCCGGCTCCGCCATGTCCCCTCCTCTCACTGGCCTGGACCTTTCAGGCGTTGACATGGCAGGTGTTGACCGCATTCTGACTCCCAACTTCTACGCCCCGTTCCAGCATGACATGGGAATGGGCGGAGCCATCCCTCCGCCTACTTTCTACGATCCCGGCACCATATCCCCCTCCCAATTGCCCCACCAGATGTTGAAGCCAACGAAGAGTTTCTCCGATCTGCTCATCGAGAGCCGCCAGTCGTCTCTGTCGGCTAGTTCCACGGAGCATGAGTGGAACAGCGGTGTCGAAGACCTGTCGATGCCCCTGGCCCGGGCTCTCGTCATGGAGCAGCAGTCGCCTGCGCTCGGCGGACACGCCCACCTGGCTAATTCGCATCAACGCGCTGCCTCACTCGACATGTCGCAGCTGAACGGAAATGCGCAGCAGCGCCCCGAGTTACTGAACCAGGCTCTCCGCATGTACAATGCCGCCCCGAATCGCCTAGCGTTTGGAGAGCGCAAGATCATCATCATGTCGCCAAAGGTCGGACAGAAGAGTTACGGTACTGAGAAGCGTTTCCTCTGCCCGCATCCGCAAGCGACCCTCGTCGGCAAGTCGTGGTTCACGTCTAACAAGGACGACTGCCCCGTTTCTCCGCTCATTCCGCCCCGTGTTAATATCAGTCTGTCCGGTGAGGCCGCGGTCAAGGACGTGCACGTCCAATGGACGACCCTGGACAACAAGTCATTGGATGACAAGATCCACACGCAAGCCATCACCGAGGATGACAAGCCTTTCCTCGGTAATGTGGCTGGCAAGAACCTCCACATTTCTGACAGCGATGGAAAGCGCAGGGAAGTCAAGGCTTTAGTCACCGTTCGTGTTCCGAGCCCGCAACACGCCGGACCGCACGGATGGGGACCAGCCAAGGGAACGATGACCGAGGCCGCACCTGATCGTGTTATTGGTGTGTTCGAGTCCAAGGAGATCAAGGTCATCTCGAAACCGAGCAAAAAGAAGTCGAGCTCCAAGTCAGCTGAGCTTATTATCCAACACGGCTCAACGATCGCGCTTTTCAACCGAGTCAAGTCACAGACGTCGTCGACGAGATATCTTTCGGTCCCGATCGACCTCACTCGCTTCAAGGGATCGGACGGCAAGCCCGTCACTGGCGCTCTTCCCCCGGATGTCACTCCTTCGGAGAGCATCTTCCGTGGCTTCACCGTCAACCCTAGCGTTTGGGAGTCTTTCATCATTTACCTCGTCGACCCGACCCAGCCGGTTGGCGTTAGCAACGTCAAGTCGCCGAACCCTGGGTGGCCCAACCTTCCGAGTAACGCCATTCCCGCTCACATGGCTCCGCCTATCCGCTACAACTCCACTGTCGTCTTGCAGTCTCTGCAAACTGGTCTGATCTCGCCGGTTCTTGTTATTCGCCGCAACGACGAGGGCTCGGAGGTTGTCGGCATGGACGGCACCGCCACGGACAACCCCATCGCTTGCCCTGAAGGCGAACTCCCTGGCAACGCTGTTTCGCAGCTCCAGAAGGTTGCATTCGAGGTGTACCAGCCCGAGTCTATGCGCAACTACCAGCGCGATCCGACGTACGGAGGACTGTGGCTGTCTTGTGACCAGGAGGCCGTACGTGAGCAGTTCGTTAACGCTGAACGCCGCTGGACTCCTGTCCCTGCCTCGGCTCGTGGCAGCGCTGCCGCCCGACCGGCCAGCTTACCCAACACGCCACAGACTCGTTTCGGTGTGCTGCCTATGACGCCTCACACTGCATCAGTCGCGCTGCCCTCGGGACCCCCGAGTCCGATTTCCTCCTCGTCCTCCAGCGACTACTTCGGCGCCCACAGCCGCAAGTCATCATCTTCGATGCTGTTCTCCCCTCTGTCTGGCGAGCTCCCTCTTCCGCCGCCTTCGACCGACGGAGGGCCTGTTCGTCGTCAACGCACGGGATCAACTACGAACAGCCGAGGCGGACCCCTTCAGCGACCCATGCACAAGAAGCGTGCCTCTGCTGATATTCCGACGTCCGGCGGGTCGTTCGACTTCTCGGCTAACGGCATGCTCACGAATGTCCCCGTTGTCCAAGATCGTACCTACTGGACTCTGGACGTTGGTGACGTGTGCATCTGGTCGATCGTCAGCACCGAACAGGTTACGTACACCTTCTACGTGCCTCCCTACGCCTCGGAGCTCTCGGAGCCTCTGGCTCCTTTCCCGATGGCGCACCGACTACTTCCGCCAAACATGAGTGCCGAGGTCACCATGGCCAAGTACAACCACCAGTACACGTCCATGGCGACCATGCCTTTGGTGACATTGTGAGTTGAGGGACCAAAACCCCAAGGAGACGAGCATCGGGCGCGTGATTGGCTGACCGGGCCTAGTTACGGAAAAGGCTTCACCAAGAGGCCTGACGGCCATGCGTGCCACATCGTGTATTACGGAGACCAGCCGGCGGTCCACAACGAGGTCAGGTGGTAAGTTAACACCCATTAACACCGCACGCGTTTAGGGTTTAAGCGCTGACATTTCCAGTCACGAGGTCATGGCAGCGGCGGAACCCGCGCCGTCAGCACACCCTCAGCCTGTGTTCCTGGTCCGCGAGGACGGACAGTGCATCCTGCCCACTGGCCTCATCTACCCTGCGATGCAGAGGCAGTGAGCGTGAGCTATGTGTAGCAGCTTGCCAGCGCTGGCATGTGATCGATCAGAGCCGATCTATGACCATGCCGTCGTCGTCTGAAGGTAAACAACAACATAATAAACAAAACCAAAATCCCTCTCCATCCGTCCTGCCTCGCCTCTTTAAGAACAATTTTTGTCTGCTTGATCAAACTCCCCGCCCACCAACAACCAAAAGTGTATAAGTAAAGCCCCAACTACCATACCTTGTTCCCTGTCCGTGTCGTCGAGACAGTCGATATCTGGTTTTCAAAAGACGTCTTTCTCGGGGGTGTCATCCCCGCCCTCGTTCCCCCCTTCGCTTTTGTCTTTCCTCGTGTCCTACTTCGTTCACCATCTCCCGACGTCATCGATACATCCCCAGGGTTCTCACTGCTCGTTACTCGTGCCCTCCTCGCTGTGCGATACTTGTACCATCATTGAAAAAACAGGTTATTAGAAAATGCATCGTTGGCCAGGTTTGACCCAAAGTCTCTCATCATCAGAAGGAATACATTCTAACTCGTTACCAACTAACCGGGAAAGTCTATGATCTAGTGCGTCTTGAGCCCCTGCGTCTTAAGGCCCTTGTACCGCTGTCCGGCGTAGAAGCGGCGGAGAATCAGCGTAAACAGGGCAAGGAAGGCGAGCAGCCCAATGACCCAGGCCGCGATGCTGACGCCCCGGGCCCGCGCAACGCGCGCTTTGATGGCAGTAGCGCGCGAGCTAGCAGCGGTACTGACGGTTCGCAGTCTCCGCTCGCGGAACTGCTTGTAAACATTCTCGAGCAAGTTGCGATTATTGCTCGCAATCTGGACATCGCGAAACTCGGCAAACTGCCCAAAGGCATACTTGAATGCGCCGAGTTCGCGTTCGATTTTGCGCTGCGCGCGCTCGAGCCGCTCAATCTTGTGTCGGAGCGCGCGCTCTGTGGCCTCGTCTTCACTGTCCGAGTCGGCTGCGACGGCGGGGCGCACATGCACCCCGTGCTCGACGGGATCCTTGCCCGGCAGCTGGAGACGGGAGCGGCGCTCCACGTCCTCGATCGCTGAGAGGAGCTTGTCCTGATATGCCACCAGGGCGTCGGCCAGCTTCGAGTCGTCGATCAGCGTGCCCGACGATGGCGCGTCGGCGTCCGAGTCGGTCTCCTCGGCCTCGGCGGCCGCGATCGCCTCTGGACTGTCGCGCATACGCCACGGGACGTAGTCCTCGGGCTCGACGCAGATGACTGTTGTCAGCTTCGTGGCCGATGAGCATATAGCTGGGCCGTCCACTAGACCCACGCAAGGACTCACTGTGCTGCACCTCTCCGTTGCGGAACTCGGGCTGGAACGTCCCCCGCGAGCTTCCCTTGTTGATGAGGAAGGCTGTCGGGGGTCCATTCTCTGGCGCGGTCGGGCACCTCGCCCCGGGCACGCCGGAGAACACGGCGTCCTTGTCGACGACATTGTCGAGGACCGTAAAGTCCTCGGCGGACGAGACGACGAGCGCGTACCCGAAGTGCTTGCCGTGGAACCTGTTTCCCCGCACCGTTCCCCCGCGCACGATCTTGTCCGTGTCGTCGCTCCAGGAACTGAGGCCGATCACAATGCCGACCTTGAAGTATCGCGCGTGTGCGTAAAAGTCGTTGTCCGTCACGAGCACGCCGGCATAGTCGCCCTTCCACGGGTCGTAGTCGACGAGATTCACGCCGCCTAACACGACACGCGTCTTGCTGTCGACCCTGTTGTGCCGCACTGTCGATCCAGACGAGCCAAAGAGCACAATAGCGCCGTCGGTCGCGTCAAACACGTAGTTGTGCTCGACGAGCGAATCGCGGCACGCGAGCGAGATCCCGTCTGCGCGCGGGTTGCCCCACGCGGGCTGCTTCTCGTCGATACCGTCGTAATCGTCGTCCCACTCCTCGCCGGCGGGACCGATCACGTTGTGCGCCACCGTCGCGCGGCGGCAGGACAGCTCGTCGCCCTCTCTAACGTGCAGGGCGCTCCAGCCCCGCGGCTCCAGCAGTCTGCAGTGCGTCACGGCCTGGTCGTCCGCGTTGCCGAGCTCGAGCAGCGCCTCGCCGCCCATAACACGGAGCATTTGTGGCCGGTTCCCGTCTACGATCAGGTGCGAGATCCGCGCCCCGCCGCACTGCTTGCAGTCCGCGCTGATGTCAGCTGGACAAGCACCTCGTAGCTTACCGAACAGCTACACTCTGCGTCTCGCCCGTCACGAGCAGGAGGGCCCGGTCGTGGCCCTCCGGCTGCCCCGCCGTCGTCAGCGTCTGGCCCGGCGCCGTGAACACCACGGGCGCCTGAAGACGGTGCACGCTGCCAGGACACAGCTCGACTTTCGTTCCGCGCCCGCCTGGTATCAGCTAGCGCGCTCTCTCGAAAGCTCACCTCGCTCGAACAGCGCATTGATGGCCGTCTCGTCCCCGGACTCGAGGCACGCAGTGGCCGCCAGCGCCGGCGACAGCAGCGCAAAGAGGAAGGGGAACGCGGCCAGCATGCTGCTGGCACTGTGGTGGAGGAAGGTCGATAAGAGTGTGAGGTGTGGTTGAGGTGTGCCGCCGATCGAGGACGCGTCTCGAGATTCCGAGCCAGCAGCCAGATTCCTGCCTTCCCTTCCTAGACCTCCACCGCAAGTATTCAGCCCTCGCCGCAGTCTTCTGCGCCTTGCGTGCAGTCGTCTCAATCGCAATCGAAACAGACAGGTGGAGGCTGCCTGACCCTTTGCGCCCTAAGGGTTAGAAGCCTCGTGCCTTAACGCCCGAGAGGCCACGTGGTGTCTATGCGAAGTGGAAATGGCAACGGAGCGAGACTGTGGACACTGCGGTGAGAGGCATGAGAGGAGAGTCTCTGGCGGTGCGCCGTTGTCTGTCAGCCCCGCCAGCCCGCCCAGTGCACCGCCAGGCCGCACCGCACCACCACCAACGGTGTGAGACCGGTCACTAAGCCAGCTATGCAGCTAGCAACTTCGCGGTTCGCCGAACCCTGCACACACACCCCCGCACCGCACCCTGCGTCCCTGCCCGCTGCCCGGCATTTCCAACATCCCTCAGAGTTGGACCTCGCTGCAACCACTCGCCTGACTTGTGACGCACACTGCACAACCACACTACTTGCATCACACGAATCCAACTCTTTGCACTGCTAGTACACATCGATCGCCTCAACTCACCCCACCTCGCAGTGCCGCTTCTTGCCTCTTCCTTCTTATACAGCAACACACAGACCCCTCCTTCCCCCCCCCTCCCCACTTCCCCTGCATCCACCATGTCCGCCGCAGGAAGCACACGGCGAGTCCAGAAGGTGCTGCAGATGACGATTGAAACACAGCTGACAAGTCAGGAACTCAAGGAACTCACCGACCAGCCGCTCGAGGGTGTCGATGTCCAGGTCGACGGCGACAACCTCCTCCACTGGAAGGTCAAACTCGACGGACCCGAGGGATCCCCCTACGTCGGCGGCAAGTTCACCGTTGACGTTGTCTTCGGCACCGACTTCCCCTTCAAGGCGCCTACGGTGAGCTGTAAAGCTACTTGGAGCTGACAGCAGATCACGTTCGCGACCAAGATGTACCACCCGAACATTGACAGTGACGGAAAGTGAGCTCAGCAATCGAGGGGATAGCTGACAGGCAGTATCTGCATGGGCGTCATCAAGGCGGACGGCTGGAAGCCGTCGACCAAGATGGCCAACGGTGAGCTACTTCGCCCCCGTAGAAGAGCTAACGCCAGTTCTCCTCTCGGTCCGCGACCTCCTCCAGAACCCGAACCCGGACGACCCGCTCGTTACGTCTATCGTAAGCTGCCAGTTTCTGACCAGAGCTGACATCAGGCCGAGCAGTACCGGACCGACCGCCCCGCGTTCGACAAGAAGGCGCAGGAGTATGTGCAGAAGGTGAGCTAAGTGCGGTGCGCTGAAGCTAACAACAGTACGCCAAGTAGATAGAGCAGATACAGTTCATGCACAAGCTGAAGCACGTTGTAACACTATGTTGTGCATTCGCAGCAGGTCGATCGGCGCTGGCATTGCATCAGGCATCCAACTACGTAGTTGCCCCGCCCTGGCTGCTGGCTGGTGGGAGGAACGACCACTGTGGATTTGGTCCCGAGATAAACGGTGGCAAAATATTTGTAGCAGCCAGAAAGTCAGTTGCGTCAGAGTCCAAGAGTCCGGTGATCGAGAGATAGTCCTACACACAACGACCATGTCCGCGCCGCTCTCGAAGAAACAGCAGAAGGCGCAGTCCTTCCGCGCGAAGCAAAAGGCGAAGCGCGCCGCCGTCCCCGACCTGCCGGAACAAGATGACGATGTCGAGGTTTCCGAGTCGGCCGACCTAGCTTCGACCTCCACCTCTGCCAAAGCCAAGCCTAGCAAGGCCAAGGCCGAACCCCCCGTCGACGAGGACGAGGCGTACGCCCCCCTTCCCGAGAAGAAGAAGGACGACTCGGCCGATGGAGAGAAGGCAGGAGGCAAGAAGAAGCGGAAACGCACCGACGGCGACGGCACCGAGGACGCCGAAATTGAGGGATACGGCAAGGTGCAGAAACACCGGAGGGTGACGGAACCCAAGCCGAAGAAGGAGGTGGCGCAGCGCTTCATCCTCTTCCTGGGCAATATTGGGTTCAAGACGACAAAGGACGAGGTCGCGGCACACTTTAAGGAGTCTGTTGGTGAGTCTGCCAATGGAGCGCGGCAGCGCTACCCCCCCATTCCCTTCTCCTCTTTCCTCCCCCTCCTCCCCCTCCTTCCCCCCCGATCTACCACACCGCATTCTTCCAGCTACACGTGACGGTTGGATGAGCTAATGTCCAGGCCGCATCCCCGCCGTCCGCCTCCTCACCGACAAAGCGACGGGCAAGTCGCGCGGCATCGCCTTCCTCGAGCTCGCGAACGGCAACGAGCTCCAGTCCGCGCTGAAGCAGCACCACAGCATTCTGAACGGGAAGCGGATCAATGTGGAGCTGACGGCTGGCGGGGGCGGGAAATCCGAGGGAAGGCGCGAGAAGCTGAAGCAGCGCAACGAGCGTGTCTCTACGCAGCGCGAGAAGCGCGAGAAGGAGGCCAAGGAGAAGGAGGCCAAGGCCAAGGCGGCCAAGGGCGACCAGGCGGGTCAGGCTGCTGAACAGCCCCCGATCGTGGGCGAGATGAGCAATCAGGGAGCCAAGATTGGAGCCGGTGGTGGCGGCGGGGACGCGGGTTGGGGAGCACCTGTTGGCGAAGGCTACAAGATGCGCGGTGGACGGCGAGTCAAGGTCAAGCCGTCTGGAGGTCCCGGAGGCGACAGAGAGAGGAGGCCGCAGCGGCCCAAGTGGCAGCCGACTGGGGCCAACGCGCAGCCGCTTGCATAGATATAGACAGACAGACCATTTCCATGTATACTTTTGTTCCATTATTGCGATTCTCGTGCTTTGCATCAAGAGGAAAACCCAGTGCATCAAGAGGCAAATGTGTATAAAAACATCAAACCCAAAGCGAGCTACGCCACAGGCGCCGCCCGAGAAGTCGTCTAAAGCACAAATCTGTCATAACGTAGATATCTATGGGGAGCATTCTAGGCATGCAGCCTGAGCCTGCAGCCTAAGCCTGCGCGGCAGTAGGCTTGGGCACGGGTCCAGGGTCGGAGAGGATCTTGGGGCTCGGCGGGGACGACTGCAGCGTAGCCTTGCCCAGGTCCATGGTGAGGTCGACGATGCCCTCCTTCTTCTCGATCTGGAGCTCGCGCTCCTCGAGCTCGAGCTCGTCCTCGCCCTCGTGCCAGTTGCGCGCGCGGGCGACGGCGCGGTCCCACCCGCGGATCATCTTGGCGCGCTGCTTGTCGCTGATCTCGGGCTTGAACACGAATGTGTCCGCCGTGTTCACCTCGGACAGCGTCTCGGGCTTGTTCAGGTCCCACCCGAACAGGCCGAGCGCGTGGCCCGCAAGCAGCGCCGAGCCGAGCGCGGTCGACTCGCGCATCGCGGGGCGGATCACGTTGAAGCCACCAATCTGAGGTTAGCTATGCCTGCGAGGAAGTGAGCTTACGTTGGCCTGAATCTGCATCGCCAGGTCCGAGTTCGTGACTCCTCCGTCGACCTTGAGACCCTCGAGCTTGATGTTGGCCTCCTTCTCGATGACGTCGAGGACGGCGCGGGACTGGAAGCACACGGCCTCGAGCGTCGCGCGCGCAATGTGCGCCGACGTCGTGTAGCTCGTCATGCCGATGATGGTTCCCGTAGCCGAGCGGTCCCAGTACGGGGCGAGGAGACCGGCAAACGCAGTGACAAAGTACACGCCGCCCGTGTCCTTGACCGAGCCGGCGAGCATGTCCATCTCGGCCGACTCCTCGATCAGGGTCATCTGGTCACGGAGCCACTTGATCGCGCTTCCGGCGACGGCGATGGAGCCCTCGAGGGCGTAGACGGGCTGCGCGTCCTTGCCCGTCTGGTACGCGACGGTCGTAATGAGACCGTTCTTGGAGTGGACAATCTCGTCGCCCGTGTTGAACAGCACGAACGCACCGGTGCCGTACGTGTTCTTCGCCTCGCCGCGCTGCAGGCACTTGTTACCCACGAGCGCCGCCTGCTGGTCACCGACAATACCGGCGATCGGCACGCCGGTCAGCGGCGTCTCCATGCTCTCATGGATCTTGCCGTAGACCGCGGCCGAGGGGACAATCTCGGGGAGTACAGATTCGTCAATGCCGAAGAACTTGAGCAGCGGCTTGGACCACTTGAGCGTCTTCAGCGACATGAGCAGCGTACGCGACGCGTTCGTGACGTCGATGATGTGCAGACCCCCGTCGAGCGCACCGGTCAGGTTGTACACGAGCCACGAGTCGACAGTGCCGAAAGCGAGGTCACCGGCCAGGTTCGCCTCGGCGACCTCCTTGTAGTGGTCGAGCATCCAGCGCAGCTTGATCGCCGAGAAGTACGTCGACAGCGGGATACCCGTAATGTCGACGAGACCTTGCCGTCCTGTCACGCGCTTCGGCTTGCCGTCTCCGTTCGCCTCCTCAAGCTCGATACCCTCCTTCTCCAGCTTCTCCTCAAACTCACGCACGACAGCGACTGTGCGCGTGTCGTCCCACACAATCGCGTCGCACAGAGGCTTGCCCGTCGACTTGGACCAGCACACAGTCGTCTCACGCTGGTTCGTGATTCCGATACCGCGAATCGAGTCCGCCGACCACCCAGCCCACTCGAGCTTGTAGCACGCACGGTTGATGCACTCCCGCATGGCGTCAACCAAGTCCTCTGGTCGCTGCTCGTGCCATCCCGCGTACGGCAGGACCTGCTCGAACTCGGTCTGGTGCTCGGTAATGATCTTCGCATTCTCGTCAAACACGATGAAACGGGTAGAGCTGATGGCGTTAGTCACCGATACCGAGGAGTGAGACAGCCGGAGCTGAGGAAAACAAATTGTCACAAATGGGAGGATCACTCACGTAGTACCACAGTCCAAACTTCCGATGAACTCGCCCTTGCGCAGCTGCCTCTGACCGTCGAGCTGCGAAAGCGCAGAGAAGCCACTCAGTCCGCCCAGACCACCGAGACCACCTCCGAGCGCAGCGCGCGCTCCGTGCGCATCGCCGGCGAAACTGCTCTTACGGCTGAGAACCTTGTCGTTCGTGAGGGGAAGCGTAGGGGAACCGGCACGAGACAGGAGCGAGGGCGTGGTAGGCCCCGAGTAGTCGGCACGGGAGATAGGGATAGGTCCGGAACGGTGCTGGGACGAGCGGCGGGACAATGAGGCGCCGCCCGTGCTGGCGGGGTAGGAGGGACGGGGTGCCACCATGCTCGGCCGCCTCGAGGGGTGCGGCGAGGTGGTGGGAGAGTCCTGGATCGCCGAGTCGTAGTGGTCGGCCATGGTGTGCGGTGTGGTCGAGATGTGAATGTTGCAAAACGAAAGAAGAAGCAGACGCTAAGGGGTACGGCTACTTGATACTGGGTCGTGAGCCGTGAGCCGGAAGGCGGGGGGCCGTGACTAAGAGGCAGGCTTACTTTGAAGGAGTCTCGTCCGCAGCACTAGTGATGCAGTGCACAGTGACAGGCGCGAAAGCTTGTTGGGCCGATATGCCGTGCAGGCAGGCAGGAACGTAAGAGGGCAAGGAGATGCGACTGCGGCTGCGCGCGATTTGCGGGGTAAAGAGTCGGGCCTTGCGAGCAACAGGTAGTACCGTCTCACGACAACAAATGAGAGGTCCGTTTGAGGTGAAAGAGTCCTGGATCAGGCAGGATAGTGCAAGGAACGGGTTCGCTCTAAGCCCACACGTGTCCCACAACGCCCAAAAAGTAAGGCGTGTGACGCAGTAGCTTGCGGGAAGTGCGAGAGGGAAGGGGGGATTCGGCTAACCGGACGAAAATCCCAAGGTCACCTGATCAGCGCTTTCGGCGACGGCTTTGTCGTAAGAGATTGAGGGTGCTCGTACTGGGGTGGTCCGAGATCAACAACAGTTAGCGTCGAAAGAAAAAAGTAGCTGCAAAGCGTTTAAAAATCAGTCTAGCGCTCCCCAGTCATCGTTACGCGCACCGGCGGACATCGCCTACTCCTCGTGCCCGTTTGAGCGTATGGGCGCCATCAGCCCTCAGCCACACATGAGCGGGAATGGCCTTCCCCGTCTGGGCGAGAACTGCGGTCCCTTATCGTCGCGCCACCGGCGACCACCGGCCCGCGGGCCGTTGTCCGCCGGCATCCCCTCCATCACGAATACGTGCGAGAGGCAGCGTGAAGTAGGCGCGTCAGTTAGTCACGCGTAGGAGGTGAGAACTTCTAGCGAGCCTAACTTGGTAGCGAGACTGCAGTGTTTGAAGTGTCCCTAACATGGGCCTAATCACCTGCTAATCGCTGCCGCGTCGGATTCATGTAACCCAACGCTGGGACCTGAAATAATCACCCCTTCCCCCCCCAGCCCGTGTTTCTGCTGTCTGTACCAACCGTGCCGTGCCTGAAGGCGATCGTCTTCCAGGTGGCCGCTCGCGTCCTCGCGTCCTTGCCGGCTGCAGCCATGTCTCGAAGACATTAAGATTTCGCATGAAATTCCAACATCACACACTCATTCTATGACTCCAGCACGATGCCGCCGAAGAGAGCGTTCTACATAGCGCAAGACACGCCGAACGTCAGTCCGAAGCTTGGCCCTGTCGATGCCTTTCCCCTTTCGCGAAAGGGCGGACTACCCATTCCTAGCGTAGGCGTACCCGGCCGCATTCGACGACCGAAGAAGATCCTCTACCTCTTCGTCATCTTTTTCCTCCTGTATTGGTTCGGCATCCGTCATGGTTTGGGACGAGAAAAGGAGGAGCGCGGTCCGCCCACGCCGCTCGGGTTCGCGCTCAAGACTGGCGAGCGACACAGACCGCGAACGATGGTGTTTCTGAGGAACGGAATAGCGTCGTTGCTGCCGCTGCGTCGGGGAGCACCCCAGCCCGAGCATCCTGTCTATGAGCTGATGGAGCGCGGCGAGGAGCTCTGGCGCAAGGTGCGCGACCGCCAGTCCAAGACGCTCAAGGACGCGGTCAAGGAGTACCGCCGTCGCTACGGTATCGACCCTCCGGCCGGCTTCGACGAGTGGTTCAAGTGGGCGCAGGAGCACAACGTCGAGCTCGTGGACGAGTACGACCTTATGATGCGCGACGTTCTCGCTCACCACGCCCTCAAACCGGAGACGTTCATCGGCCGTTCCGAGGAGCTCAGCCGGAACCAGTCCTTCGCTTACACCCTTCACGTCACCCCCGAGGAAGTCACGATCACCGGTGAGCGTGCCGGCAACGCCCGACCAAAGAAGTTACTCAGCATGGTCGACAGCTTCAAGGCTGCTCTGCCAAAGGGCTTCTCTCTTAACATTACCGGTAGTGACCACGACGTTAGTGGCGTCGTGCTCGGAAAGGACCAGAGGAAGCGCGCGATGGAGCTGGTGCGCAAAAACAAGTGTGCGTACGAGGCATGCTTAACTGTGACTGACAGCAGACTTTACCGACGAGGAGCTCAAGCACTACCAGAATCCAGGGCGCTCCCCCGTTTGGGGTTGGTTCGTGAGTAAACGCCCGGTTCACTGCTTCCTACAGCTCTAACCGTACTCAGAAAGCCTGCCCCATCGACTCTCCCGCCAACAGACTAAACGACCCCAGCGAGGCGCCCATCAGCGAGGGCCAGTCGTTCATCCACGACCATCTGTCGACGATGGACTTTTGCGAGTTCCCTCGGCTGAAAGTCCTGCACGGTGCGCTGCAGTACGATCGCGAGGACCGATCGCCGTCGCTGCTCAAGCCGTGGCTGGTGCACTCGAAGCTGCCGGGTGACGCGTCCTTCCTCCTGCCGCCGATCGAGGGTTTCACAAACCTGACAGAGAAGGACATTCCGAAACTCGGTACCTGGGACGACAAGCTGGACCATCGCGTGCACTGGCGCGGATCGACGACGGGCGGTTTCTCGATCCAGCAGGACTGGCGCCAGTCGCACCGTATGCGGCTGCACTTCATGTTCAACGACAAGAAGGGCAACGAGAGCTACTGGGGCGAGACGTTCCGGGAGCTGATCCAGCCGGACGGACAGGGCGGGTACGAGCGCGTCACGCGCAACATGCCGGTGCTCGCCAAAGCGTACGGCGACGTGCAGCTCAGCGGCAAGCCGATCCAGTGCTCGACGGACAAGATGTGCGAGGAGATCCGCGACGAGGTCGAGTTTGGCTCAGTCCTGAAACCGAAGGACGTGTGGATGTTCCGCTACTTCCTCGATGTGGACGGGAACGGATGGTCGGAGCGCTTCCACCGTCTGCTCTCGAGTGCAAGCCCCGTCATGAAGATGACCATCTTCGCAGACTGGCACATGGTAAGCTCTTCGCCACCGCTTAGCTGACGGACAGGACCGCCTCATCCCGTGGTACCACTACATCCCGATCAAGCCCGACTACTCTGACTTGTACGACATTCTGGCCTTCTTCATCGGCCCCGTCAGCAAGGACGGCACGATCGACCACTCCAAGGGCCACGACTACCTTGGCAAGAAGATCGGCGAGGCCGGGCGTGACTTTTCGCTGAACCACTGGCGCTGGGCAGACATGCAGGCTTATGTGAGTTATCTTACCCTTGGCACAACTGACAGACAGCTGTACCGTCTCTTCCTGGAGCTTCACCGTCTTCACCAGCTGGACCGTGACGCGGCCTCGTTCAAGGGCTCCGGTTAAAACACCCATCAACATAGATTACCACCATAGAAACAACACATTCATTACTCTTAGGGCTTTGTAACGTATAGATAGAGTACGGACAATGGATCTTCCTTTTCTTCTTTCCTCCATCGTGCCTTGTATCCAGCCCACAAATCCTCGATCGCCTGCGCCAGCTTCAGGTCCTTCCCCGTCACGCCTGGGTCGAGCTTGCGCTCGAGTTTCGTGCCCAGCGGCGGCATGGGCGTGTGAGTGAGCATGGAGACGCGGAGGGTGTATCCCTCTTTATTGTCTGTGATATCGCAACTCGGCCCCGCGACAATGGTGGGATGGTGCTGGCTGTCAGTTCAGTGGTCAGAAGCCAACTCACGTCCTGGTCCTGCACTAGCCGTCCGAGCTCGTTCATCATCTCGAGCAGCTTGGCGTAGTCAGAGAAATGGTAGCTCTGCACGAGTCGCTTAGCTTCCAGTTCCAGCGGGTCGGAGACCGTGGCTGTTCCCTCTGCGGGGTGAGCTGCAGAAGACGAAGTGGCCGCTAGCCGCCATCCGGCTGCTGAGAGCGGACTGAAGGATTCCTGGAAGGCGTCGAGTTTCGGAATCCGGTAGGGTGAGGGTTTCTTCTTCCTCGGCGGTTCTGCGGAGGTCGAGGCACCGGTCGAGCTCATCCTCGTACTCTGAAAGACTGGGACTGAAGCCCTCAGTGCGTGTGACCGGAGTGTCCGCAGCATCAGTATGGTGTGTATCTAATGTGAGTCTGAGGTGAGTCTGCCAACCTCCAACTCTGCTGTGCTGCTGTGCGTCCAGACGTCACCAATCGTCGCTCGCGCGCTCGACATTGTGACCACCTCCACCCAGTTCTCGCTGGTGGAGGCTGAGGAATGGTCACGTGATGTGAATGGAAGCGCCGTTCCTGGATTGCCGGATTTCCAGCCGCGCTTGTCCCGAAACGGCTCCTCAGATGGGGAGTCTTCCGGTGCGGGCGTTGTGACTTTGAGATTCGGCTCTTGTCAGCCAGTTTGCGCCCAAATATCGAGTGCCCACAATCAAGACGCCGCAAATGCTGACCGATCCTGATCTCTTGGCGCATGGCGCTCCGTCGAGGCATGCGAGGTACCTTGACTTTGAATGCGTGGTCACAGCTGTATTGAATGGCAATGGCGGCAGAGATGTTGCAGTTACGTAAAGCCAGCCTCGGCAAGCACGAGCTGGCGGGAGCAGCTCGAGCAGCATGGCAGCAATGTCCTGGGAGGAGGAAGGGGTGTGCCGAACGTCCGACGAAAAGCCTAACCTGGTAGTTTTATGGCGACGTACCTTCGTAGCGAAGTGACTCCCCGCTGCTGGGTCATGTGGAGCCCTTGCTTGATGAGAGCTCGTATGCCCTTGGCTCACGTAGTCCGCAGATTCCGTTCATGCGCTCACTCTCCGTGCTCCAGCGGGCAGTCGTACTCACTGTCACCACAGTGCCTTTCGCCCTCGTGTGATGTGTTGTGTGCTCGTCTCCCTCCCTCCCTGCGACATCTGTAAATCCTGTCTACCCCAGAGTTCCCCCGCATCGAAGACGCCTTCTGCCCGCGCGCTCGCCCTGCTCCTCCTCCCCAACTCCCCTGCGACTCTGCGACGCAGCCTGCTCCCGCGTCGTCGGTACGTCGGCTCGGACTCTGGTGTTTACCCGGGGCGCGCCGGGCGGCCGATACAAGAGCATCAGCGCAATTAGGGATTAGGGGTCGAGGATTTGGTATCTTTCCTAGGTCCCTCGAGGGACTCGAGAGGGGTGAGGGACCTTGAGGGGGAGATTGGTCCCGTGTCCTGCGTCCTACGTCCTATGTCCGTCCGTCCGAGAGAGGTAACAAGTCACTCTAGCTCCAGTGGCGGTGGTACCTGGTTCGTCTCGGTTGCAAGCAGGCTCCATAGCTCCAACGACTTGGCCAATGGAGCGATGGAGGATGCATGTCGAGGGAACATTACAAACGCACAGTTGCAGCACTAAGGCTAGCTGACGGTTGGGTAGCCCAATGTACGGTGGGCATGCAACTCATCCGCCAGCCCCCGCCATCAGCCTATGCAGCCTACATTGCTCAGCCCACGGCCCTCGCAACGCCTTGAAGGCTTTAGGCTATCTCCACCTTGGCTGTAGGACAGGAGGCTACCGGAGGTTGCGGGCCTGGCGCGGCAGGCTGCGGCCTAGTCGGCAGTGCTAGTCTGAGACTCTGCGCGCGCTGAGACTTTTCAACCAAAAAAAAGTCAAGACCCTTAACCGTGGTTACCCTAGTTTCGTGGTTTCTGCCTCTTCTCTCAGCCAACTTTGACCTCGTTTCTAATCGGTGATTAGTCTTTATTGTAATCAGACCGGATACCAAATGCACGCAAGTTGAAGCTGCCGAAAAGAAAAAAAAAGTACAGTCGTCGCAAGCACTCGCGAGTGCAGCGGACGGGTCCTGCGGGTCCTGGTCTGGTCCTGGATGCTGCTGCCTGGCTGCCTGCGCTGTCTGCCCGCTACCCTCTCCTTTTGCCCTTGCTACGGCTCGACCAGACGGTGCGAGTCGGAATCGGACATCTCACTCACTCACTTTCCTTCTTCCTCACTTCTCCACATCTACTCCCGACCAAAAGTCACCTCTCCCCCCTCCACCCCTCAGCCTCCCGAGCTCTCCGCCCCCCAGCAAGCGCACACCCGCCTGGTTTGGAAGCGATTCCGAGTCCCTCCCCCATCGCCTCCTCCTTGCTCACGCCCACGCCTACGCTTCCCAGCTTCGCCTCGGCTATCATCGACGAGTCGCCCACTCCCTCCTCCCTCCTTCCCTCTACTCGCTGACTCACCCGCTCCCCACCTCTTCGTCTGGACGGCTTCCTCTCTCCATTCGTCCTCGTTCAGGCGCCTACCCGACCAACGTAGCCGCCCTTTCCGAGTTGGAGGTGACGCAGTTCAAAAAGTTCCAGTCAAACACAATGTCTGTCGAGCAGCAGCAACAGCAGCAGCACGCTGCCCAGGAGGGCTCCGCGCAGGCGCAGCAGGCTCAGGCTCCCACCAACGCCGCCGCCCCCGAGACCGAGGCCGCTGACCTCAAGTCGGAGGTCAAGTCGGACGCCAACGTCGCAGCTGTCGAGGCTGGTGTTGCTGCTCTGTCCATCCCCCAACCCCAGGCGGAGCTTCATCGCGCGTGTGCCGAGGGAAGGCTTGAGGATGTCCGCTCCATCCTCGGCCGTGGCCTTGACGCCCTCGAGACTCTGGGTAAGTTCATTAACCGAATATTTGCCTCCACAAGCGTCGTAAAAGGATGCGCGGACTGCTTGAAAACACACAGGTCCATCTCGGTCCCAACTTTTTTCACTCCTCCCCGAAGTGCCGAGGACCGTTCATGCTTTTCATCTTCCGACTTTTCAACCACCCCAAAGAATACACCGGAAGTGAACTCTGTGCGCTGACTTTTCCCCCAGATGTTGCCAGCGGCTGCACCCCTATCGTTCTTGCGATTCAGAACGGTCACGCCGATGTCGTTCGCGAGCTCCTGTCTGCCGGAGCTATCGTTCCCCCTCCGGCAGTGACCATGGACCCCACCATGCTTCAGGTCCTCGGATACTCGCAGCCCATGTACGGCGTTCCTCCCCCGTTCCAGATGGGTCCTCCTCAGTTCTTCCAGCCCGGCATGTTCCCTCCCAACGGCGGCCACCCCCGCGGCTCGCCCAACGGTGGATCCAATGGTGCCGCCAACCTTCCGCCGGCCGAGGTCGCCAAGACCATTCCCTGCCGCAACTTCCCCAACTGCAAGTATGGCAACAGCTGCATGTTCTTCCACCCTCCTGGACCTGGCTTCTACCCCGGCGGCCCCGGTTTCGCTCCCAACTTCGTTCCCTACCCGCCAGGAGCGGCTCCGTTCTTCCCCGGTGCTCAGGAGTTTGTTCCTTCCGGCGGTGCTCCTGCTGCTGAGGGCTCTCAGCCGCCTGCTGGTGAGGCCAACGCCGCCCCCGCTGAGGGCTCCGCTGCCGCCCCCGCTTCCGAGAATACCCAGCATGACTCTATACCCGCGCCTTCCAACCACGTCGGCTCTGCTCTCTCCCCCGCCTTCGTCCCCGGTGCCATGCCCTCCGACGCTCCCAACGGTGCCCCCTACCCTTACGCCAACGGCGGTCCCATGTCGCCTTCCATGATGCCCATTCCTCCTCCTCCCATGCCCTCTGACCCCTCCTTCTACGCCAACTCCCAGCCCCAGTTCCAGGGCTACCACCCTAACGGCTACAACGCCCACGGCAGGCGACAGAGCTTTGGCCAGTTCGCCAACGGTGGCGGCAAGCCCTTCCACGGCAAGAAGCCGTCATTCTCTGGTGGCCCCAAGCCGTGGGGACCGGGAGGCCGCATGGGCGGCTCGTCCCACCTTGGACAGTGGAAGGATGGCAACCCCCCTCCTTGTGCCTTCTTCCGTGAGGGCAAGTGCCGCAACGGCGAGTACTGCAAGTTCCCTCACATGGACGCCGATGGCAACGACTGCCGCCACCCTGACGTTGTTCGTGGCATCATCCCCCCGATGCCCACTCGCCCTCCCCCGCGCCACGGTATGCGCATGATGGGCGGCCACTACGACCCGTCCCAGCGCATGCACTTCCAGAACAAGGCTGCCGCGGCCGCTGCTGCCGCCAACGCCAACGGAGGCGACTCCTCTGCTGCCACTCCCGCTGGTGAGGAGGGTGCTTCTGCCAACGCCGCCTCGCCTGCCACCCCTGCTTCTGAGAAGGATGTCTCTGGATCGACCGCCTCGCTTCCCCCGAAGCCCTCGGCCCCGGTCACCCCTGTCTCGCGCTCGGCCAGCGGACCGGGTGTTGCCCGTGTCCACGCTAACGGCGTCAACTCGCGTGCTCACTCCCCGAACAGTGCCGGTGCCCGCCGCGGCCCTCGCGGATACGCTAACGGCCACGCCAACGGCTCGCGGTCATCATCCTCGGGCGACAAGAAGCCCATTCCCCCTCAGCGTGTCCCCCGCGCTGACGAGTTCCCTGCTCTCGGTCTCGGTGGTGCTACTACTCCCACTGAGCGCCGCGAGCCCTCGTGGGGCAACAAGACCGGCTCTCAGGTGCTCCAGGCCCCTGCCCCCGCCAAGCCCGTCACCCCCAAGGAGGAGGCTCCCGCTACTCCTGCTTCCGAGGAGCCCAAGGCTGAGGAGAAGGTTGAGGAGAAGCCCGTCGCTGCTGTTGAGCCGGTCGAGCAGAAGGAGGCTGCTGAGGTAAGTACATCGTGCTTCCGCGCCAGCTAAACTAACATTAGCCCCAAGTAACCATGGACTCGGACTCTGAGGACGGAGCTGTCATTGTCTCTGTCTCGACCACCCCCAACCCGGAAGCGAGCAAGCCCAAGGTCTCGCCTACCTCCGCCGCCGCCGCCGTCTCGTTCGCCTCGGTTGCCGGCACTGTCATCCCCGAGGCCATTAAGGCTTAAACAGCCTGCTCGACCTCAAACCAAAAATGTCGATACACACAAGTTGTTGGCGATAAAATGACATTGTAGCCATACTTTCATCGATACACCCACCTCTTCTCCTCCTACCTCTTACCACCCACGCCACATTATTCCCCAGCCCAGCTCTCCAGCTCTCATATTATCATTTCCCCCTCGCGTTTCCTCTTCTATTATCTTTTCTCTCTTATCATCTTATCTCTCACACCTCACCGCACCTTATCACCACCCACACACTATCATGCAACAAGCCCCCTGTGGCTCTAAAACATCACCAGCGTTCGCGTTGTCGCCGACCTTCCACCTGCACAGCGCACGCCCAGCCCACAGCTCATAGCCAGCCTCTCTTCGTCTCCTTCCGTCGCATCTTAATTGTCTCGTCTCGTCTCGTCCTGCCACCGCTCCCGGGTCCCGTGTCTTACTCTTTCTTTCTCTTTCGTTACATCTGGATTCTTCATACGCTATTCATCCTTTGCCTCATTGTCTTCCTTTCGCTCATCACATTTGCTCGTTTCATTTCACTTCGGCACAACACGGTCCGACACGGCCCTTCACCACTGCCAAAACAGTACATTATCGCGGACAGGCAGACGGACACTCTGCCACCCTAGACTGTAGGATGCGCTCATGTATGCCATCGCGGCCAACCTGCTGGGGCGGGAGTAAGGCGAGCAGTCAGTGAGCGAACGTCAGTAGAGCGGTGGCTACAAGTAGAGCGTGTTAGGGAACCCGAGGCAAGCGCGGCTACTTGTCCGCCGATGTAGGATCCGGGAACGTCAGATGCCAGGCCATGTTTCTCGGGAGTGGCACGACGGTATGGCGAGCGTGAGCCTATGTATCGAACAGCGAGGCCAGACCGAGCCCCGAGGCGTCGCACGTCAAGCGGGCGGGCAAGTTGCCTCCCGTCCTCTTCTTGCTCAACACCCTGCGCAGTACATGGTAAAAATCGCTGCCGGCTGTGGGAAGCCCGGGACGGACCAGCCGGCCATAAGCTGTTGACAGAAGCAGCAAGGTTGTCGCTCCGGTATGCAGGTTCGATCGGCGCGTAAAGAAGTGTAAAGGATGGATGGAAGGTTGCAGCACTTTGACGTCTGGGTATAGAGTTCATGGCCCAGGACTCGCCAGGTGCCAGCTCTACGTGCGTCGCGAACTTTACGTTCATGATCGGGCTTGGTCTGCGTTACACTTTGGGAGCTTCCGTTCCAGCTTCTGCGAGGTGTGCCAGCACGACAGCAGCATACACGGGCCCAAGGAATTGCTTGCTCAGCTTCCGTCCGACCTGATGGGTAGGTTGTTATAAGTGGCAGACACGCCTGACTGAGCGGTAACATCGCCGCTACTCGTCGCCACGAGATCTGATCCTGCTAACATCAGGTCAGTTCGGGGCAGCGTCAGATTTAGGGGCAGGGGTGAGCGGGAGGTAGCCGACGCCGCGGACCGACCGTACCGCCGGCTTGGTCGTTTTGTCACCGGAAGTCACCTCGTCGACTAGCAGTCACCCGTTGTGCGGCTCCGGCGTCGTCGACGTCCCTTTCATTCATCCTTGTCTTTATGTCTGCACTCCACTCTCTCGGACAAGGACGTGACGCAAGCTGCAATGCAAACTCGGCACATATGGGTAAACTGGCATGAGTAATATGAGCAATCTGAGCCTCCGTGGCCGTGGTCCTGGTCATAATGAAACTGAATGGGATGTGATCGTTGGAGACCTGAGTTTCTCATTCGCATTCGCGCCTTAACGTCGCACGCAGCGCAGCCGGCACAGTCACTGCGCTCACTGATCTGCGCTGGGAGCTTGGGGAAGAGCTTGCGAAAGCTTGGCCGGGAGTACGTAGAACAACATTCAGAATTGTATGGGAAGCAAGACACAGCCGTGATCGAACTCTAGAGCCAAATGCGCTCTCCGGCCCCGAGCACGATTCGTCACGCCGAGCTCGCCGAGCTGCGTATAAAGGCGACACCCAGTGAGCTCCTGCGGCTACTGGGCCCGCAGTTGCGACTACTGGGCCTGCAGGACCGATCGTGTTTACTGGTACGGCGTGCGTAGCCTGCTCAATTGTTACCGATGCCTGGGTACTGGCAATTGATCATGTTAGGCAGTCATCAGCTCGACAGTGTGGGAGGTCGTCGGACGCGACCGCACCCGTGCTACTCGTTCAGCCCTCGCGTGCCTCGTCGCCTCTTGTCTTGAATCGACATGAATCAATACACATGACGTCGCGCGGTCCAGCTCGATGACGAGTAGGACATGCCGCAACACCGCCACCTACCCTCGCGCTTGCGCGTGTGGTGGCGTTTCGTGTTCCAGCGTTCCACAGCACCACGCGCACCACTTCCGATTGCCCATATGCCCACTATCTCGGACCCCCGATAAGCGGACAAAGCCGCCGCCAGCCGTCCATCCGCTGACGTTTTACTGCTGACTAGACATGAGATGAATGGTGACTCAAGAGTGGAGACTGGCGAGGACCCGGTCCAGACCATGCAGACCATGATGACTGGCTACTTCTGGACACCGGATGCGGACCGGTCGCCGGCCGGCGACGGCCGGCACCGACAAATGGCGCATGACCACTTTGCAGATCTTGGATCATAGATCTGGCCACGCCCGGGCCGCCCAGACCTGGCCAGCGGCCCAGCGGGCACTTGTTCTGCGCCCGTGGACGCCTGCTCGGGTCTGCATACGATCCTCAGGCGGTCGCTTCAGAGGATCTAGTGCAGTGTCCGTTGCCCGCTGACACGAGGGCCTGCGCCACAGCCACGGACCTGGCCCAGTGTACCAGTGTGGGAGTAGCGTACTGCCTCAGTGGCCAGAGTGTCCGTAGCCTTGAAGTCGGTCACATGAGTAGAGAGGGAGAATGCCGAAGGTCAAGTATAGCTTCTCTGCTAATCTCGAGAATCACACGGCTGACTCAACATACCCACAGCCGTCCGATCCCCCGGTCTAAACGTAGCGTACAGCTTAGCTCGGCTCGTGCTCTCGACACTAGGTCATGCGGACAGCCATGCGGACTAGGCGAGCAAGGTCCGGCGGCAAAGGCACGGCCGACACTGGCGGCTGAGCCTGGCCCCAGCTGGCCTAGTTCCTCCAGATTACTTCGTTTGGTGTTGGGCTGTTCGGTGTGCCCCCGGCGCAAACCTTAACACGCCCCTTCGTCCCTCCCCTTCGCTTGCTCGCTCTTTTCGCTTGAGGAACTGGACCCAGGACCCGGGACCTGTACGGTCTCTCAGGCAGTGGACTTGCGCCGCTTCGGAGCAACTGGCGCGCGGGAACGAAGGGAACAACAATCCATTCTAACTGCTGCGGGCGGCAGGCTGCTGTTGTGCGCGTTTTCGGTTCGCTCTAGAAGTCCTTGACAGGCGACCCTAAGGATGCATAGCAGCGGGAATCAGGAGTGTAAAGGCTGTTGTAGCTGCTGTACCGCAGACTAGGATCTATGATACTAGCCTGTTGTGTCTTCTTGTCGTGAGATACTCCACTGTCTGCTCATGTTTGACCTAGGAGCGGCATGAATAGCCGTGCTGCCGCCCCAAGCGTCACTAATGCGGAGTGACTCCGCGGGCCTCCGGCAGCCCACTGCTCGCGGCCCTACTAGCCCTGCACGTTACGTCGTACGCATGTGCGCAAGCACTCATGCACTCATCGCTCGCAGACCGGTAATTGGTTTGATACGAGTTGCGACTGGCGAGCGCTTCTCCTTGTCGTCAGCAGCAAAGAGGCTGTGCTGACCGAGGCGGGCTGCGACGTTCGGGTCGTCGGACCGCGACGACGTCGGCGTGCAGTGGTGCTCGAGGTACGAAGGGAACTGGGACGGAAGGCACAGGACGAAACGCAAAACGCGGCGTGGTTGCGAGCGTTGCACTGCGGCTGCTGGGGCTCTGGTGCTGGGTGCTACTGACTGCAGGTTTCGGGCGATACGGAGCACTGGAATCTGCGGCCGGAGCGACTGGAGCAGCGAGGGCTGAATCGTGCGTGCCTGGCTGGCCCGGCTGGGGATGCTGAATGCAGCAAGCCAGTGCACACGAAAACTTGGCTCTGCAGGCTCCGCTGGCGGTAGGCGGGGAAGGCGACGTTCAGAGAGTTTAAGAGGCCGCAGAGGAAGCACAGGGACGGGGCCTAACGGACGGCGGCGTAGGCACAGAGCCTGGAGCCCGCCTGGACAGCCTGGCCCAGTTGGCCAAGCACTAAGAGTGCCCCGTGGCCCCGTATGGCCTGTTTAGCGTGTCGAGCCTCCATGGCCTGGATCGTCTGCCTGGCTGACATGGCTGGACTGGCTGGACTCTCTGGACTGCGCGGTACCGATTGACATGACAGTCCGTCCCTGTGTTCCCTGGCCACCCTGGCCGGACCCTGCCCTTCTCCAGTCCTCCTAGGCAACAAAGCACCGCAGCGTCGCGAACCCCTTCGCGCTACGGAGTCAACTCGGTTCGCGCTGAGGTTTTCGCTTGCTTTGGCTTTGGCTTCGCTGAGCTTGGCCAGGTTAGCTCAGCGGCTGCAAGCTTGTCAGCGGGCAGTCAATTGCAGCAGACACCTTACGCCAGCAAGACCCATAGACCCACCCAGCACATGCCTCATTTGCCCTACGCCACCATCTGTGGTCACTTCATGTCTGGGTACACTGGTTACTGGTCGCGAGGATGCCGGCAGAGGGACAGGGGAGCTAGAAGGGGTCGAGAGGATCTGACAGATGAGCGTATGAACGCTAGTCGAGTCAGCGCACCTGAGCCAAATTCCTATTGACGATCTTCCCTCCGCCCTTGGCCGCCATAGCTAGCAGAGCTCCGGCCCCGCCGGCCTGGCTGGACTCTGGGTACTCTGCCTGGAAGCTGGCTATCTCTCTCTCATCATCCGCCTGGCGCCTGCAACCCGCCAGTTACAGTTACCCAGTTACCACACTGCCTGCAGCCTGCAGCCTGATGGCTTCCTTCCAGCCGAGCCAGCCCGCTGTACGTACGTAGGTACCGACTAGTTTGCCAGATACGCTGCATGCATGCTCTGTCCACTCTCATCCGCTTCGGTTTCGTGTCGTGTCTGTTGTTCATCATTCCTCTCCGCTTCGCTTCTTCGTCTTCGTCTCACACACCTCTCCTCTTGTCGTCGTCGTCATCGTCGTCCCTCCTCCTCGACAAACGACACCGAGTAGACCCCTCATCCTTAACCAAGCTTTCACCGCCTACCCCGCCAGTCAGTCCTCCGGCGGCTTCCCTCCACCTCCTTTTCCCCCATCTCTTATCACCTTGCTTCCCTTCCGCCTTCCTTCCGTCACATCTCTCGACGCTCGAGCGCTTTAGTCATCGACCATTACTCAAGTCTCCCCTCTCACAACCTTCTCTCACGACCTTGCTCGCAGCTTGCGCTCGTGCGTTTCGACATCTCACAGACAGCGCACGGGTGCAAGGCCCAATACCTAAACCCCCCGCCCAGCCTCCGAGCACCAAACCGGCTTCAGGTTCCGGCCCCAGAGGACCCCAGCTCACCAGTTACGCCAGTTACGCCAGCGACGCCAACGACGCCAGGCCGAAACGTCGAAACGTCGTATCCTTGGTTGAACCTGCAGGGCTGAAGCTTGCACAAACTCGAAAACAGTCGCAAGCTTGCAGCTGACGAACCACAACGCTGGAACATCGTTTCCAGTGCGACTCAGACACCTGCGCAGACGCTTCCCAGAACTCACCGCAACAACTCACCATAGTCTAAGCACTCGCTAGGCCCTCGTCTGAGCTTGTTCAACCCCAGTGGTTTCCCCGAAGGCTTAGGAAGCACTCTGGTCGTCCCTCCAGCCCTCACGGTCCTCGCAGACGTCTTCCCCATAGACGTGCCGCAGTCTCAGGTCCGACCGGCATCTGCGGCAACGACAACTGCAGATACGGACAACCACCTGAGAGAAGCCACCCCCGGACGCCCTTGACGCCATCGACGCCTTCCAACGCCCTCGCGTACCCCTTGGCCCAACCCAGAGTCCGAGAGTTCCACTCGACGAGAGTCGAGACCCTCGGGATCCGGACCAAGGACTAGAAGTAGTCTTCGGCCTCGGCTCCTCAGCTGCAGCACACTGGCCACTCGTCTCTTGCGGCAATTTGATTAGGCAAAACCACTCAGCCCAACAAGCCAGCGCAAGCCAGCTCTTCGCCAGCCAGTCAGTATCGCGATATCGCTCGCAGCGCACTCGCCGCAGCACCAGCGCCCATTTCAAGTAATCGAACCTGGACGAACATCCGCCAAGTACGCGACGACCGTTCCCCGCACGCGGCCACGCACCTACCGATTCTCTCATTTCAATCAACGATCAACGCTCAAGCTTGGATATCCACTGTCCGACCCGAGGCTCATTCCGGCTCTCACTGCACCTTCGGTTCACGCTGTCAGGTCTCGACACGACGCACAATCCTCCGCTTGCTCACTTAAAGAGTCACAGAGGTCACCATCCCGGGCAAGTACACCCTCAATCCTCTTATCGCTGCCCCTGTGCACCCCTGACCCGACTCCCTCGGTTGGGTGATTGAGGTCAAGCGCAGCTCCGTCAAAGTCACAAGAGTCATCAGAGCCCGACTGTCCGACTAGTCAGAGGGCAGCTTCGGGCGATCCGGCGTCCGCAGCAATATTGCAGAGGACACATTCAAGGATCCGAACGGAGCTTACGGGTTCATCAAACTAGCGCAGTTCTCAAACGGTTCGAGACCCGAGGCAGTTTCAGACACCTGACACTTGGGCGACTTGGACATCGTGGCTCACATCGCACCCCAAGCCTCCGCCATTCAACGCTTCCCAGACTTTTGTCTAAAGGGACGCCCAGCCTGCTGCAAAGTTCATCACTGTCGGGGCTTCGGATCGGCTAGCACCGTCCCTCTTCCTGGCGGCCCCGTGCCACAGCATCAAGTCACCGCACGTCGATCATCGCTCTCGCATCACGTATCGGGCGTTGTCTGACAGGACGCCCCACAACTTCAGCGACTGCAGCAACTGGTTCGCCAGTGGTGAAGGCTCGGCGTTCACACAGCCTCACCCACATCCCGCACGCGACAGTAGGACGGAAGACGGAGATACACAGACCTCACAGGTGAGTACCTTTGCATATTCTCTCCAAACTCTCAAACGCCCAACGAGGTGCGCCCTGGCAAGCCATCGCAAGCCCATCAGCCAGCGAACCTGAAGGTCCATGCGACCTGAACAGTGCCGTCGCCAAGCTGTGTACCAAACGTAGGGGCCGAGGAGATCAATGGGTAGAACACGCGGTGCATGAGGTCCCCTGCCGCTCCTTCAGCCCTCATGGTCCTCCCAGCCGACCCGTCTGTTCGGAAACAGCCTCGTCCGCCACCCTCACGGCTTGCTGCACAGCTCGTTGAGTGTGCTCGGCCTCCCCCCCCTGGGTCATCCAGTCAGCCCCTTTTAATGATGATGGGACGTAAAGTCGTCCGTCTTCTCAACTCTGCTCCTCTATCCGCATTCTCCATTTCTTTCGACCTTCTTGTTCCGTCCCTTTATTCACTTCACGCATTCAACCTCTTCAAGCCTTGACGGCTCCACTTCCTCCCACCTACAACACAAACAACAACTCAACGCTGACTTAAACGCTCAGCTTTCTAGTCACAATTGATTATTGATCGAACCGCTGGCGGTGTCATTCCCTAACCCGTCGTCCATCGTCCGCCCTCCGCTTAGATTGTCGACCTGCTACCGTCATTCGTCGCTGGACGCTGGCCGCCGCCCTTTACCTCCTTCCCAACGCTCCTTGACGCCTTTCCATCGCCCACTTCGCTCTCACCGCGAAGCCCGCGCCAACCTTCCCCACCCTCTGAACATCTGACACATCAGAGTCTGGACCTCGCTCGACCCCTTCGAGCTAGACTATCACCACTCGCCACTCCTCAACTGACCCCTCTGTCTTCCCCTCGACCGATAACCGGGCGACCGTATCAGCAAGTCATTCCGACTCGCTGCCTCGTCTCTCCCTCTCTCATCATTCCATCGACAACCTCCTTACGACCTACACCAATATGGACCCAGCGTCCCACTCTGGCGTGTTCAAGGGCGGAGGAGCAGGAGGAACCGCCGGATTCGGCGTATTCACTGGTGATGTCCCGCCACGGATTCTAGGCGGCCACAGGATAGCGCCCGGCCGAAACGATCACCCGCCGTTACACAACGAGGAACACAGATGCGGCTGTTCGGCTCCCGGGTGTAAATGTAAAGTTATGACTGTCTTACCAATATGTACTCTGGTGAGTCTTAACGCTTTCTGACGAATTGGAGGTATCATAGGACAACTGTGGCTCCCATCGCATCGGTCGTCGCCGAACGCGCCATGCTCGTTGGCATCGACCTGTAAACAAGCGCCGGACCAACCTCGGTCCGAAGTCGGAGACGCCGATGTGATCGGAGCCAGGAGGGTTCGGACGTCGTAGACTGGAGCGGGGCTGCGGAGTGCTGATCAGTGGGGCTCTGCCTGGCATCGGCCGGCATCTCCCTTGGCGCCGCTGATCATCTTCCGCAGCCACACAGCCCACCAGCCCCACGGCCCACGGAGAAGAATGCTCGCACATCCTTGCACTCACGCCATGGCTATGACGCACATGCGCGTCGTGTCTCGCAGCACGTTCAGACGTGAGCTGCGAACGCTGTGCGCTCGAGGCTCAACGTCCGACCACGCAATGCCAGTTGCATGCCCGTCCAGGCCAGCGCGCTGCCCCACCAACCCGTTCTCCCCACAACTTCTCTGCATCGTCTCTTCCCGAAAGTCACAGAATGGCAGTCTCGGGATCCCTTTTCTCTCTACAAACATGTTCAGAGCTGACACACCCACAGTGCGCATCAGGTGATCATACAAGGTTCTAGTTTCCTCTCCATCATCCCTCCATCTCATCCATTATCGACGCAACACATCACCATCCATATATCCCGCTATCTCGACCTTAACTATTGCTTTATTTCTGCTCTTGTTACTTTTCCCCTTTTGCTCTCTTGTCTCTACCATCTCATACGCGAGGCGGCGTGGCCGCCGCGCGGCCCCGCCTCGAAATTCGTTCTCAATCCCGCATGCACGCATGCCAATCCCACGTCATCTCGCGCGTCCTTCCGTGCACATCTGTCCGTTTGCTCGGTAGTGTGACGCAATACGCAGCACGCACCGCCCACCGCGCATCGCGCATCTCAGCACCTGCGCAGCAGCGAACAACGCACGCTAGTAAAGCACGTACAGCACGCAGCGTCGGGGAATCGCCCACTCAACTTCGGGCATTCTCTCTGTTGTGTGCTGTTTACATCCCTGCTGCGCACCAACCGCACCATGACGCGGTGCTCGTCGCCTCCCACGCAGACTGCCACGACTATACCTCTCGATGCCTACTTATTGCCTCCTCCCTTCACAGAGCCTTGCTGCTTCCATTCGGGTCATGCCCGAAGGTGCTTGCTCTGATTACTTCTGTGACTCGGCTCCCGAGACTAGACGCTGTCCATATAGAGTTTTTCGCATCCGCCGTCGCGCCGGCCGCCACTTAGTCGTTGGCCCGAGCACGGCGCACGTCTGTGAAATGCTTAACGTCCTTGACCAGTGACCAGACTGTGCACCTGGATATACGTCCACTAACTCCATAACAGCCGGGTATCCATCACCGCCTACTTCACCGGCTAATTCGCGTGCCTGCGATCATGGCTTCTCCTTCTCCTTCCCTTTGCGCAGGGCGCGGCCGCGGACCTCCGGCGTGATAGGCGGGTCCTCGCGAATCTCGCGCCCCGAGCGCCCTGTCACCGAAGCCGTCAGCGTCGACAGACCGCCGAGGCTGCTCGTGCTCCCGAACCACCTGTCTGTGGTGCCGGCGAGAGCGACGTCCATGCCGCTGTTGAGGCTGATGCGGCTGTCGCGGCGTGGCTGGGGCAGACCGCTGCTCTCGCCGCGGGGCGAGGTATGCGACGAGCTTGCGCCCGACGGGTACTTCTCGTCGGTGACGTACGAGTCGTAGCTGCCCGGAATGCGCTGCTCGCGTTCGTGCTGGTACGGGTTGTTCGAGCTCGTGGTGCGGGAATGAACCGAGCGTGCCGGAGTGGCAGTCTCGTTCGACGACGTGTCCGACTGCTGCTTCTCCTTCCCCTTCCCCTTCATCCGTGACATGACCGAGCTGAGACTCCCCCTGCGCCCGACGTCTGAGCTCCAGCTGCTGCGGCGCTCAGGCCCGTCGTTGCTAGAACGGCTACTAGACCCTCCGGCGCGGAAGTGCTGGTCGAGCGAGGCGAGGCGCTGTTTCTCCTCCTTCATGCGCTGTTTGATGCTGTAGCTTCCCGTGACGCGCTCCCAGGCCGCAAGAAGCTCCTTGCGGTCCTGGGTGCCCAGTTTTGCAGCCTCTGCGTGCGCAGCATGCTCGCGCGCATCGCAGAAGACGCTCCGCGCCTCCACTGCACCATGCCTTGCCAGGGTCTTGCGCGCGGACCGGAAGAGCCCTGCTGTCGGCTGCGTCACGATTCCCAGCGCTCCGCCCGACACACGTGCGGCGAGGTTGATGCCTGGTGTCAGTTGGCACGATGGTCTTCAGCTTACTGCCGGTGATGGTGCCACTGATGGCGCCGCCGAGTCCCTGCTACGTTAGCTTTGCGAGGCCAATAACGCTTACCCCCTCCTTTGCCCCCTTCACGGGTTCCATAACGAGCCCAGAAAGCCCATCTGCCAGGCCGTACGCAAAGCCCTTTGCGCCTTCTTTGACGCCACTTCGTAGACTGTCGACCTTCCCTCGGCGCCGGACCTCAGACCCGAAGTATCCTGGCACGTTGTCGAACCCCTCTTGAATTTGACCTACGAGGTCAAACGAAGCTGTGCTCGTTAGCTTCAGACCGTGAGTGGCTCAGCTGTTCACCCTTGGGGATGCCGATGAGCGAGTTGCTAAAGTCTTTCGCCTGCGCTATCAGCCACACCACAATTTGCGGTTTCATACACACCGGGGCGTAGAGCTGGCTTTTAGCAGACACTTCTTGCGTGCCAATGCTCGATCCCGTGCCATCGAGCGATTCGCGTGGATCGCGATAGTATCCAGCAGTGTTGTACTCGATCGGTCCTGCGGAATTGATCAGTATGATCCCCAAACTAAATTCTCACGGTAAGGAGTGAACGAACGCCAGCTCATGAACTTTGACTCCACGATCACGGCTGCCGCCACATTCGATACCCGAACGCAGAACTCCTGGCACCACCATCGTGCGGGCTGTGTGGGATCAACTTGACACCTGTTTGGTCAGACGGCGGAAGGAATAGTCAGACTCACATCATGTTTCCGAGTGGCAGATGACGGTAGAAGCTCTCCGCGCCTGCGGCGGCACCATTCACACGGCTGAGCCTCTTACCGAGTCTGACTGCCCCAGCCCGGATCTCTGTTGACTGAACAGCTCTGATCGCTTCTACAAGACGCGATGCCGTTAGTCTCTCAGCGGGAATTGGGCGAGGACCCGCGCCGGCGGCATGCACTGCGTTGCCCCACATCCTGCGATATCGTCAGTGTGCTACCTGTCGAACTCTCAACTCACGTTTGATCGCCAAAAAATGGGATTACGACGGTCGGAAGCCCCTCCTTCAACCCTGCGGCGGTGGTGCCGGCTCCTTCATCGTCAGCGGGCCTCCACTGGTAGCTCACCTCCGTGGTGGCAGACGGCCGATACCCGGCCCTCGGCGAACAGCCAGCTATGCGGAAGAGGCTCTGTGTTGTCAGAATCACCGAGAACGCAACCCACATACCTGTTGCTATAAACACCCCCTTGGAAACGGCACCGCACGGTGCCTCTGACTCGGTCCAGGTTGAGTGAAGGATAGCGCGGACGCCCGTCTCTTTGACTGCGGCAAGTATAGTGTCTGCACTGTCAGTGGCAGCTCTACCTTACTATCTTCTGACCAGTCAACTCGGTGGCGTTTTGTATAGGGGTGGACCCGAAGCTAGCGTCAGCCGGAGGGGGATCGTTCGCTCACCCGAAGTAGATTGGGGACGGCCCATCGCTTAAAAATTCGAATAGTTCTTGGGAGATCTTAGGGGCCCGGGATGAGGGCGGCACCTGGAAAAAACCGACAACATCTGGACATCAGAAAGCTTCTATGTGCATACGCACCAATGTGTCGCCCCCAATCATGAGGTCTGGGTAGAAGACTTTCGCTCCAAGCATATGTCCAGGGTACTCCCAGCGCCCTGATGGCCTCTGGTATACGAGACAGACTGAGAGCTTGAAGACCGAGGGTAACGATGCGGAAGTCGTTGATCACGTCACCCAAGCCTTGATACAATCTCGTCGTGAGCCGACTGCGCACTCTAATTTCTCACAGTATATCGGCCATGATGTAGCTGGAGTAGTTGTCCCGGGTCTGCGAGCCGTGCGTGTTGGCCAGTGTCACTAGCGGATGGGGGGACGCTGATGTTGGCGTCCACGGCATTGCTGCAAGTCAGCGTCAGAGTTGGCTCTGTCACTCACTATATGACATTGACAATGGAATGCCAAGGGCCTCAGCGATATGGATGTTGCCTAAGGCGGCGGGGTTGCTGATGATGGCATCTGCAGCAAACGGTACACCTGTGCTTTCGCAGGGCATAAAGCACGCCCGGTAGCATCCCATGAGCGTCTGCCTCGTCATCTTTCGCTTGGCAACGAGATTGCTCTGCTCGCCCCGTGGTGCGGTTCCGATGGACGGGTTCTTATCTGGATGTCAGTGACCATGTCCCATATCCACACGTTTACCTCCGATCATGTACTGTAGAATCTGTGCTGGTTCACCGCCAATGTCGTAGTGCTCCAGGTGTCCAGTGAGCGGTACACCTTTCGAGTCGGTCAACCCAGCCAGACGTACACTCGCCTCCGTCACGAGCTCGGCGAATGCTGCGTGCGTGGCAATACGGACTCTGTGACCTTTGCTGGCGATGAGCTGCAGAGCAAGGGCGATGTACGGCTGCACGTCGCCTGCTTGTGAGCTTGGCAAGAGATATGAGAGCTCACCCCTGGTTCCAATGACGAACATCACCACATTCAGGGGAGGGCAGTTGTCGAGGCCCATAGCACCAGCTCCTACCGGCATCACAGTACCCTGTCCAGCAGGCTGGGGAGGACTGATATCATCACAATCGACCTGGACCTTCCCGTCCTTGACCTGGGTGCCCCACGGAACCTTCACTATCACCTGTCAGCCCAGCGTCACTCTCGCCACTCACGCTCTGAGGGTACATCGTCAGACGCAGAGGCCGCCGCTGCAAAGTGTGGTTGGGTGGACGACCCTGCTGTAACCCCAGACTGCGCAGGCGTGTAAGGAGGAGGTGGTTGGGCGTTGGCATGGCTGTTCTCGCTCAACGTCCGGTCCTCCTTGCGTTGTTGGACCTTGTCGGACCTCATGGCGGGAGCGGGGCTGCTGTTCGTCGCAGGTACCGGTGACTCAGAAAGCGGTCACCGAGTGCAATGAAGGTCGATAGAGGAGACGGATGATAAACAGAGCGATGAAGAAGGAGGGAAGGGCATGCTGTGCAGGAATTGCGTGTGCGGCCGTCGAACGAGGAAGACGGCTCCGAATCTGGGTCCCAGCGTAATCGCCGTACCAGCGTCATACCCTCGGCTTCTTTCCATCTTATCTCCCATCCGTCCAGTCCCACCCCACAGTACCACACATTCATACCCTTCGTACCTCGCCAACATTGCCCGTGCATGGCCCCACTTCACTTCACAAACGGCTGCTCGTCATGCCCAACTTTGCCTTACTACCCATGCATGTACATGACTCTGCTCTGCTGCACTCTCGCACCTCCCTGTGATAGCGACTTCTGATGGCTCAATACCCGCGTTCCTTTACTCTACAACATTAAATTACAACCGAGGCGAACCTTCAGATCACGACACTTAGTACGGTTCGAAGAGAATGATATCAAGGGTAGAAGGCGACGCGTTCACCAATATCAATCTCCACCGGCCAATGAGCGAAAGTCTTGCGGAGGAAAGCGTCCATGTCGGCGCCCACGATGCACGGCACCCCGTGGTACTCAACCTTGGCCTGGAGCGCATCCGGGACATCATCGGGGTCGAGGTCCTCGTCGTCGGTAGGGTCGGCTCCCTCCGCGATAGCCTCGAGCAGCTCGTCACGGGCGTGCTGACCGAAAAGCCTTCGGAGGTGCATCCTCACGAGAGCTCCATGACTGCCGCAGGCAAGGCCGTCACAGTCATCCCACTCTCCGTCTGCCGGCATGCAAGGCGCGCAGTGAATACGTGACATGGCACCCAGGACGGGCGGAAAGTCAGAGCCAACTCCGTGATAGTCGACAGTTTCAGGGTTCCAGTCAATCATGAGGACAGCCAGTACGCGTGCCAGCAGGACGGGATCGAACGCGGACGAACCAAGCACTCGCGAGGCCGGGTAATCGATGTGGACGCGTTTCGGCTTCAGCCGCGCCACCAGCGTCTCGCCCATGAAGGCAGAGCCCGATCGGGGCCGTCCGAATGCGGCGAGACCGCTGTTGACGAGGTGGCGGAACAAGGCGGAGCCAATGGAGATGTCCTCGACGTTGCTCAAGACCCCATCGTGGGTGACCAGGGCCTCAGCCAGCGCAAGGGCTCCGCTCGAATCTGAAATAGCGAGCGTCTTGACATGTGACAGCGCTTGGACCTTGCGGTTCGGGGTCGTGTCGACCGCTGGCACATCATCAGCTCGTGATTCGAGCGCAAAGGCGGAGAGATAGTCGAGACCGAGGCCAGCGAAGACGGCCTCGCGGTTCGACTTGGTCAATGTGATGTGCCGGTAGAGATGGGGAGTCACATATTGGTTCCACGTCTGGCAGACGACGGCGGCGGCGCAGAGATCAGACGGCGATAGGCTGATAACCTCGTCAAGTATCGCGAACTGGAGTTCGACGGCGAGGTCTTGGAAACGGAAAGCGGGCGTCGCTGCAGGCATGTGGTTGCTGTCCACAGAGTCGATTGTGATGCAGTTGATGAGTAAGGAGGATGCAACGTTGACCCGAGTCACGAGACAATTGCGGCGAGGTGACTGAGCGTGGGCTCGTGAGCGCGGTAACCGCCGGCTGGGGCAGAAGGGGGTAGCCGGTTCGGATGTGTGGTTGCCGTGCCTGACAGACCTCGGCAACTCGACGTCGTCGAACTCGGTACCCTGTCATCGATCGCAGAGATCAATCGCTGGCCAGTCAGCGTCAAGAGAGCACGGCCGAGCTGACTCTGTGACGCGGGGTCTCAGGACTGCCTTCAATGTCGCAATGCACGCGGTCGGAGCTCACGAGCGGATAGATGGTCCGCCCCCCTTCACCTGTCTTCTCAAACCGTGTGTCGTCTGCCTGCACGGCAGTAACACCTGAAGTTGCGATGTGCGTGCTTCTTGAATGCTGTCCTCCTGTAGCTGTGAAAGCTGGACGCTTTTTAACCAGAGTTGCAGCTGCAACGCGACAGGTTCAGCATTCCTGGTCGTCATGCGTAGACACGATTAGTATCATGTATCGGCCCACCAAGCTCAGCATGCATCACAGTTCCAGCAAAGGTAGTGGGCTAAGCGGGAAGGTCGGACGCATCGGTATTGCCACGTGGGGGCGAAGACCGCCGTCAAAGTCGGGGAAAAGTTTCTGTCGGCGTTAACGAAAAGTGGTTTCCCACGGCTGCCCTCTTTCAGGTTTCGCCAGCCAGTCTCGTTGATTGTCGGTAGTGGTGCTACAGGTATCCTTATCCATCAACACAGTGAGTAGCCGCCAGAGGTGCCCAGAAACCCTGCTAACGTCGCAGTCCATCAAAATGGTACGTCCGAGAAATGCTTGCCGACCCCCGAACCCGCGCGATCGATCGAAGAGGAGACCGAGACGGAGGAGCGGACTCGGATCTGCGGAGGAAGGAAGTGCCAAGTGGTGTCGGACGAGGAAGGAAAAGGACACTCGAAGTGCGGCGGACAAGGCGCAACGACGGAGATGGAGAAATGCTCGTCGCTGGAGCTCGCGCGCAGAGAAGAGGACGGGAAGGAGTCAAGCTGGAATCGATATCGCGCGGGATTGGGAGACAAGCTGTCAACATTTTCAAGGAAGATTACTAATAATGTCAGGCCGAGAAGTCCGCCCCCGTCAACCCGATGAAGGAGCTCCGCATCGAGAAGCTCGTCATCAGTGCGTATTCTGCGAATGGAGACGAAGGCGCTTGAATCGTTTCTGACATTTGCAGACATCTCCGTCGGAGAGTCCGGTGACCGTCTCACTCGTGCCTCCAAGGTGCTCGAGCAGCTTACTGGTCAGACCCCCGTCACCTCTAAGGCTCGCTACACCGTCCGTTCGTTCCAGATCCGTCGTAACGAGAAGATTGCTTGCCACGTCACCATCCGCGGCCCCAAGGCCGAGGAGGTCCTTGAGCGCGCCCTCAAGGTCAAGGAGTACGAGCTCCGCCGCCGCAACTTCTCCGAGACCGGCAACTTCGGTTTCGGTATCGACGAGCACATCGACCTCGGTATCAAGTACGACCCCGGAATCGGTATCTTCGGTATGGACTTCTACGTCATCATGGGCCGCCCCGGCATGCGCATTGCCCGCCGCAAGCAGAAGGTCGGCCGCGTCGGTGCTCCCCACAGGGTTAAGCCCGAGCAGACCGTTGCCTGGTTCAAGCAGCGCTTCGACGGTATCGTCTCCCGCTAAGCTGCTCTCGTAGAGTAGAGGGGCGTGTGGGATATGGGATGTATATCACTTCATTGGCCTATAACCCGCGGGGGACCTCCCACTGGCAGTTGCACAAATGAATGTGTACCGCGGAGGCTCTCTGATTGTGTGCAGCCTTTGGTTGCCCGACAGGAGTCTACACCAGTTTCTGGTCCCGGGACACCGTTCCTACCCGCGCTTCGCGCAGCCTTCGGGCACAACAGCTGCAGCTCTGCTGCACTTCTGCAACCGTGATTTACGAACTGACTGAGTACTGACGACGTGCTGATATCTGTTGTAACTGCGGTCTATACACACCTAGCATGTATTATCCTTTCCTCCATGAACAGTGAACAGCAACACAATTTACACAGGTGTCTGTTTGAACCTGAAGTTGGTCGCATCAGCGTTCACCGAGACATGCAGCACGTCATATTTCAGGTCAGCGCTCTACAAATGACCGTGATGGGGTCATGAGTAGATGTAGCGGACAACAATCGGTACCTTGCAGCAAGACAAACAGAACCTGTACGGTATTGTCGCGGAACTCTTGTCACATCATGTCCCCAGACGAATGCTACAACAAGCTGTCTACAACTATAGATAGAGAAGCGAGATTTCCCGACTTGGGGCGAAGGACTCTATGATACACTGCTTGTCAGCTTCGTGATACGAAAAAGAAAAGGTTTCGTGGGTTGCATCAGATTGTCCAGTGAGAGCATCGACCAGGTGACATATCCCCACTCAAGGTGTGGTAGAGGTCACTCGATCTGAGTCAAGAGGTGCCAATGGGGAAAACGCTTCCGCTCTTCATTTATAGCGCGCACCATCAGGTGCGCAGGGAACCGGATAGGACACTTACGATGAGGACATGATGCTGGTCGGAGGCGATGATGAGACAATAGTACGAAGAGACATCGCAGACATCGTTTCGAAATTTAGACTGCGCTGAGGGGGCGAGCTGATCGAGGCGACGCTTATCAGTTTGGGTCCACCTCATTTGCCACGCGGAACGATCGCGTACGTGACCGGTTCAGGCACGACGTCATCGGCTCGTCGATTGCCACCCAACGAAGCCGATTAGACAACCGTACGTTTGTTGTCACGTCGTTGATAGATCATAACAGCATTCTCCACGACACCATGTCGACCTGGACAGCGGTGCTCGTGGGCAACGGTAACGACACAGACCCAGATCTTCCCCCTGGGACCCCACCTAGGCGTGAGTTGTATGCGTCCTGGTGCCGGCCTCCTACGGCCGCACAGACACTGTCGACAGAGGTCAGCGCTGACATGCAGGCAACTTTGAAGGTTAGCACTCGGTGGCAAACAAGAGTGTCGACTAACATCCAGGTCCATGGTTCTCCACTCAGCTGGCTCTCTCGCTGGCTATCGGCATCTCCTCGTTCCTTCTCTTCTGCTTCCTCAGGACACGATGGCCGGTGGCTTACATGCCTCGTACGAGGCTGAAGGGTGAGCGCGGCGGAGCTTTGAGTCATTGCTGATGCTGCAGACTTCTCCCCGGCACTGGCACACACATCTGATGTCCTCAAGGCCAACGGAAATCGCTTCTTCGGATGGATTATGCCAACTCTGAAGACGAGTGATTTCGTCGTACTTCAGACAGTGGGCCTAGACGCCTCCGTCGTAAGTGCAACAGAATTGGTGTGTCTGACAGCAGCTCTTGAGCTTCTTCCGAATGTCCTTCGTGTTTTTCTCACTTCTGGCGGGACTAGCGGCGATTGTGACACTGATATTGCTTCCATTCGAGTCCTGGGTGGGTGCTTCGCGATGAAATGCATCGACTAACGACAGCTGGGTAAGGTCGGACCAGGCCCGAAGGATGTCATCACGAACAGCACTCATGTTGCCACCCTTGAGATTCCCTGGGCGGGGATCAACTCGACGCTTCCCCAGACACTATTCGATGCTCTGGTCGATCCGGTTATGCCCGCGGGCCTTCAACTTATCGCGACGTGGACCATCACGCTGATCCTTCTTGGGTTCCTTCACCGCTACTTCCATCGTTTTGTTGCGGCCCGGCAATCGTTTGCGTTGCAGCTGATCCATTCGGTTCCGTCTCGGACTGTGCTCGTTACCGATATTCCCCCACATTATCGGGGCGATCGAGCGCTGGCTGAGTACTTCGAGGGATGTGGCTGGGAGGTTGAGAGCGTCAGCATATGTCGTCACCTGAGCGCCCTCAAAGAGGCACTACGGAGACGCACAGATGCTCTGCTCGAACTTGAACGAGCATGGGTCCAGTGGGTAGGCAACCCTGCTGACGCCCCTGGTTACGACTCGGAAGTCTACCGTAAGCAGAAGGGCGGCATCGAGGACGGTCCTCGGTCACTCTCTCAACTCAACGAGGGCACTCTGGTCGAGACAGATGACAGCAACAACAACAACAGCGCTGGGAACAATGCTGGAGAGGAGAATGTTGACACCTCTGACCTGCCCGATGACCCTGAGAGTCTCAGGTTACGGTATGCCGGCGTGAAGTCCACTAAGCCTCGCCCCACGGTGCGTCCCAGCGTCATCAGCCGGGCCGTCGATGCCATCCAGTACTGGGAGGACAGGTTCTGGGCGGCGGACGAGGGCGTGCGTCTTTTGCGCAAGACTGGGCTCTTCCCCGCAACAGACGTCGCTTTCGTCACTTTCGAGCACGCGAAATCCGCCCAGGAGGCTGCACAGGTCGTTCATTTCAACGAACACTCGCAGATGGTCACGACACTCGCCCCAGAGCCACGCGACGTTCTCTGGAGCACGGTGGCCATGCCCAGCCGCGAGCGCCACATTCGCAGCGCTGCCGTCATGGTGATCATGGTTCTGCTTCTGTTGTTCTGGGCGATTCCTGTGTCCTTCTTTGGAGCCTTCCTTTCCGATAAGGAAATCAAGAAGGTTGCGCCCTGGCTCTGGCGCTTCATGAAGAACAACCCGCGTGCTGGAGCGTTCATCCAGAACACTGGTCCGACTCTGATCCTGATTTCGTTCAACAGCCTGCTCCCTTTCTTTCTGGAGTGGCTGTGTTATCAGCAAGGCTTCAAGTCGAGGAGCGCTGTCGAGTACTCTCTGACCAGAAAGTAAGTCATCTGTCACGCGGCTCTCACTAACTCTAAGATACTATCTCTACCTTCTCATGACTGTTCTCTTCATCTTCCTGATCACCACCACCTACTGGCAGTTTGTGCGGGATTTGGCAGACAACCCATCCAAGATCGCAGAGAAGCTTGCGATAGCTCTTCGGACATCGAAGGCCCGCTACTTCATGATCTCCTACGTCATGCTGTACGGCCTTGGCCTGATGCCTTTGTCGATTTTGAACATCGGGCCGCTCTTCAACCTCGCTTGGGGCTACATTCGGTCTCCATCGGGCCACTTCGGTTCCAAGACACCCCGCGATTACGCCGAGATCAACGCCCCTCCAAGCATCAACTATGGCTGGGTGTACCCGCAGATGCTGCTCATCTTCACTGTCACCCTCGTTTACAGCATTGTCTCCCCGCTGATCCTCGTTTTCGGCGCAATCTTCTTTGGAATGGCCTGTGAGTTCAGCGAATCTCTCCAGACGTGGGGCTGTGCTCACTTCAGATCTCGTGTACAAGTACAAGCTCTTGTTCATTTACTTCAAGCCGTACGAGTCGAACGGCGAGGCATGGCGTATCACTTTCGACCGCATCCTCGTGGCGCTCATCATCTTCCAGCTGTTCATGACCGGACTATTGTCTTTGTCCAAGCACTTCTGGTATGTGGCGTGCATGGTGCCCCTCATTGCCTACACTCTATTTTGGGGTTACGTGATGTCGCGCGACTTTGAGCCTCTTAGCAAGTACACGGCCCTGAGCAGCATCTGCGAGGTCGAGCGCGGGGAGAGCATCGACGAGGTCACTGGCTTCCACCCCGAGGGTGAGGGCGCTGCAGCACACCACGGCACCCTTACTGGCCTCAACCACCGACGTTACGCGGTCAACGATGACACTATGTGGGTCGCACCAGCCGACAAGCGCACCGATTACAGTCAACCTCCGATGGGTAACTTCTATTACGGGGTTTTGAACACGGGCAAGAGGAGATACGCTCATCCGGCGCTGTCTGGCAAGCTCCCGAAGCCCTGGCTTCCTAGCAAGGCTCGTCCCGCTGCGTTTGGCGACACAGCAGCTCAGCGCCGTGGTGTTGTGCTGTCATTCCGCCGCAAGGTGGCTCAGCGTCTGCGCCGTCACGGTGGTGGACCTGAAACATTGCCGGACGATGCGACGCGCGCCAGCTCTTCGACATCAGTTCCTACGGACTGGCTCACAGGCGGGCCTGTTGAGAGCTCGTCAGGTGACCAGGCTTCCCGGACACGTCGCGAGGAGAGCAGTTTGACCGTCAACTCGCATCCTGCGTACGCATCCGACTACTCTTCTACACCCTCCAACCCCTGGCGCGACCCTACTCCAGAGCCCCGCCAGGAGCCGGAGATCCCCAGACGGCTGTCGTTCGACACCGGAACAGGTATCATTGCGCTCCCGGACGAACACATTTGGGACGACATGGAGGATGATAATGACGATGACGACCACACTCCTCTAGGCGAAGATGAGCAACCACCCGCTTCCCCCTCAACGTATTTCCACCGACCCAACAGGCGACGCACGATCTCCGGCGGCACCGGTGCCCGTGATGCATCACCAGTAGTGTAGCTTTACAGTCTCTTTTCGTTTCTATGCATAGCAGTATTGTTATTATCAGATAAGAGAAGAGTGAGATTGATACAAATAGGTGTGGTGCCACACTGTCGGAGGTATTCAAAGTCCGACCTTCCGTGCCGCTGGTTGCTGGCTGGCTGGCTCGGTAGGGCTCGCGCTGGGACGAGTTGAGCGGTGCAACAGCCCTCCTCACCACCACCACCAACCACCAACTCTACTCAAAATGTCCGCCTGGCGCGAGTTCATGTCGTGCGTACAGACGTCAACGAGGTGACGATCGGAATTTGATGCTGACTGTGCTTTTCCCGTCTCGATTTCGACCCTTCCTCGCGTATTTTCGACTACACGTTTCCGACATGCCCGAAAACACCTGTGACCGACGACTTGCGCTTCCACCGGATGCCCCGCGAATGCTGCAACAATGAACTCTGCGTGCATGGTTTGCGAATACCTCCTGTTGCTCGGTCGCCTCATCTTGACCATTCTGCTGGACTTGGAACGACATTACTCGTTTCTGGACGGATAATCGAATATGATTCGGCTCGGCGCTTCTGCTTCGTTTCTGTCGCTTTTGCAAACCGTCGACAATGTCTCCTCAATCTACCTATTCTTGATCGCCGTTTTCTTGGCTGTGCGATGGAAATGCGGTGTTGTGACACGGACTTGGAAACACTCGACCGATCACGTCTGACGCGATACCGCCGAACCTGCATGCTCCTAATTTCGACTGCAGTTGGAACAAGTACACCCAGATCGCCTCGCGCGCCGTCCGCCAGGCTCTTCAGGGGTCTGAGCGCGTTGCCGCCGAGAAGCGTGCCGCCGTCAACGTGTGAGTAAATGAGTTGCCTGTGTCTGAACTCCGGCCTGTGTCTGAACGGAGTTCTTTGGGGGTGTCCGCGCTGTGACGCGGCTGCGATCGCGCTCGCGAGCCACGCGGTACGAGCACTCTTGCGTCGCACCAGCAGCTACACAGGCGACACACGGGCTTTCGCGAAAGACGGAAGTGCTGACGAGAGCAGCAAGTACCAGGTCTGGGAGAACGGACAGGCTGGTGAGACTCAGTACATCAGCTCGACTGTCGAGAAGAAGTAGGCTCGCAAATGCATGAAGTAGAGATCTAGGCTTTGCTTGCAACGTGGCCGAAAGTGCAGAGGGGAACAGCGTCGATCAAGGTCACAGCTGTCGTGCGGAGCAGCGTTTCGGAGAGCGCCACAGCCTGCGCACCAATGTCTGCGACACTTCAGTCGCGATCGCGTCACAGTCGAGGTTGTTATTTATTGTTCAACGGCGGAGGCGCAGGAGGCTTGGATCAGAACATGAGAAGCATGGGTGGTTGTGTGATCGTCAGCGCGGTTGCTGGGAGCGCCAGCAGGTCAGCTGTAGCTTCTTCGCACACGAACACGCGAAAGCGAATGTGACGAACGCTAATGTCCGAGAGACGTCCGCATAGTCCGACTGCCATGACGATGTCAGCTCGGAGACACGGTTTTGAGTAGCCGATACCGATCGATCAACTCAAGCGACACGCCCATACTGTGGAGCGCAGCGTAGGGTGAAGTCTGGGCCGAGGGCTCCGAGAGGTCCGCCCTACACCCCCAGCAGGCGGTATGGCGCACTGACAGTGGAAGGATGAGGGCCACGAACTGGCATCAGGCACCCTTCTGTCCGCTGGCACGCGGTCGAAGCAGAGGTATGATCACTATTGGAAAACGATGGCGAGGACATCAAACTAGGCTGTATGGCCATTGTCGTGCTCGGCGTGGGGCAAGGACTGAGTCGATTCGCCGTGCTGGCTGACTACGTGCTGCGTGCGCTGCGTCTGAGTCGGTCTTATCGAGTTCCTGAATTGAACTCAAAGCGCAAGGTGGCTGTAAATGTGCGCCGCCTCTGCCATCGTCTTCAGCAGTGTTTCGGTCAAGGCCGCAGTGAGCAGAGCATGTTCAGCCGGACAATGGCTTGGAGCTCCTCAAATCTCTCGAGGAAACGTGTGTGCATGTGCTGCAAGGCAAAGTACAAAACTTTGACCATGTTCGGAACAATGCAAGGTGGTGGGGTGCCGCATCGATGACGGTGGTCGAGGTCTCGGCTGAATTGGCAGGGGGCCGAGGGATGCTGAGGGGGAACGACGACAATTACTCGCGTCTCAGAGTGCAACGGAACAGTGGGCGGAGGGGCCAGCCGAGCATATTGTGCAGACTCAAAGAGTGCAGATTTGCTCCCGCCGGTGACCGTGCCCGTGCCCTTGAGTGACCAGACCCGACCCTTCGCCGTGTGCAGGAGTGCGTGATGTGCAGACCGTACAGTGGCCAGTGGTGGGCTGTTGAACGCCTCTCTAATGCCCTCGGTCCCTCGATGAAGCAGACTTGACGCCCAGCCAAGCACCCTCACCCCTACGGCAGTACAACGCCTCCTGATCCCCCTCCAGGTCCCAGTCCAAGACCACGACCTTCCTCGTCCACCACACCATTCCTTCCGCCTAGCACCTAATACCGCGCACCCGAATCACTTCCTCGACCTCACTCTTTCTCACCATCCCACAACCGCACCCCCACCCCACACCGCACTCGCATCTGCACTCGGCATCCGCCCCTACGGAGCACCTCCCCCTCCGTATCTAATCTCACCCCCCGTCCCGGCCGTCAGCCGCCAGCATGCAGGCGCAGGGTAGGAGCCAGTGGCCGGGCATGCGCTGCCCTCCGTCCCCGCCAGCCATGGCCCAGTCTCCTCCAGGCTCGGCCTCAGGCTCTGCTGTCGGCTCAGCGACCGGCCCGGCGTCATCAAGGAACGCCAGTGCACGACACCAGCAATCTGCGAGACATGCCCAACCGCGCACCCGGCGCGACTCACCATCTTCCAGCCAGGTTGCCCCCGTCACCATCCCATCCCAGACGCTGAGCCCACCGACTCCGGCCCCCAGCCCGACTCCCACTGAACGTCGGTCCTACGCACCCCTCGACCTCGGCGACAAGGACTCGGTCCTGGACGAGGACGAGGATGTTACTCGTGAGTGGGCCCTAGCGGCTTAGTAACCCGCGGACAATCAGCTGACGATCTAGTGGCTCCTCTGGACACCCTGGCGATGCCTAATGCCAGCAAGTTGATGCGCCAGTTCCAGGCTCTGCCCAAGAGCGAGCGTTTCGCGTTCTTGATCTCGCTGGTCGGCGACCTGCAGTTAAACGAGGCGCTTGTCGTCTCGTCCAAGATCTCTCCGCGTCTGAAGCGAGACTTCCTTTCGGACCTGCCCGTCGAGCTCGCGTTACACTGCGTCAGCTTTATCGACGACGCGCAGACTCTGACTCGCATGGCCCGCGTGTGCAAGTACTGGAACGACCTGCTTCAAGACGAATGCCTCTGGAAGGTCATGCATGAGCGCCAGGTCTATCGTCCCAAGCTCCCGTCGGCAGGACCGAACCCTCCGCCCACCGCCGTCAATGCAACCGAGACGCAGGCACCGACCAAGAGTTCCTCCATGCGGGATAACACGAGCCCCATGTGGGGCCGCGCTGGCTCCAGCTCGCGTTCCGTCCAGCGTGCGCAGAGCTCCCGCGAGCGTTTCCGCGACGCGTACCTCACCGAGCACAACTGGCTCAAGGGCGGCAAGCAGCTCGCTATGCACTCGAGCATGGGTGACAGTGTTGTCACGAGCCTCGTCGTCAACGACGACTTTATCATCATCGGCATGGCCAACGCCAAGATCCACGTATTTGACGCTACAACTGGCTACTACTGCCGCTCTCTGCTCGGCCACGAGTTAGGTGTCTGGGCTATCGTCCTGGTCACGCCTCGGGGCCGTAACAAGGGTCTGAGGAGGGCGGAGGAGATTCAGCGGCGTGCGTCCTTCGCCGGTTCGACCAGCGGATCCAGCTCGGTGCCTTACCGCCCCTCGTCTGCTGCCGGGGACCGGCGCCCTTCGCGTACTACACGTCGCATGCGCTCGAGCGACGTCTGCGGCTCGGCTACGAGCTGGGGTGTCAAGCGCACCCTCGTCGTGTCCGGCGGCTGTGACAGGGAGGTGCGCGTTTGGGACCTCGCTGAAGGCAAATGCCTCTACGCTCTTCGTGGCCACTCGAGCACTATCCGTTGTCTCAAGGTGCTCGACGGCAGGCCCATTGCCGTTTCCGGCAGTCGCGACTTCACGCTGCGCATTTGGGACATTGACCGCGGCCGCATGCTGCGTGTCCTCGAGGGCCACGAGCAGAGCGTGCGTTGCATCGAGGTTGCGGGCAACCAAGTGGTGTCCGGTTCTTACGACTTCACATGTAGGGTGAGTTACAATTTGCTCTGCCATGGCTAACTTTCAGCTCTGGGACATTGACACTGGAGACTGCCTCCAGGTCTTCGAGGGCCACTACCACCAGATCTACGCCGTCGCGTTTGACGGGGAGCGCGTCGTTTCTGGTTCATTGGACTCGACCGTCCGTGTCTGGGACGCGGGGTCGGGAGAGTGCCTGGCGGTTCTGCCCGGCCACACCTCGCTCGTGGGACAGCTTCAGCTGTCCGGAGATCGCCTCATTACGGGAGGCTCGGACGGTCGTGTTATCGTCTTCGACCTGACCGACTTCTCGACCGTGCACCGACTGTGCGCGCACGACAACTCTGTCACCTGCCTGCAGTTCGATGACCGCTTCATCGTCTCGGGCGGCAGCGACGGCCGCGTTAAGCTCTGGGACATCCGTACCGGCACGTTCATCCGCGAGCTTACACAGCCGTGCGATGCCGTCTGGCGCGTCTGCTTCCGCGACGATAAGTGCGCCATCCTCTGCCAGCGCAACGGCCGCACCGTCCTCGAGGTGCTCGGCTTCAAGCCGCAGGACATCGCCGCACGACCCATGGTCAACGCCCGCGCGCCCGACTGGTAGTAACGGTCTGGACTTCGACCAGCCGGTCACCACGCATCTTTATCAACCCAACGCTCATCGTCTAGCAAGCTCACACTCGCTAGCTGTCTGCCAACAGCAGGCTGTCATCATGCCTTTGCGATTGCCACATTACTGCGGTAACAAGCCAATCCTTACCAACGACTCTTATAACCTCACAGCGATCCTTTTCCCTCATATACCGCTAATCGAAACTGAACGCGCAAGTCTAGCTTAAACTTTTACCCCATACTCTCTACATTAAGTCCTGCCACGATTAGCTGGTTACATACATAGTGTTTGTATCATCTGGATCATGTCACTGTTGTCCATGTTTACGACCATGCTGGGCGCTCACTGCAGAGCCTTCTTGCAACCAACTAGTGCATCGACGCACGAAATACGCACCAAAAGATGGTTCCGGCGGAAACTCAAAGTGATTTGCGGAATGTTAAACGGGCCCCCGCTTTAGATTGCTAGTTGGTACTTGGCGGCGAGGAGGTAAACAAACAATCGGTCTGTTCCCAGCCAAGCAACCACAAACATTGCCTCCTCGTCCATTTTGCGTTTCGTGACAACAACTCTGCTCATCCACACCTGCACCGACCTGTCGACAATCGACGACCACGATGCCGACCCCGCCCACGGCCCCGACACCGGCCGGGCGGCGCGACCACCAGCACCCATTCGACCTCGAGACGCCGTTTGGTAAGATCCAGCCCGTCTTTGAAGGGTTCAGCCTTGCGACACCTGGGTGGATGCACGAGGACTCGACGCTGCCATCGATGGACGCTGAGCCGAGCGTTCGCCGCTCGCCCCGCCGTCAATCCCGCATCCACGATGCTGAGCAACCCCAACCTATTGTGCAGCCTACGCCTCGCCGCTCACCCAGGCGATCGGCATGGATCCCAGACGACACTGAGGTCGAGCAGCCGACACCTCGCCGCAGTGCTCGGAGACGAACTACAGTGGCGCGCCTCGGATTCCCCAGCATGGGAGATAGCACGAAGGAGAGCCTCGCCGCCAGTATGGCGAGGAGCAGATCTATCTCCGCTGGGCCTTCGGAGGGAAGCCCAAGCAAGCCGGCTAAGATGAGGGCAGAGGGAAGCACCGAACCGGAGATGGAGATGGAGCCGAGGGAGAGGGAAACCAGGACGCCGGCTGTCGCTGCGCGAGCGATCCGCCAGACTCGCGCTTCGACCTCGACCCCATCCTCCAGCAACGACCTGTACGAGCGTCGTTTACTCGACTCTGCACGACGGAGAACGCTGCTTCCGCTCCCGGGGCACGACTGGGCAGAGGAAGGACTCGCCTCGTCTACGCCAGCGCCTGTTAGAAGCAGGCGTCAGTCGTTCCGCCTCTCACCGGAGCACGAGCTCGTCTCTCCCCTTCCTCTCGCCACTACCGCCGCCCCTGAGCTAGCTCAGTCTACCGTGACACCACCAATCGAATCAGCCCCTACCGAGCCACCTCGTCCCCAAACACCTCAGCCTCCGCCGTCCCGCACAGCGCCGCAGCAGTCCACGCCGGAGAACAAGTTCGTGCTCCCACCCTGCGTTTCGACACGGAAGAAGCGCCGCATGGCGTCACCGGACAAGCCGCTCTTCCGCACGAGCATCGAGTCCGCCCCGGAGGCTCCGGCAGAGAGCAGCAAGCCGGCCCAACCAAAGTTCCTGGGAGAGCTGTCTCAGGTTCTCCACGCTCGCGCATCAACGCCAGATGATGCCGCCGCCTTAGTGCCCAAGCCGGCGTCCCGTTTGTCGTCTTCTTCTTCGAAGGAAGGGTCGCACTCCTCAAGCACTTCGGGGAAGAGTAAGGTGAAACGCACCGTCATCAAGGTCGGCGCTGGCGGCAAGATTCGCACAAGCGCGCATGCTGCCGAGCTCGTGGCCGAGCAGGAGGAGTCCTTACGCGTCGAGGCGTCCATGTCCCTCGACCGATCGCGGGACAAGTCGATCGACAAGACTAGCGAGATCGCAAACTGGAGCCGAAACGTCGGCAGCATCCTGCCGACTGACCTGGGGTTGCGACGCTCTGAGTCGCTTCAGAGTTCGTCGTCGCGTTTGACCCGGCACGGCAACTCGTCCGAGTCGCGCGAGGGTACCCCTGTCTCGCTTGCGTCGCTGTCATCCCTCTCGTCTCGCGACTCCCTCCCTGCGCGCCCGCAGAACCCGACGCCCCGCACTGCTTCTCCGCACAGGGACCACTTCGACTTGTCGACCTCATTGCCACCGCGCCCCTCGGCGCCCGCGCTCTCTGACTCGTCGTTCTCGACCTCGGCGCCGAAGCGGCCCTCGAACCCCACGCCGACGCATGCGCATACCATTCGAGCTTCCGAGAGCCCTGCTCCGACGAAAACGAAGCTGAGCAAGTCGGCCAGCGACGCGGAGCCCGCGAAACCTAAGCAGCCACTCACCAGCAGCATCGACCGGCCTATTAAGCGATTCCCAGCGCGCAAGGCGGTGCCTGCTCCAGTCCCGGCCAAACCCGCTCGCTCGCTGCCGCAGCCCGTGGCGGCTGCGCCGAAGGTCAAGGCGCTGGCGAGGAAGCGCCAGTCCTCCGACCCGCCTCGGCCTCAGACCTTCCCCGCACGTGTGCGCAACGGCCCGCCTGTCTTGACACCGGCGAAGAAGACCTCAAAACTTGCGCCGAAGACTCGGTTGCCTGTTCCCGCTCCCACCGCTCCCACCGCTCCCGACTCGACGGAGCCCAGCGCGAAGCGCGCTAAGGTGACTCCTGTCGAACCCGAGGAGCCGGCTGGATCGACCACGCCGCCGCACGTTGTCGAGGCACTGGCGACACCTAGGAGGCACAGTGTCACCGTTCGTCGCACACCGAGGGGCACTACTCCGCGCCGCACCCCCGCGCCGATTAGCGATTGGCCCGAGCTCGGTCTTAACAAGGAGCAGACCGCATTCACATTCGAGCATAGGCTGCGCCAAGCCGCCGAGGAGAGCCCCGCCGTCGACCCTCCCAGCATCTCGTACCCTTCCTACCCATCATACCCTGCGCAGTCCGCACGTCGCGAGTCGTACGCTACCGACACCGACTCTGACGACGACGAGATGGAGATCGAAGAGGAGGAGGAGGAGGGAGCAGACCTGCTGAACCCTATGGAGGAGTTTGACATCATCCGGCCCCACGGACAGGAACTCAGTGCCGTGCTCGAGGTCACGGAGGGAGAGGTGAGCGCGCTGTCGCAGCGCTCGGCTTTCACGCCGCTCGGGCGGCCCCCGCAGGCTGTTGTGCCTCCGATGCATGAGTCTGAGGACGAGGATGAGTACGACGAAGAGCCGACGCCGAAGGCCATCGTCATCGACGAGCCGGCCACAAAGCCTACCGCCGAGCTCGAGGTGGAGCCTGAAGCTGAGCCTGAGCAAGACGCCGATACTTCTGCCTCGTCTGGCTCATCGGGCGACTCATCACTTCGCCGCCTCGGTGAGGGCGTGCTTGGCTTCTTGGCGGGCTTAGTCAGCACGCCTGCACCTGCCGCTCCAGCTGCCACCGCGCCTGCCCCTGTTATGGCCCCGACCGTCCCGGCTGCTGTCCAAGGTGCCAATAAGCAGGCTAAGCCTGTTCGTGTCATCAAGAACAAGCCTGTGCGTGCGAAGGGCAAGGAGAACGCATCTGTCAAGCCGCGTACCCGCCCGGAGTCCAAGCCTCAGCCGGTCAAGACTGGCGAGACCAAGAATAAGGATATGCCGCGGTACGCGCTCGCCACCGCCGCTGTCCGTGCGCATGGGCAGGAGAAGCAACCCACTGAGAAGCGCAAGCGCGACGCGGGCTCGCCTCAGCGTAACGTGCGGCGTAAGGTGCCCGCTGCCTCTGCTCTGTCCACCCGCCCGCTGCGCTCCTTACCTCGAGCTCCTCTCGGCTCAGCTCCCAAGGAGACAGCTTCTGCGTCATCTCGCCCGATCAAGTCGATGCCGAGTACCCGATCTTCCGGTGCGGCCGCTCGCTCTACCGGCGCATCTCGCTCTGTTAGTGCCACGAGTGCAGCGAGCTCGAGCAGCAGCACATCGCGCGGCCCCCGCACCGGCTCGACCGTCACTGCGTTCACGGCTGCGGCGCTTGCGCGTCTCCCGAAGCCGGGAGAGACAAAGGCGAAGTCGTCCCCCGTCAAGATCCGCGATCTGGAGCGCGCGCGTGACCTTGCAGTCCGTAAGGCGGTGTTCGAGCGCTTCCATCCCGACGCCGATGTTTCGCTCTCGAACATGTCGTTTGGTTCAACTGCCCCTACTCAACCCACTCCTGCACCTCTCGGCGAGTCGTCTTCTTCCAACACCGGTACGACTTCTCGCCCGATGCCCCCCACGCTCAACGGCAAGGCGAAGAACTTGACGGTTCCAATGAGCGGCAAAACACCGGGCAAAGCTAGCAAGATGCGCGCGGCAAGCCGAGCCAAGTTCGACGCCAAGGTTGCGCGCAAGGCTGCGCTGAAGGCAAAAGAGGACGAGGAGCGCGAGCGTATCCGTCGCCAGGTCGAGGAGGAGATGGACCGCGAGCGGCGCCGCGCGACGGTTATTCGCGCCCGGCCTCTGCCGGAGATGTACAGGGGTCGAAAGTAAAAGAGACAGTGTTTCTGCTTGCACTGCACTGCATTTAATGATTTCGTTGTCCGAGTACCTTGTTGTGTATAGATTGTCATGTATAGTGATACGATCTTGCATCTTGTCGCATCGATCGTTAAGTCCAACCGCGAGCTGTCGTTGGTGGGCTGATATGACGGCATCTGACTCGGCAATCTCCGTTCGGCACCTGAGCGGGGCACTGGTCCGGGCCGGGTGGTTGTGTGGTTGCACCACCCAACGGCTGCATTGAGTCATCGGAGAATCCCTGGATGTGGGCCGTTATCAGCTAGCTACGTTTCTGATTTCTGTCTTCCTCGTTCCTCCACATCACACAAAATGCCCCAGCTGTTCAACACCTCCCGCCTCGAGGGCAAGACTGGTAAGCTTTGAGGCAAACGTCTGAGCTGACTCGCAGCCGTCATCACCGGCGCTTCGTCCGGTATCGGTGCCTCGACCGCGATCCTGTTCGCGAAGGCTGGTCTGAACCTGGTCCTGCTCGCGCGCCGTGAGGACGCTCTTCAGAAGGTTGCTTCGGACGCGACCGCCGCTGCCAAGGAGTTTGGTTTCACTCCCCAGATCACCGTCAAGACGCTCGACGTCAACGACCGCGCTGCCGTCGACGCTCTCCCGAAGGCGCTCCAGGACGCTGGCGTCAAGAGCTTCGACGTGCTCGTCAACAACGCCGGCGGTGCCGTCGGTACTGAGCGTGCGGGCGACGTTCAGCTGAAGGACATCGACTTCATGGTCGACACGAACCTCGTCTCGCTCATCCAGATGACGCAGGTCTTCCTCCCGACGATGCGCAAGCAGGACTCGGGCCACATCATCAACATTGGCTCGCTCGCTGGCCGCGAGGCCTACGTCGGCGGCTCGGTGTACTGCGCCGTCAAGCACGCCGTCAAGGCGTTCACGCAGAGTCTCATGAAGGAGCTCGTCGACACGGGCATCCGCGTGTCCGAGGTCGCGCCCGGATTCGTCGAGACCAACTTCTCCGTCATCCGCTTCCGCGGCGACGAGGACAAGGCCAAGGCCGTCTACAAGGGCTTTGAGCCGCTCGTCGCCGAGGACATTGCCGAGGAGATTGTCTGGTGCGCGCTCCGCCCGCCCCACGTCAACATTGCCGAGCTCTACGTCCTCCCCGTCGCTCAGGGATCGGCCACCATCATCCACCGCAAGCAGTAAGGATTAGATATGACATAAGTTAGAAAGGTATGCACCGGCTTCGTCGGCATGTTGTCGAGGTGCGGCTGCATGGAGCGTAGAAGCGCTTCGGAGCTTCGGAGGATGTCTTCCTCGGGCTCCGCATTGTCTTCCTCGGACTTTGCATCATAGCAATGGCTGCATGTCTGATCGGCAGAACGAAAGAGGAAATGCACGCGGCGCACACGGCTGACACTGACTGACGCGACTCGCGGGGGCGCACGACCTGTTCCTCCCAGCCAACTTCCCTTCCTCGTTCTCCTCTCGTTCGACTGATCCACACACCCACCGCGTTCTCAACCTGACCTCCTTTCCAGCGCCGATCATACATATGCCCGCACAATCGGGAGCAACCGCGCTCGCCTGCCCCGACGTCCCGAAGCTGGGGAGAGGGCGCACACGCGCGCTCGTGCTCGAGCAGCTCTGCAGCGCCGACCGGAGGCCGGGGCCGTGTCCCAGCCATCTCGTGCTGATTCCACTCCCTTCCTCACGATCAACACGCCTTTGTTGCCATCACTCACCACAACACTGGCTTAGACATCCATCTTGCATCAGCACCAGTGCTAGCCACCACCGCCAGCCATGGCTCTGACCAGTGCGCCGAAGCGCGCGACGGGCTCGTATGCCAGCCGGAAACAACGCCAGCGGCGCAACTCGAGCTCGGAGGAAGAACTCGATCATGAACCTCAGACTGGGAAGGAGAGGCAGTCGGTTGCCCGTGAGCTGGTTCGAGTACTCTGATTGAGCTAACATGCAGGCGCATGTGACAACTGCTACAAGTCGAAGGTGAGTTTGCTTATCCTTCCCACCGAACCTTCCTCGACCCCACGCCACTCTCCTACCCCAATTTCCCCTTAGATCCCAGATGAGGTGCCAGAACACGATACCTGACTTTGCAGATGAAATGTACGAACAAGGAGAAGCCGCCGTGCGACCGTTGTCGCGCCACAAATGCCGAATGCACTTTCGGCGGGCCGCGCGCGACTAAGACAGCGCGAGTCGAGAGGTGAGCCTCGTATGGCTGCGAAAGCTGACGCCACAGCCGCTTGAAGGCCGTCGAGGAGCGTATCGGTGAGATGAATGACTCGCTCGCCGAGGTCGTCGCGCTGCAGCGCGAGACTCTTCGCCGCACCGAGGCCGCTGGCGCCGCCACCGCTGCTGCGGGAAAGGAGCGTGAGTGTGGTCGCTGAGCTGACCTGCGTTATCCATGGACAGCTAACCCCAGGCTTCGTTCCCCCAACCACACACTACGTGCGTCCCCCACCACCGTCTGCTCCGGGTCCGCCATCGCCCACTCGGTTCTGGCGTCCCCCTCCTCCTACTCCTCCACCTCCTCCACCTCCCCAACCTGTGTGGCGAGACTACGAGCCCGAGCGCACCGAAGAGCCTCACTCCGGCGAGCCAGGTTCCGGCTCCTTGTCCGATGCGGAGAGCGATGGGCCTCTCGAGCCGCCCGCAATCGTGTACAACAACATGCTCAGTCTGGCAGAGGCAGCCCGCCTGCGCGAAGATGGGAGCTACGACACCTACGACGAGACGCGCACCTTCCCTGCTTCCTCTGGCGCCGATCCCGTCGAGCAAAGCGGGAAGCGTGGGCGCCGCGACTCGCTCATCCTCCGTGCTGCACCTCAGCAGCGCGGGTCGCATGCCGGCTTTAAGGACCCCATAGAACTCGGTTGGTGCTCTGCCGCCCAGGGCGAGCGTCTTTTCAACGTGTAAGCTGGCAAGGGTATGCGAATAGCTAACGAGGCAGGTTCTTTGAAGGCGCGTCGGACTATGTGCCCATCTTCGACCCGGAGACGGACACATGGACCAGCCTGCGCGAGCGATCGCCGTTCGCTATCACTGCGCTGATTCTTGTCGGAGCCAAGATCGAGGACGCGGGGAAGGAGCCGAGCGAGCTTCAGCGCAAGTGCAAGGAGCATGCGGAGAATATGGGTGAGCCACGAGAGCTTACCATTGATTAAGGTGTGAGCTGACTGCAGGCATGCACACTCTGTTCACACCCGTGGCACGCATTGAAGTGCTGCAGGCCATGCGTAAGCTCTGCAGTTCGGTCTCGCGAGCTGATACCAGTCGTGCTTTCGATGTGGGGTGATACGAGCTGGCGCCCAGGCGGTGAGCTTCGCAGTGGATAACGTAGCTGACAACAGGCCATGCGCTGCGAATCGCGTACGCTAGACAATACTGGCACATGGAAGCTCACTTCAGCATCGACATGGGTTTGTATCGCTGCCTTCCCTACCTCGTGCAGTCAGGGATGGGCGTAGGCAAGACTTCAGCAGAGCTCGAGAGCGAGCGCTCTTCCGTGATCGGGGCGCGGTGCTGGCTGGCTGTGAGTAAGGAGACCACTATCTCTTTCCCAGCTCCAGGGCGTCTTTGTTGAGCTAACACCCAGGTGTACAAGTCCGAGTTCGAGATGGCTTTCAACCTCGGCCGCCCCGGTCTCTTCTCAGCGGAAGACACGATCCGCCACGGCCGTGCCTTCCTCTTACACCCTCTCACCAACTCGGCGGATGCGCGCCTCGTCGCAGTCTGCGAGCTGCTCACGCTTCGCATGCCGATGCACCAGCCCTTTAGTCTGTGGCCGAGCACGGCCCGCATTCCCGACCTGGATGCACGTATTGCAGAGGCAAACGCCGAGTTCGACACGTGGTTCAAGCATTGGGACGAGTGGTTCGGTGAGTTCGCGTATGATCCTCCTCACGTTTGGAGCTAGGGAGACATGAATTCGTTACCAGAGAGCTGACAACAGACCGGCGAGGTGTGCCACGCACAAACTTCCTTCGCGAAAGCCGTAAGCTGCTCGACCGACCGACGCTGGAAGCTGACCGCAGTCTCGAGCCTGCACGCGCATGCAGTATAGGTGTTTCTGTTCTGCGCAGCCACTTCCATGTGGACTGCACTTTCTGACAGCTCTTCCACTGGGTTAAGCTGACGACAGGCTGCACACAAACTCACGCATCCTGCACGGCATCCGGAGCCGGCGCGATGTGCGCGCTCTCTCAGAACAGCGAGCTGCCCATCTTCGCCTGGCCCAAGTCAGTGCCGGTACTTTGGTGCAGATGGCACTTCGTGGGAGCTCGTACGCCGACAACTTCGCCAAAGGTGAGTCCCCCTCTCGCTCACCGGCAGCTAAAGCACCCTTGCAGCGAGCTGACACCAGCGAACCACTACACGCACGTCGGGATCGCGTTCGCGGCACGCATGCAGATCCGTCTCGCCTCTCTCCTGCCCGAGAACCTGGACCTGGCCGCGGCCGCGCGCGACCTCGAGCTGCTGACCGAGCGTCTAGCACAAGTGCCCGGCTTCACCTTCGCGCGGCTGATACGCGACGTCCTGCTCCGCGCGAGGCGTAGGCGCGTCCTGCCTCCGATTGAGGAGATGGACCAGCCCACAAGTTCCCGCTTCAGCGGGCGTTTCGAGCGCCACACCCCCGCCGAGAGCCGCGCGCGCCTCGAGCCACTCCCCCCCCCCCCCCCTCCCACGCCTCAGATGCTCGCTGCGCCGTCCCCGGCCTCGGCGTCTGCGCCCTCCCTCAGTCCCGCCGCATCGACACTCGACTCGACGCTCTTCTCTGGCTCGCCCAAACTGCCACAGGTGTATGGGGCCGAGGCCGTCCCGGCCCTCGACTTCATGTACGCCGAGCAGCTGTGGCCCAAGGAGCCTGGCGCCGCAGATTTCGCCCTCGATGCGTGGTTCCCCTTCCCTCCGCTTGGTGAGCTATCTAGCGCTGTTGACGAGCTGACTCCAGACTCTGACATTCACGACTCGTTCGCTCTGTAAGATAGGCGTTTCCCACATGCGCAAGACCAAGAAGAGGATCTCAAGACGCCGGCCGGCATATGGCGTGACCGCCAAGCCTATCGCTTGTGACCATGACATCTCTCGCTTGTAGATTAAACATGAATTCGGCGGATCGCCACATGCATGCGAAATTTCAGCTCTCAATTTCAGCTCGATTTCAGCACTGCCTGGCTGCCTGACCAGCCTGACATCACTCCCGGATCGGCGGGGCGGTGCTAGACCCTGACTCCGGGCCTGTGGCCCGTGGGTCCTCCCATCGATCACACCACCTTCCGCTCCCTCTGCCTTCGCACGCAAAGTTGATGAAACAATGAAGGTCATGCCGGCCCGCTCGACCTTGTCCATACGCGCTATCCACACACGTTAGACGCTAGCTGCTCTACGCGCAACGCGTTCCAGTCTGACAGTCAAGTAATGCATATGCAGGCGCTGCGAGAACGCGGGCGCGGGGTCGGCTCAGCCAATGTGGGACAGGTAACGTTTATCAAGTCTAGGGTTTCGGAGGTGTTAAGTTCTGTTTTGTTTTGGGGGGGCCTAGAAGAATATCGAGGCCAATGCGTGCACCAGCAAACTGACGGTAATGAATGGCACGGCGGGCACCCGCCTACTACGGAGGGTGGGTGGCCGACAGACATTGTCGTTGGCTGAGATGAGCACGAGACGGAGAGCGCGCTCGCCCGACTCTGTGCTGGGAAGGAAGAAATAAAAGGTCCATCGTGAAACGATCCGTAATGCAAATTCGTGAGGTTGGGTTGCGTGGGCGTAGGGGGGTGGGTAGGGGTGTTGCGTGAAGCGCCAAGGCGCCGATGTGGGATGCCGAAATGTCCTTGTTTAGCAGCCAGTGAGCTCGTTCTTCGGCCACTTCTGGCCGGCCTGGGCCCACGTCGTGAAGTTGGGGTTGTTGTAAACGTCCTTGTACTTCTCGATGTAGGCCGCCGTCGGGCGGTCCTCCGGGTCGCATCCGACGAGGCCGCTCTCCTTCTGCCACACACGGATGTAGTCGATACGCATGTAGTTCGGGAAGTTCATGTTCCGGAAGTCGACGTTCTGGAAGTTGTTCGACATACCCAGGTTGAAGATGAGGGCCATGGGCTCCTCAGCGATGAGACGCTGTCCGACACCGACCTTCTTGTTGGGCTGGACAGTGTCGTAGTTCATCCACCACGACTGCTTGCCCATGTTGACCCAGGTGACGTAGCCGTCCTTGCGGTTCTCGTAGTCGGCAACGTACTCGAAACCGAAGACACCGAACGGCTCAGACGAGCCGTCAGCCGTCGGGCGGTTCTCGACCTGGTTGTCGTGGTAGATCGAGTCGTGCGTGTACGACAGACAAGAAACACACTGCTGGAACACACCTCCGAGGTACGTGTTGGGCCTGGTGACGTCCTCGTTGAAGATCTTGTAGCCAGACTTGTTGTAGAACTGGTAGTGGTCGTCGAAGGGAGCGAACTGCGCAGACTGCGACACCTCACCGTGTCCAACGTCAAGGTCGATCTGAGCCTCAATCATGTCGATTTCGACGGAACCACGGCCAACGCCCTTGGGTCCGGGGTGGTCGTCCCAGTCGCAGTTGCACTTGGACAGCTTCTGACCGGGGAGGTAAGAGAGTGTGCCCTTGTAGCCCTGCCTGTCGTCAACCTGACCGGTCGTCAGAGTCGCCTCCGGACCCGTGCCGTTAACATAGGTCTGGTTGGCGAGAATTCCAACGTCGCAAGAGTCGTAGGAGTAGGGCCAGAGTCCCTCAGTCGTGCCACCGTAGCCGGGACGTCCGAGGTTGCCCATCGTCCAGACACCGGGCCAGAAACCACCAATGTCGTTGTGACCGGGGAGCGAAACACGGGCCTCGTAGTAACCGTTGTGGCTGAAGCAGAGCTGGTTCCAGGACTGGATCATACCCGAGCGGAACATAAGGTTGTTCGTCGGGATCTGCTCGATCGTAAGGACCAGATGTCCGTCCTTGGTCGTAACCTGTCCGGGGTCGTACCACTCGAAGTCGTTCGTGGGCCAGTAGTGGATGTCGACAGCGGTGAAGAAGGGGTCGTCTCCGGGGTAGAAGGTGCGGCCCTCCTTGTTGAACTCGTCAGAGAACACAAGGGTCCACTCCTCGCCGTCAAAGCCCGTGCGCTTCTTGACATCTTCAGGCGTGTCCGGGTCGATCATGCTCGGGAAGTCCGCAGGCATCTGCGGCGTCTGTCCAGAAGCATTGACACCGCCAAGGTTGAAGCCTGGCGTGTTACCACCAGAAGAGTTCTCGTTGTTGTACGCCCAATCAATAATCGGGTATCCAGCAAAGAGAACGATGAAGCCGGCCATGAGGACGAAGAGGGTCAGGCCGTTGGCCCATCCTCGCCAAGATGTGATGTCGAAGGGAGTCGAAAGATCCTTGCGATCGGCGGCAGTGAAGGTGTGGAGCTGGTCGTCAAGGTCGCTCTCGTCGATACCCTGTAAAGGACCGGATCCTCCACGGACACCCTCACGCAGAGGCATCGTCTCGGCAGGGGAGAAGCGCGGCGAGCCGGTCTGCTGCGGCGAAACGTTGGCCGGGGACGCATAGCGGGGCGTCGAGCTGTATGACGATGTCGTTCCCTGAGCATAGCCACCACGAGAGCTAGCAGTACCGGCGGCGGCGCCACCGATGCCCGCTCCGGCCGATGGACCATATGCACGGTTGTAGCCGTGGTTTGAGGAGCTTTGCTCGTAAGAGTTGAGCGAGGTCTCAGAGGTGCGGTGACCCATGCCTGAATGCATGGTGGGAGGTTGGGCCATGCCGGGTCCTTGAGCTTGAGAGAGTAGAGGCGCGGATGATGGCTGGTTGGACCTGTTACCAAACTGTAGGCGGGAAAGGGATGCCGGGTGATCAAGTAGGAGGATTGTCCGGAAGAATAAGGAATAGGTGGAAAAGAGTGATAAGAATAAGGAGAAGGCAATCGAAGTCGGTGAGGAAGGCGAAGAAGTAGAGATGGATGGTGTACGACGAGGCGATGTATGGATGCAGAGTGTGGGAGTGGGTGGTGGTGGTCAGCACATGACAGGGCGGAGAGTTGAAGAGTGAGAGAGGGATGGGGTCTGAGATCTGAGGGCGGGAGGAGTGGGAGTGCGTGAACGTCTGAGAAGAGGGGTGAGGGACGAGGGACCGAGACGTGGAAAAGGCACGCGTGTGGTAGTGGATGCTTAGGCCAAGACCAAGTGAATCGATCTACCACCGCCATCAGGTTTAGGTTTTGCCTGTAGCCTTCAGGCAGTCGGCATCCGGCGCAGACCCAAGGCGGATGGATGCGGGACGACTGCACTCCAGCAGAGTGCATCGCCGCCATTCAAGCCCGAGACCGAGCGCTGCCATCCACACTCTTGCGCATGCGACATCTCTCATGAAACAAGGCTGAGCTCTTTCGCAATGCACATTGTCGCAGCCGTAGACAGCGCAACGGGTGCTCAGATGCTGTTGCTGCGTGAACTTTGACACTGCCCAGCGCGCCGCTCGCACTGCGCGGACCCCGTTTCGGTGCACCGACGCTCCACCCGGTGGACCCTCAGTGGACACCGAAAAAGTCGAGGCCCGGCGAGGTTCGAGTCCTGGTGCACGGCTGGGTGGCTCGAGTCTGTCCGCATCCAGCCGGTCGATATTATTGCACCCCTTGGTGCGGAGTGTGCATGAGACGTGATGATGCCAGTGCAGCTGCGGACTGCGCCGAAGGACACGCAGACGCGGCGACAAGACACACACAGATCGACGTCTCCTTTCCACTCATTCGCACTCGCCCGACCCGAGATTCTCGAAGATAGAAATGCAGTGACTCACCATAGACGAGGGGTTGAGACCTCCAAAGCTTTTTCTTGATCCCTGTTGGCGATTGAACATTTAGGAAAGGAAGCGGGACAGTCGAGCAGGTCGAAAGCACAACCGCAAGATTATCAAGTGCGGTCGACGTCGACGAGCGCAGCCGGGCTTGCGTGTTGCGGGTGCAGGGGCGGAGGTTGGGCGGTAGACACGGGCTGGTCAACAACCACGTGCTGGGGCGGTATGTGAGGGCGGTTCTAGTTGTGTGTCCAAGATCTACTAGAACAGCAACACGAAAACGAAAGACGTCAAAGCGGTGTGTGCTGCTTTGTCGCCGAGTGTCGTGCGTATTTGAGTTGTTGGAGAAAGATCAAGAGTGTGCGGCGTGCGGGTGCGGTGCGTCGTACGCGGTGAGCCGTGGTTGGTCGTGATCGGTGAAGGGACGAAGGGTCGGACACAGCGCCAAGCGAAATTGGTGCTGCGGTGGAAGAGTCTGGGCACTGGGCGGGGCCGGCGTGGGACGGTGGGATTTCAGATGCCAAGGGCTGAGATGCCAAGGTTGGGTTTGAGTTGCTCCCAACCAAACGATCCTTTAAATTCTATGTCTCCTGCGAATGAGGACACACGCGGCGCGGCGGGTGACTAGACACTGAATACACGAGTGTGGTGGAACGGTGTGTGGGTGGGTGTCGAGCGACGACGAATGCGGGCGGCGAGTGGGAGGAATGCAAGAGCGCAGAGTGCTGCCTGGCGAAAAAAAAGTCGACTGGGCTAAGCAGGGAGTTGCGCTGAGCAGGGGGAGACGAGGTGGTTTAAGGTTTGCTGAGCAATGGGTATGACGGCAGGAGCCGAATGTCGAAGTAGAGGGGAGAAGTGAAGATTGGAGAGTGTGGTGACAGAAGTCGTATAGATGCTCGTGCAAGGAAGCCTCTTGCGTTTGAGGATCGTGGATCACGAAGGCCGTGTCGAGGTCGAGGACTCGAGGGCTGAGGGTGCCAGGATGCTAGGGTGGTTGGGTGGTCGGCTGAGTCTGGAAGCAGGCTCGTAGGATGATGGCACACTGGGGAGTGCGATGGCACTGGAGGATTGATGCGAAGGGCCGGAGGGTGAGGGATGCTAAGGGTAGAGCAGAAGGGAGTAGGAGGGCAGAGGGAGCGCAAAGGAGCGAGGCTAACACTCTATTAAAAGCCCCTCTGTTTAACCCAAATTGGGAATAGAGCGGTCGCAGCAACGTCCACGGCTCTCTGGCACGGCTGCACGGCACGCCTTGAGGGTCCAATGCTGAGGGTATGAGGGTATGCGAGGGTCGAGGATCGAGGTCGAGTTCCGGCAGGGGTCAGGTATCAGATGTTCAGAGCAGGCTGATATGATTGTCTAAGACGCCGGATCGCTGGTCTTGGGTGACTGTTTGCAAGATAGATGATGCGATCACAGGATCCACCGTGTCGGTTGATGACGGAAGTCGGGTACTGCGGACACTGGTACACAGTCTGGGCTACGGCTCTGAGAAGTGACCGCCCTGCGAATCGATGAGGCTACAGAGGAGCATGAGATGACGAGGGCACGGGGACACCGGTCAAGGGCACGCGGGCAGGGTTCTGGTCGCGTGTGTCTGATGGACTGGAAGCAACCAGCTGGAGCGTCCAGCGAGACGCGCAGCAAATGTCTTCAGGACCGGACCAGGATACTACTCATAGGCTCCGGGAGCGAAGAGAATTAGGAGAAAGGTCTGTAGCCTTGATTGCTTTGGTTGTCCGGCGACGGACGTGATTGTACAGCGATACGGAGCAGCGCGTTCAGCCCGTGGTCGCCGTCCGAGACCGTTCTTGACGCCGGGAGTGAGCAGGCGTGAGCACAATGTACAGGTACAGGTCTGGGGTGACCGGGCCACAGACCTCCTCTCGTCCCTCCTTGGGCCTTGTTCAGGGGCTGCAAACTCCTGACATCTTCTGCAATTCTTTCAGGCGCACCCGGCTCGTCTTGGCCCCTGGATCCACTCCTCAGTCACAATCCACGACATGAACCACGGCCAGCGTCAGGCGCCCGGCAGCCACGCTTCAGACAGAGACAGAGGACAATCGGCGTGCCGAAGTTCGCCAAGCCATGAGCGCCATGAAAGCTCGTGGCTTTCACAGTACGGGCGTTGTGCTCGCCACATTCGCATACTCCCACTCAACCAGTGCAATTATCAGCGCGTGATAGAGTTGGCACGCAAACGTTATCGGCGACGGCTGACGGCCGCTTCTGTGTAAACAATGGCCATGTGTGTGTTGAGCGCTGTTCTGGATGTGTGTGTCTGTGTGGACTAGGAACGTCCGGGCGGCCCAAGCGTCGAACGCTCCTGCTCTTGCAATACTGCCCCATCTATTGCCGCATACTCTTGTCAGTTGGGCGCGGCCCAAGGTACTGAGATACAGAGCCTCGAGCGCCTACAAGTGAGACCGCGCCGTACTCGGCGGTGTCCTCTGACATGGTTGCCATGGCCACGGATTATGTCTGCAGAATGAGAGGGGATTGCTTTCGAAGTGCGATGCCCTCATCAACCCGTCAATCCGCAGTTACGACGCTGCGGAGGACAGCATCTGCGGCGTGCGCGGAGTCAAGAGATCAGCTGACGATCTGGCTGCAGAAGCGGATTGTCGGCGCAGTGAAGCGATGAGACAATCCGAACCGCGCACGCCTCGCGCTCCCCAGACGCACAGGCCACCGAAGCGCTGGGCAGAACGAAGCACACCGTACGTGCTATTCGCCACTGACACCGTATGCCCCGGTTGATACAGCTCTGTTGACGACCTCTGCCCAGCACGCGACCCACTGCGCTGCGCGATGTGAAGCTTGGCGGAGCACGCGAAGTCTTGGCCACTCGGTCTCGGCGGAGCCCAAACAAACCTCTCGGCGTATGTTACCAGGCGATCGTGGATCTCTGGGCAAAGTGAGCATGCACAAGCATCCCCTGCCACCCCGCTGGCTACTTGCTGGGCATGCGCTCGGCGGCCACCGGTGCCCAGCCGGAGGCTCGGGGTCCGGAGGGCCTCGAATTCTGGGTGACGCCTACTCCCTGGACAGGTGCTGCGCCGAGCGCATCCATTGGCTCTGTCCGAGCACAAAGGCCCGACACACCGCCACTGCCGTGGGCTTGACATGCGTTCGCCTCATGTGCATACCTTCGCCCTAAGGTCCCTGGCATACCTCGCAGTAAGCGTTTCTGTTCGCTGACGGCCAGCGACATGCGCTCACCGGCGCGTACCGGGCAGTCCAGGGTCTGCGCCGCAGTTCGCGACTTTGGGGCCTGCCTTCTGTCACAATGGGCTTCAAGGCCGTGATTGGCACAACCTGCCAGTGCCGCCGGCCTTTACTAGGGCTCAGCGCGTCGGACAGGGAGAGAGCTTTGGAGAGGGGGCCGGCGACATCGGCCATTTCAGCGGTCGCTCGCTCCAGGTCCGTCACGAAAGGAACTCCCGGCGCACCGGCGTGGTAAGCCCTCGACTCGGGCCTCGTTTCGCGTCGTGTCTGACGGGTCTGCCGGGCCTGGCGGGGAGTACGCAGCCTGTGATCTACCTCGGTCTTACTGAATCCCAAGTATTGATTCCCAAGCACTGTCTCAAGGACCCCCCCTTTCACAAAACTTCAGAGCCAAGGAGTGTTCGAGTGAACGTTCAGTTCAAGACCAAACGGAAGGGACTCAGGACGCTCTCGTCATTTGCTTGCAGTTACCATTGCGGTGCGGAATGCACGCCTCACTGACAGACTCAACATCGAAAGCCACCCGGAGCGAACCCGGAACCCGGCGCCACTGCACGGGCACTCTGCCCCGCAGCCCTCGATGGTCCGCGTGCTTATTGCTGTTGGGCAGGAGTCTTCAAGCTCGCAGCAGGGCATTATGCATGTTGGTTGCGAGCTGTGCCGCGCACCGTTTCTGATGCTGCTGAGCCCGCTAACAGCTCACCATGGAGCTGCGGTACCCCCATGCAAACCTGCGCATACCCCGCTCACATCACCCAGCACGAGTTCCATTGGCCGGCACCTCGCACTAGGTGGACATGTGGGGAACGTGATCTCCCTCACGCGCGAGCGCAGCTCGTACGCAGCCCGCCAAGTCATTTAGCAGGCCGCGGACCAACAAGTAATAGAAGGCGGCGCCGCAGCATTGAACACATGTCGGGCGGTGCAGTCAAGGAGCAAAGGAGGACAGGACATTGGGTGGTCATCTACTAGCGCCGCGCCGGGTGCGATCTGACACTAGACTGCGCCGGACCGGAGACGACTGGCCGCACCGCAGGGGTGGTTGAACAGATCTGTCTGCGCAGTCTGAGCGGCACTCGTCTTCCGCTGCTCTACACATGAAATCGTGTCTTTGTTACGACCGCTGCAGAGCAGTTTACATCGCCGCTGGAGGCCGTATCGAGGACAGCTTGGAAGCCGGGAGCCTGACCTGCACCTCCCGAGTACAACGCCAACAGTGGGCCACGAGCCGGAGGCACCGCCCGGGGAGGACGCCACTGACGGGATTGTGAATGCGCCTACGGGACGGCACCCGGTAGGTCCTATTGAGTACGAGACGCACCGGTATGCGGCGCACCTCGGCGTTGTCAGTGGACACATGCTCGTTCATGTACAACTACATCAATCAGTCTGCAAACACCCGCTCCTTTGCTCGGTTTAGAACTGCGCATGCCGATGACAGAAGGCAATGAGCGTCTTCGATCGTGATCGTAGCGAAATCAATGCTGCGCGTGGTTCCGCGCGCTCCATAAAGGATGGAGCAGGCGAACAAGAGGGCCAACGCGGTCAGCGGTCATGCGGCCAGCACTTGCAAGCCTGCGCTTAAGCCTGTTCTGGCTCGCCTGGCGGGAGCGACACCGTGCGCAAGTCTGCACGGTGCGCACGGAGCACCATGCACGGTGGGACCTAGTGCAGCCCTGCATGCAGTACGCTGAGAGAGGCTAGACGCCTGGGACGCTGCAGGCTGAACCAACCTGAACCACCCGGCCGGTCCAGGGTGAGGGTCCCCGACTGAATTCCGGCCGGCCTGATGGGATAGACCTCGCCCAGGGCGGCGCCAGGTCGTTTCCACCAACGTTACTTTCTTCCACTTTCACGCTCAGCCTGCTCATTATCCAGCCCAAGCGCCTCCCTTGATCCTGCATTCTGACCCCAGATGCTATCCACAGCCACACCTCAGGTTTAGGCCAGCCTGGCCGGCCAGAGTTCCAGAGAGAGCGCTGCGCACGCTCGCCCAGGCGCACTGGCAGGACCACCCGACGACCAGCCAGCCCTCCTCACCCAGGATCGCAACCTGGATTCCACAGGATCAACCTGCCCTACTGAGCTCAGCCTCCACAGTCTACTGACAACAGACTACAGCCTCCTGGCCGACAAGGTTGCAAGCCGGCCCGCGGCCCGAGCGCTGCACCGTCTTCGAACACTTACACTCCCGACTGACCTTGTCCTCCTCTCCATCGCTCTTCTCCAGCTCGTCTCTCCTCCGCCTCTCCGTCCCGCGTCCCCCTCCATCTCCTCCATCTTCTCCTCCCCCGACCTTCCTTCACTTCCTTTCGTCACACCGGAGAGAGACTGAGTCCCATCGGCCCTTGCCTTCAAGCTACCCACACTCATTATACCACCACGCTCATTCACTGTTCACCTCTGGCATTGTTACGACCCCCTCCTCACGCATAAGCTCTCGTTCACCCCGCACAACCATCTCCGCCATCGCATTCGACAATCCCCACCACTGTTATCTGTTTCTGAACCAACACAACGCAATCACATAACGACCCACCATGGCCCGTGTACCGCAACTGTACGCTATTCCCCGAGCGCAGCAGTCCCAGCACTCGCAAGTGGATGACCCATTCTCCGACCGCTCTGTGCCCTCTCCGAGTGACCGCGACTTGCACGCCCCTCCGGTCCACGATGAGAGGAACAGCACGAATCTGTCTTCGATCGGCGGTCTGCTCCTCGGCGGTGGCAACAACAAGCCGGCGTTCCGCGACGAGGAGGAATACGTAGGAGTGGACAAGAACTCTCTGCACGCGCGAGTCATGCGCGATATGGTCGATTCAGCTTATGAGCCTGCATACGACGAGCCGACGCCCAACTATGAGATGTACGACGACAACAAGGCGCGAGCGAGCCGCTCTCTCAACAAGGCTCCTGCCGGTGGCTACGAGCAGCCGGGTACGCCGACACGCGCGAACCTGCCCAAGCTGCAGATGCCCACGCCCTCTACCCCGACGAGGCAGTACGCTCAGCTTGGCCCGCACGGCCCGCCGACGCCGAGCACGCCGACGCACCCCAACGGCAATGGGGCGCCGATGGGACACCCCATGTTCAACCCCACCCCGATGCACCAGCCGCAACCCCAGCGGCCGATGCCGAAGGTGCTCATCCCGCACGACACGGGCACGGTCGTTCCCCCGAACACGTTGCCTGTGTCTCCCATGCTCGCGGCTCCTCCTCGCGCGCACTTCTCGCCGATGACTCCTCCGGCCTCGCCTTCCTCCAAGGCGATCGGCGCGATCGAGGCAAACCTCAACTCGCCCCTGTCCGGCTTCGACAAGATGCGCGAGAAGGGCACCTGTTTCCGCGAAGGCGAGGACGAGGTGCTGACCTCGTTCTCCCCCCGCATAACGGGTGAGGGAAGGCCGAGGCCGCGCCCCCGCCAGCCGGGAAACCCGAACGGACGCAAGTCGGCCTTCCGACCGCTGTCGACCGTGGACTTTTGGAAGCGCATGTCCGTCGTCGCCAAGACCCACGACCCGCGCAAGGAGTCGGAGTGGATGAAGAGCAAGAAGAGGTCTATCTGGAAGAACCCGATGTTCGTCATCCCGCTCGCCCTCACGATCATCGCGGTCATTGCCGTGATCGCATGGGGCGTGCACAAAGTGCAGAACACGGAGAGTCAGATGGGATGATCTCTCTCGCTTTCGCCCCTTGTTATTGTACCCTCTCGTCTCATTTGGAGCTTGCTCACGATGCTGGCTCAAGCCTCTCGCTCGCGGTATCCGCTCCCAATCCGCCACCCTCGGCCCTCCCTCCTCTCTCCATTACGTTGCATGCCTCGCATTCATTTCCCCGCACTTCATGATCTTGATTCGATTCGCTTGTTGTCCTGGGTCAAAACTCAATAGCTGGTCTCTTGTCGTGTTCCATACCCGCCCCTTTCCTATGTGACTGATACCCGTTGCCGACTATGCGAGCTGCACTTCCTCGCGATCCGATACCTCTACGCCTCACATTATACCCCTCATGGACGACCAGCTTTCTCACTTCCTTCTTCGTCATCATACGCTCATTCATTCCACCCACAGACTGTTGTTAGCAGCACGCGCACGTCCAATAGAGTTGTAAATCTAGCACATCGAGATGAACTCTGTGTAGGGTATTGGACGGCTGGCCGACATGTCATGATGTTCATGGAAGGGGAAGAGCTAAATATGTACAAACAGTGGTATCGGCCTCGAGGGGCGGGGGCGGGCAGGTGCGGTCTGTCTGGCGGCGTCGCTCATCGACGATAATCGAGTCTATTCTCCTTCAGCATAGGGAGCCGAAGCGTATCTGCAAGTGACGCTGGCACTGGTGCACCAGCGGTGCTTGCGTTCACGCTCGCTCTACCGGCGCTCGTTACGCTCACATCCGTGTGTGCGCGCTTAGAACAGGTCCTCGAGCGTCATCTGCTTGACGATGTCGGTGGACGAGACCATCTCGGTGAACTCCTCGAAGGAGAGCTTGCCGTCCTGGTCCTTGTCGGCCTCCATGATCGTCTTGTCGACAATCTGCTGCAGCTGCTGGTCCTTCAGGTTGTTGCCGACCATCTGCTTCAGCACTAAGTACAGCTCGCCGTTCGAGATGTACCCGTCCCGGTCCATGTCGTAGACCTTGAACGCGAACCGCAGCTTCTCATCTCGTCCGCCCTTGGAGGAAAAGGCAGAGAGACCGCCGACAAACTCCTGGAAGTCTACCGTACCCGAGCCGCTGTAAAGTCAGCTGAAAGTATCGACAGAAAGCTGATCCGCGCAGTTCGTTCACGCCACTGTGGTGCGCGGACGGCGACAGTGTGCACACAGCTCGCAGACGTAGCAGCTCAACAGCTTTCACCAGCTGCAAATGTCCATTCGTCGCCACCCGCGCAAACCGCCGACTATTTCCTACTCACTCCTCGTCGAAGATGGCGATCATTCGGTGCGCCAACGGGTTGTTGGCGATCTGGGGGATCTGCAGGAACTCGTCCTTGTCAATCGCGCCAGATCCGTCCTTGTCGAGCTTCATGAACCGCTTCTTGAGACGGATCAGCTCGGGAGCCGAGACTGAAGGTTTCGATCACACCAGGTAAGCAGCGAGGAAGGTCAATGTCCAGTACCAGTACGAGCATTCCAACCGCAGAGTTGGGGAGAGAAGATCCGCAAATCCAACCAGGCAAGCAAGGAAAACGTTGTCGCCCGGACCGATCGCGGGCATGCGAGGGGTCGAGTGTTAAAGTCGAGCGGCGGCGGACATCATTCGACGAGGCAGACATCGGTCACGGGTATCAGAAGCCGGAGGGGGTTGCGTGTCAGCACTTGCACAGCAGCAGGGCATGGAGGGGACGATGCGACGTACAGTTGGAGTTCTTCTCGAGGGTGTTGAAGACGCTTGACTCAGCCTGGCCCATAGTGATAGATGTGTGGAGATGAAGAAGTCGATGTCCAGCAGTGCAATCTTGGTCAGTCGGTCGTGGCCAGGATCAGGATCGATGGAGGTCAGTGCACGCGCCGCGAGCCCAGGCGATGTGCCCTGGCGGCGGTCGTGTCGCTCGCCGCTCGCAGAAGGTTGGACGCGGGTGCGGACCGTTGTTACAGACTGTCACGTGGAATTGCCCCCGCCAACATCCATCATGGCGAGTAGACGTGTCCTCCAACGCAGGCAATGTCCGCACGGCTCGACGCTGAACCGCTGTTGTTGCTCTCTGCCCTTCTTCACTCCCGTCTTCGTCTCCGTCTTTAGACGCTTTTGCTTACTTTCGAACGACCAGCTCCGTTACTCCGCTCTGTATCATGGACCCGACCAAGGCCCAGACCACGGCCGTCTTCGCCCATCTCAAAAACCAGAAGGCTAACAAGGTGCGTGCGCGGTACCCACGATCGGTGTAATAGCGATGGGACAGCGCGGCGCGATGACCGGAGAAAGATCAGGCGACAGGAGTCCAAGGCTCTTTTCGTTGGTGCATGCTTGGACTGCAATACGAACGCCTGCGTGCTGCTATCTTGCTCTGTTGCCTCAACATCAGCCACTCCACAGTTGCCATTCTCTTATCTTCAGCGCCGTTCTTCACCTTCTACGGTCGCAACTCCAGCTGACAAGACAGACCTGCTTCGACTGCGGTGCCAAGAACCCCACCTGGACTTCTGTCACTTTCGCTATCTATCTCTGTCTCGACTGCTCCAGTGTTCACCGCAACCTCGGTGTGCACATCTCTTTCGTCCGGTTAGTATCACGCTAAGAGCATCATGTGGGACCGTGTGTTCTATCGGGACGGGACTTACCCTGTCCGATCGAAGGCAATAAGTCCTACAGAACGCTGCATCTTCACGGCCATCATTACTGACAAAAGTTCTACCAACCTCGACTCCTGGTCTCTCCAGCAGCTCCGAGCACTCAAGGTTGGCGGCAATGCGTCGTTGAGCGAGTTCTTCACCAAGCGCGGAGGGGGCAACCTTCTTCCTCCTAACAACCACGATGCGCGCGCCCGTTACACCTCGAACGCTGCTTCGCTGTACAAGGAGGAGCTCCAGCGCCGCATCGCAGAGGATGCCAGGCAGTACCCCAACGGTATCCACATCGACGGCCTCGACCTTACGCCCATGGCTACGCAGACCTCGACTCCCGCTGAGAAGGATGACGACTTCTTCGAGTCGTGGGATAAGGCCAAGGCCACGCCCTCTCCCCGACCGAGCAAGCCTTCCTCCCCCGCCCCTCCCTCCATCGGTGCTGGTGCTGCCGCCGCCAAGCCCGCTACTGGACCGCGAACGGTTACCTCCTCGTCCCTCCGAACTGGTGGTGCCAAGCCCGCCGCACGACCCATGAAGCTCGGAAGCAAGCTTGGAGGCTCCAAGCTCGGAGCCAAGAAGGCTGCTGCCCCCATCGACTTCGAGGAGGCCCAGCGCAAGGCTCGTGAGGAGGAGGAGCGCATCAAGCGCCTCGGCTACGACAAGAAGAGGGAAGAGGAGGAGGCCGCGGCCCTGAAGCAGCGTGAGGAGGAGGAGCGTCGCAAGAACCAGGCTGCCGGTATCAGCAGCTCGCGTTCTGCTACGCCCCTGAGCTCGAGCCGCAAGAAGGTCGAGGACGACAAGCCTGTGCCCATCAAGCTCGGCTTTGGACAGATTGCCTCGACGGCGCCTCCCCCGAAGGCGGTTCAGAAGTCGCGTGCCTTCGAGGAGGACGCGGACAGCGACGCGAGCGGAAGCGCGAAGGAGCGATTCGGAAACCAGAAGTCGATCTCGTCTGACATGTACTTCGGACGAGGCAACTACGACCCGAACGCGTCCGCCGAGGCCAAGACGCGCCTGCAGAACTTCCAGGGTGCCACGGCGATCAGCTCGAACGCCTACTTCGGACGCGAGGAGGAGGACGAGGACGACCTGCACGGCGGCGAGGGCATGCTTGGCATCGAGGGCAACGAGACGTACCAGGCGCTCGACCGCAACGTGAGGGATATGGCGCAGAAGGTCATGTCGGACCCGAACGTGCAGCAGATCACGGACCAGATCAGGCAAGGCGCGCTCCGTTTCGGCGACTGGATGGCCAGCCTCGAGTCCAGATAAGTGCACGGTAGTGCTTAGAAAACTCACTGCTCCTTGCCAGCCTCCGGGCAAGGCCCAGTTATACCCCATATGTTGTCTTTGGTAGATATAAGCATGCACGGTTGCGCATCATCAGACAGCTGTTTCGCGTGTCATGTGTCAGCTCCAGACTCGGGAGGAGAGGATCCCCCACTTGGCTGACGCGAGAGTCAGCCCTACCCTTCATTACCCTTCATTGTAATGAGTCTGGGAGGCTTGCCCGGCAGTTATGCTCGCAGGCGTCATTGCGGCTCATGCAACGGCGGTCCCAGTCTGCCGTGCTTCCACCTATCTCATTCCTTTGAGGGGACAGAGAGCGACTAAGGCGGTGCCGACGAGAGGCGTCACGAGACCTAGATCGGAAACGATGTCGGAAACTAAGCATTAGCTCGCCGAACCCGCCGAGCTCCAAGTGGGTACGGAGTGGAATGCGGATATGCGGCGAATGGACTGGAGAGCTGAAAGTAGAGCGGACTGGAGAAGCTCAGAGGCCAGCGATACACTAGCTTCCGGTCAGATCATCGCTCCGTGAAGATGACGAGACCTGACCCCGAGACTGGCGGCGCCGAGTACGCCGATATCAACCTCAGGCGCAGGTGTCGGACAGCTGATGCCGGGTGATGACGGAGGGCAACCGCACCGACCTCATCATGCTTCTCCGAGACATTGTCGGGTTAGTGAGGAATAAAGGCGATGTTGGACTCAGTGTGCTCCGCGACATCCATTGAAGCTAGATGACGTTGAGGCGATGCCGAGCAACACCATGTGGACCCAGGAAGGGTCGATGAACAATGGGAGCGAGCTGTTGTCGAGTCAGCTATGCTTAAACCTGACTCAGCGATGGACAGCTGACAACGAGTGCTCGAGGAAGGCTGATCGTGGGGTCCAAGATCGAGGCGGTGCAGTGTCCGACATCCGACCACCGATAACTGCGCAGCAGAGAGGGCGGAGTGGGTGCGACGGAGTGTCTGTAAACCTGGCTCGCAACTGGAAGTGACCGTCGAGTGCACAAACATCGCCGAGAATACACCGCGCACACACGCTTGTCGCGTCGGGATGTTATTTTGGACCATTGGCTGCTGATAATGGCCACACAGACACTGACGCGGACACTGGATCCGCTCGGATCTCGATATATCGCAAGCGAGATATCTTTATCTTTCCATCGCGTCCGGCGGTTTTGCTGATTCCATATATTCCTTCTGCACCGTCGCCCGGCCCGCTTGGGGCGCGAGAGGGTCGGACGAGGCCGAGGAACAGCCACCTCGGTTCCCAGGTGTCCGATGAGCAGCTGATGCTGCCAAGTGCTTCTAGCCTTTTGCCCCGGCTCCACTGTGCCAAGCCATCATACATTGCAGAGACGATCGTCAGTGTCCTGCCATCAGTAACTGCGCAGCAACATGTGCTTGTGGGTGTGGAGTAAAGCGGTGCTGTTCAAGCAAGCAGTAGTGTGGAATGAGCGAGTGTGGCGATGTGAGAAGTGGGAAGTCGTGGGAAAACTATTTCGGGCGCGGTACAGAGGCTCTGTGCGCTGGGCGTTCTGTCGACAGGACCTCTTGCGAGGCGACAATTCGGATCGGCCCTGTGGCCCTTGTCGCCGCCCTTTGCTGCCATGCTGACGGAACCTAACAAATGTGCCGATGTGCAGACGGTCCGGCCATGGCTGCGCAAGTGTAGACACGGCGCCGTGTGCTGGCTGAGCAACGGCGCGGTACTGCCGGTTAGCGTTATGTTGCTGCGGGATCGATCGATCATCGCCGTGTGACTACGGTGAACGCTGCCCCGCCCGGCGCTGACTGCGATAATGGGACGGAGGGTCTGCCAACTACGGCCGTAAAACACGCTAGCGGCGTCACCCTGGGTGCCTGCATCCTGTGTCCGACGCAAGCAGTTTATCTTGAGGTTGACGGCGCGGCGCGGCGCGACACGAACAATTTGTCCAGTTGGCTGAGTGTGATGCGCACGATCGCACGCGACAGGTCCGGTGTACCGGTGTCGATGGCTCGGTGGAGTGACGTAGGTTTCTTACGCGCAGTGGGGAGCAAGTTGAGGGGGGAAGGGAGACGACTCAGGGTTTAACATCTGCCAGCCCTGGAGCTTAGGAGGATCGCGAGAATCACATGCTGCGCTTGAGCTTGCAGACACGGAGAGGATGGTGGGCGCCGAGCCGCGCGACACTTATTTTTAGCCCACGTCGACCGCTCCCTGGCTCGTCGCTGGCGCACACCCTGAGAGTTGCCCATTCTGCCGACGGTAGCGAGTCAACTGCGGCTCTCCCCCAGACCCAGAGGCAAACACCTTCCACACCGAGAAAAGTGCAAATCAAGCGAAACCGCAGCCCACGGCCAGCATCCTGGCTTGTCCTGGCCGTCCTGGGCCTCTGACGGCGAAAAATGGGACTCGTCCTGCTCTCTGCACGTAGCGCCCCTGAGCTAGACTCCCAGCGACCCACAGCTCGCCCAGCTGCCAGTCGGTGTCGCCTCCCTCCGCGTCGCTCCTCGTCGCGCTGCGTGCACTACCACCCTGGTTGACTTTCGCCTGTCGTCTCTCTTTCTCTTCTCTCTCCTCATCACTCTTCGTCACCTTTCCCTTTTAACGACCTGTTCTATAGCTCTTCTTCCTCGCCTCCGTTCTTTAACCCCTTCTCGCTGCCACGACACCCCGTGCATCGTTATCTTGAAGAAGAAGGAAAGCTGAACTCGCTCTGATTTTCACCGACAAGCACTGCGCATCGTCGCCAATCACCCCCGTCCCCTTACTCAACACCATGCTCCTTTCCCTTACCACCGGCCTCGCCATCCTCGGCGCGGTCTCTGCCCACACCGGATGCGGCGGTCACGAGATTGGCGCCCGTAACCTCGGCGGTCGCGTCATCTCCAAGCGCCAGGTCGCTGACAACGTTGAGGGTGAGTCGCGTTACCGTTTCTCCGATCTCGGACGGCAGGCGTCACAAGCCGCCGCCACATCATCCGCTTCGTATCACATCAGCCAGCAAGTGGCCTAGATCATCAGCCAGACCTGTCTGATGCGTTCCGGGGCACGGTTGGGGTCGTAGTCACGAATCGACTCTTCAAGGGGCTCGCGGTCCGCGGGTCCGCAGCACCAGCTGCGCCTGATACTAAACATCCCCGTTTACCGACTGGACCATGCTAACCACCCCCAGATGTCACCCAGGAGTGCACCTACTACACCTACGAGCCCGCTGCCAAGATCACCAAGGAGTACCCCGTCGCCTGGCAGCCCGCCCACATTGTCCAGGGTGACCAGGAGGCCCAGGACATGTTCGCCCAGATCAACAAGACCCTCGGCGAGAAGTTTGCCAACATCCCCGTCCGTCCCGCCGAGGGCACCGAGGGCAACGACCCCCAGGACTCTGGCTGCTGGTGGTCTGCTACCAAGTGCACCCAGCCCGCCCAGGACACTGGTCTCCAGCCTGACCTCACCACCATGCCCGAGCCTGAGACTTGGGGCTTCGGCTTTGACGACGGCCCCAACTGCTCGCACAACGCCCTCTACAACTTCCTCGGCAAGGAGAACCAGCGTGCTACCATGTTCTTCATCGGCTCGAACGTTATCGACTGGCCTGTTCAGGCTATCCGTGCCAAGACTGACGGCCACGAGATCTGTATCCACACCTGGTCCCACGCCAAGATGACCTCGGTCTCGAGCGAGCAGGCTTTCGCTGAGCTCTACTACACCCGCAAGGTCATCAAGGCCCTTCTCGATGTCACCCCCAAGTGCTGGCGCCCTCCTTACGGCGATGTTGACAACCGTATCCGTGCCATTGCTCAGCACATGAACCTCACCAACATTGTCTGGTCTGACGACACCTTCGACTGGCAGATTGGCACCAACGGCGTTACCCAGGAGACCGTTGCCGGCAACTACCAGAAGGTCATCGACAAGGCCAAGAACGGCGAGTACAAGACCCACGGCCCCATCGTCCTGAACCACGAGATCAACAACAACACCATGTCCGAGCTCATTGCTCAGTACCCCAAGATCAAGGAGTCGTTCAAGAACATCGTCCCCGTCAACGTTGGTTACAACATCACCCACCCCTACGCTGAGGAGGACTACTTCTACCCCAACTTCGAGCAGTACGTTGCCGGCACCCGCAACTACTCTTCCACCCCCATCGACGGAGTCCAGCCCTCCTCTTCTGCCTCTGGCTCCGCTGGCGCCTCCGGCTCTGCCGGTGCCACTGGCGGTGCCGGCGCTGCCTCTGGCTCTGGCTCCGCCTCTGCCGGCGGCGCCACCAAGTCTGGCGCTTCCGCCGACCAGAAGAACAGCGGCGCTGTCCAGAACGCTGTCGCCGGCTCGCTGGCCGCCGTCGGTGCCGCTCTCGCCCTCCTCGCTTAAACATTTAGCTTTTTAACATTTACCCCCTCATGAACACTTATTCCACCATCTTCCGGACCGAGCACATCCCTCGTCCCTACTCATTTACCCCTCATGCCATTCCCCCATCTCATTCCTGTATCCCTGCACGGGACATTGACGGACAGTGTAGCAGACGTTGATGCATATGTCTTTTATTCTGACCGAGGCACTGACTGTGGGAGCGGGTGGGAAGCTACTCACCGCAGATGAGACTGACTCTGTTGCGGAGTTACGGTGCGGGCTAATCTGGGACACCCGCCGTAGTCGACGATCTCGATCTCGATTGCGATCTGGTCCCCGATCTCGCAAGCGGCTGACGTGCATCTCGCAGCATGCATCGAGCATACGTTGGGCGCAGTTGCGTGTGTGCCTGGTCCGCGTTGGCTGCGCGATAGAGTTCGTGTAATTCGTGTGAGGTGTGTTTCACGCGTTTCACGTCGCTGTGCACCTCGTCACAACCGGCGCCAAGAAATGATGGCGGTCAGTGCGCCCTCGGCGTGCGAGAAGGCTAGCGCAGCGTCAACACAGCACCGCATGCCGATCCTCATATCATTGTCTCTTCATTACTCACTGCATTCTTAGCATCTCATCCATCCTCAACGCTCGTATTCCATACTCTGAGAGCACACCCACCGACGTCGAGTGACTACCACCGTACCCGCCACCCGACTCCCTGAGCATCCAACCCCTTCTTCCCCACTCCTCCACCAAAAGCGGCGACGACAATGATCCTGACACTTTCGCCGCTCGGCCCGCTCCTGCTCCTCGGTCTCGGCCTGGCTCCCACAGCCTCAGCCTGGTGGTGGGACGACGAGAACACGAGCCATTCGGAGCGGATTGCCGCCGTCGTCATCGCCATTTGCATCGGTACGGCGCTGATCTCATACGCCGTCTTCTGGGCCATGCGTCGACGTCGGCGCGACATTGCCGCCGAGTTTGCAATGTATAGGCCGCCGCCGCCGCCCGGTGTGGTGGGGTATGATGTGAGTGTTCCTCCTCTTTCTTCCCTCTTAGTTCTGCGGTCGCGGGGAACTGTCTCGGCCGCCACGTCTCTAGCCACGTTGGTTCCCGAGTCGACTGCGACAAAGCGCCGTTGGAACCTATGCTGGCCAGGGGGGTCAACAGCCGGAATGGAAGCAAGGAGGAATCGCGGAGCCAGCTGTAGGGGATTACGCTTCGAGCTGACACCCAGACTCCGTACGGCGCTCACCCGCCCCCGCCCGTCTTCGGTAATGGATATGGAGGATACAGCCCCTCGGGCGATGTGCCCACCCCGCCGCCGCCGGCGTATCAGGCGCACACCTTCCCTCCGTCCGCTGGCGAGGGGAGCACTTGGAAGGGCGAAGACGTGAAGCATGACGGAAAGAACTAGGCCGCCCCGTTCACCTGTTCCAACGCTTTCAAGTCCCGCTGCTGCCGTGATGTCTTGACGTGTAAACACAAAAGTTAGCCTCACCTTAGATGATGTGATTATGAGTCTTGTATGCCTGTTTTCAACCATGCCCCGTCAGTGATGTTAATCCTCAAGCATCAACAGGCCGTACAAAGATACACAGTATACATGAGTTCTACGCGCGGTCTCTCCTCTTCCTCTCCTCCTCCCTCAGCCTCTCCTCGACCATCTCCCGGAACTGGCTGATGATCTCTCCCTCCTTGCGATCCGCCTCCTCCTTCTTCGTCTTCATCAGGTCGATCTTGTCCTGCGCGTTGACGACCTGCGTCTCCTTCCTGACTCTCACCGCGTTCATGCGCGCATTGCGAGAGCCGGACATGACGAAACCGGACGCCTCGTACTGCATGATCTTGTTCTGGTCCAGGCCAATCTCGCCGCGGCGCGGGATACGTTGCCCAGACTCGACGTACTGTCGCATCGCGGCTGCTTCGCCTGGAAGCAGGTTCTTGCCACTGTTGTTAGCTTTCGGTCCCTGGAGCTGGAAGCTTGCTGCTGTGTACTCACGCTTCGCGCTCGAAGCGGCCGGCGATCTGCAGCTCGGACGGCGGCTGAGGGCCGACTTCAGGTCCGTCGTCCTCCTCGAGGATAGGAGCGGGGGTGGCGGAGGAAACGTCGCGGGTGTCGACGGCGAAAGAGCGCGAGCGAGAACGAGACGAGCTCCTGCGGCTCCTGCTCCGTTTCGGTGAGCGGCTGCGACGTTCCTCCCACTCGTCGTCCCTGTCTCGGTCCCGTCGCCGTTCGCTGCGGTCCTCGTCGTCCCGATCGCGACGGCGTTCCTTCTCCTTCCTCCGCCGGCGTCGACGCTCACGCTCGTCTTCGCTTTCGTCAGAGTCGTACCGCCGTCTGCGGCTCTTCTTCTTCGACCTGCGGTCGTCGCGGTCGCGGTCACGGTCTCGATCGCGTTCACGCCGCTCGTTTCGCTCCGCGCGTTCGTTACGCTCAGCTTCGAGCTCAGCGAACGGCCGCTCGGGGGAGGGAGGCCAGATGGAGAACTCGACTCGTTCGCGCTCTTCACGTCGCCTGGGGTTAGCATGTGAACAGCTGAGAGGTGCAGATACTTACGCCTTCAGGTCGGGGCCGCCGTAAGGGTGCGGGGAGTTGGGACCGGAGCGATAAGGGCGAGGCGTCGTGGATCGAGAACGATCATCGTTCAGTGTACCCCGGAAGGGAGGCATGACGTGCGGAGGAGGGTCTCTCCTCACAGGACGGTCATCGGGGCGGTCACGCTCATGATCCCAACGGTCCTCTCTGCCGCCAAGACGCTCTCCGTCCCGAGCTCGCCGATAGTCGCGATCCCGGTCTCCATCCTGATCAGGGCGATAGTAGCGGTCGGGGTCATTTCGTCGCCTGTCACGCTCACGATCACGCTCCTCTCTGTCTCGACGAAGGGCACGATCGCGGCCATCTCGTTCTGGTCGCCATTCGCGGTCCCGATCACCGTCTCGACGTCGGTTGTCATCCCATCGGCGCGGAGAGCGCTCGCCTCCTCTGCGCGGCGAGTCTGTCACCGTGCTGATACCCTGCCCGGTGGGAGGGAAGTATTCCGGTGACTTCGGGCGCGCAGGTAGCGACGGCGGGGGAGAAGGAAGACGCGAGGTTGGCGCAGACCTTCCTTCTCGCGCTTCGTCCCGCTGTCTCGGAAGCGTCGAGTCCATCGAGTCCCGGGTCGCCTAGTAGCGACTCTTGATGGAGCGAAAACGGTCGAGAACCTGCGGGAGGTGGAGGGCTGCTGTTGTCAAAACAAATGGTCGATGCTAGAGGCGAATGAATGACGCGGGACGTGAAGGCAAGGCCAGTGGTTTAGTCGCCGGGCGGAAGCAGATATGGGATATATTGGATCAAGGGTAACCGGGGATCACTGCGGTATAGTGGTATTAGGGTTGCGGTGCGGGCTGATTTGAGAGACGTTGTTAGGCTAGTTTTAATACCACGAGGACTAGTTCTAGGGATTGCCCGATGTGAGCGGAGAAGTCGACTGGGCCAGGCGCGCAGGCGCAGGCGAGCGGCGGACTCGGACTAGCCGGCGCGCCCGAATGGGTAGCTCACTCATCTCCCCCCTTAGCGCCGAGCTTAAACTGCACCGGTCTATCACATTACCATCTCTGCCCATCATCCCAATTCACGAGACTGCCCGCCCATCTCGCCAGGATCCAACACGCCGCACCGCACTGCACACCACACTCTCGAGCACACGCCTGCTTACATGATTACACCTGCACTACTCCTCTACACTTCGCTCTCTCCACCGCCAACACCGAGCGGCCTCCCCATTTCCTCGGACTCGATCATTCAACCCCGGCACGGCCTTCCCCACCGAGCCCGCCAGCGCGCGTCATTTCACCGACCGTAGGCTTAGATCAGCAGGCACAGCCTCCCGCGTTCCCCCTGGTGCTCGTCTTTACCAGATCCTCACGCCAGTCTGCTCATCTGAGCATCTATCCGTACTGTTCGCCTTGACTGCCCATCACAACCGCGTTCTCTCCCTTCCAAATGGATGCAGTCGGGAGCTCTGTGACTACTCCATTTGGAAGTGAGCCGAAGGCCCGGCGGACGCATGCACGCCGCTCGTGCAACACCTGTAAGGTGCGCAAGACGCGGTGCGAGCTGCCTGACCTAGACGTACCGTCTTCGGCGGAGCCGCTGCCTAAAGCGAAGGCGTGTCATCGATGTTCAACGCTGCATCTCCCGTGCGTCGTGGACGACTCGCGCATGAAGAAGCGCAAGCGTGGCAGTCCCTCCGCCTCGACCGTACCGTCAACGAAGGCCGAGGGCCCCAAGCGACCGAGCCCCGCAAGCCGTTCGTCGAGCTCAGCAAACGGCAAGTCGCGCCCCGTCAACGTCGTCAGCAACACGGTCGACGTAGCGCCGGTATTTGGCGACCGCTCTAACTCAACGCTACGCCTGCACGGGCGCCCACTGACGCTCGTCGCAGAGCTGCTGTCGGGCGCAGGCAAGAAGCTGTATGATGGGATCTACAGGCGGATCATCGTGTCGAGCGACATTCGCATCGATGAGATCGTCGACAAGGCGGCACGCGTACGTCTGGCGCCCCGCATAGACCTTCTGCGCACCTATCACCCGCACTTGCAGGATCTGGACCACCTTTTCGACCTGCTGAAGCGGCACCCCGACGACATCTCGATGCAGTTTCTGCTGTGCGTAGCGGTGTTCATCGGTGCACAGAGCCTGCCCCAGGACGCCGAGATGCGGCGAATTCGCGACCAGCTCGGAGACGTTGTCACAACACTGCTGCTGCTCGTGCTTTCGCAACGCCCCGAGTCGTTCTACGCTATCCAAGCACTCGAGATCTTCAGCCTATACGCACCGTTCGCGCCCGCGCTGCCCTACTGTCTCACGGACCCGCGCACGCTCGCTCAGGGCAAGGGAATCGTCGAGGCGAGCAGGCAGATCTCCGACGCCCTCAACTTCAGCAGCCTTGTTCTGCAATGTCGGTTCGAACCGTGGGGTAACCCAGACTTTTGGTTATGGGCTGGCGTCCGCGTCGCCGAGGCGCAGAGCGTGCTCGAGGCTGCACGACCGCGAAAGCCTGCCGACCTGGCGGCAGCCCGGAAAGGCGTCGACCCTGTGTGGAAAAACGACAGCCTCTGGGCGGCTGCTGCCGTGGGCGATAACGCCGTCGAGAATCTAGGCAAGCTCTCAGTTTGCGACAGGCTCTACCGCGCCGACGACCTGCACAACAGTCTGCAGCGCCTCTACTCCATTCTTGATGTGGTCGTGACCGACCCGTCGCATTCCCCCGTCCCGATGATCCTGCACGAGGTCGAGTCGTTCCACGCCACGATGGTGCAACAGGATGCGAGGCATGATCAGATTCTGGCCATTCTCAAGCTGCCGTCTACGATAACGTCAAGCTGGCTCGCATACCGCGCCCTCCGCCGGCGTTGGGTCATCATGAAGCAGGTCATCACGGCCTTCCACATCCTCATGTCGCTGCACTTCCTGCCGGGATTCGCCTGTGCTATACCCAACCTACCCTCTGGTCTCCCCGCTTCCGCCAAGGCGCACTATGCGCTCGACCGCGCACTCAATGCTAACGACATTTTGACGGCGTGGATGACGAAGTCGGCTGTCGTTGAGGCACTTCGTGCAGTCCTCCCTCGCCGGGCCGAGGCGGCGGAACAACTCCTCAGCCACTTCGTGCACATGCCCCGCGGCACGATGCAGCCCGTGCACGACGTGCTCGCCATGGTGGTGGAGGCGTGCAAGGCGCTCGTCGAGATCCAAGTCGGCATCTGGACGTACCAGCGCCCAGTCACTGCGGGCCCACCCCCCTGGCTGCCGCTGATAGGAGAGGCGGGGCAGATCATGCGCTCGCAGGCCCAGTATACCACACCGGACCCCGAGAGCGGCGGGGAGACGATCGCGAACGGATGCGCCAACATTCTCGACTCGCTTGCCCAGAGCCTGAGGGACTGCATCGCCGCCATGGAGAAGAAGCACTGGGACGTGCTCGACCAGGTCCTCGGCATCGTCCAGGCTCAGCCGCTCGATATCCCGATTCCGCCCCAGCCACAAACGACCCCGCCTCAGATGCCCCCGCAAAACCTCCCGACACCGCCGCACATCCCCCCACAGGCGTCGCCGCAACAGGGGCCGGCTTAGCAGGCAAACCCCCTTGAGTACTCGCAACACTCCTCGAGTGCGTCCTCGTCGAGTGTGACTCCGCCGTTGCCGTACCATCAGTACCCGGACTATCCGCCCGCGCCCTCGGACTGACACTGTCCTCATGTAGCACCACCATACCTGTTCCCGATCTCGATACCTGTGCTTGTTCTTGTTACCAACGCTTGTATACTGCTGCCACTATGCTACACCGTGCCACCGCTAAACGAAGAAACCTTTCATGCGACTTGGTATTTTATGGGAGGGTGGAAGGAAGAGGGGTTTGTTTATGGCTCTAGTTATTTCGACATCGACTACTGCGCCTGCTGCGCCTTATGCGCCTTCTGCGCCTTCACCGCTGCCTAAGCGGCCTTGGCGGCGACGTTGGCCGCGGCCTCCTTCACGAGCTCGGAGACGGTGACGGCGAGTCCGTCGGCGGCCGACGTCGTCGACGCCTCGGCGTAGACGCGGACGCAGTCCTCGGTACCCGAGGGGCGGACGAAGGAGCGGCCGAGGTCGACCTTCTTGCACGCCTCGTCGATGCGGGCCTGCAGGCCGGCGGGGGACGTGAGCTTGCGCTCCGCATCGGTGGTGGTGAAGATGGAGCGGTCGGGGACCTCGACCTTCACGAGACGGTTCGGGAGGTCCTCGTAGCTGCTGTCCCACTCCGTGGCCGTGAAGCCGCGGTAGGCGAGGACGACCTCGACAAGGAGCAGGTCAGAGAGCGCATCGCCGACGGCCTGGTTGATCAGGTCGCCGAGCGCAAGGAGGTACTTGATCGCATTGGCCTCGTCGGGGCTGCTGGGCTGAGCCGACTTGAGCGTCGACACGGCCTCGGGAGAGAAGAGAACGGTGCCGTGTCCGTTCGCCTCGAAATAGACACCGACATCGTAGCGCTGCGCAGCGTGGTGCAGGTGCTTGACACCCGTCGGCGTGCACGAGACGGGAATGTTGCGCGACTTGATAAACTTGGTCGACGAGCCGTTGGCGTACGCAGTCTGCACGACGCCGACCTGGATCTTGTCGCCGAGCTTGGCGCGGTTGACGAGGTCACCGATGAAGAGCGCGGAAAGAACAGCAATCTTATCGCCGTCGAGAAGACGGAAGGTCTTGCCGTCACGCAGGTAGTAGTAAACGATACGGTCGGCATCGCCGTCGAACGAGGCCGCGCGCGTGTTTGGCTTTGTGAGAATACCCGACTCGGCAATAGAAGGGGGAAGCGCCTGCTTCGTCTTGACGTAGTCGGCACCGCACTGGTAGTTGAGCGCTCCGGGCTTCTCAGTATCCGTGTTCAGCGCCTTGAAGGGGAGAACGTCGCAGTGCTTGGCAAAGTCCTGCAGAGCGATGGCGCCGACACCGTTCGCGCAATCGACGTACAGCGGCTCCAGCTTGCGGTTGCCGATCAGCGTCTTGAACGCAGTCGCAAGCTTCTCGTAGTATCCCTCGACAGTCGGCGTACCGTACTCGCCCGTCTTGTCGTTGACCGCCTTGACGACGTAGTGCAGGATCGGGGTCGTCTGGACGCCGAGGTCGTTCGTCTTGACAATATCACCGTACGCCTCAAGGCCGGTCTGGAGCGCAGTCACGAGCTCGGGTCCGGAAGGACGAGTGTCCCTGGCGTAGACAACGGAGGCCGGGGCAGTAACGTTGATGTGCAGCGACTCGGCGATCTGCTGGTAGCCCGCAATGAGCTCGTCGGTCGTCGAGCAGTTAGCCAGCAGCGTGGCGTACGCCTCCCACGACTGCTCGAGCATCTCACCGGCGGGGTCGACAAGCTTCACACCGTTGTCCTACATATCAGCGATGTCGGCGGTGCGATGGCTGCGATGCACGTGCATGCGCGGTGTGCCGGACTACTCACAGGCTCAGGGTTGTGCGACGCCGTGACCATGACACCGATGGTGAGGCCGTTCAGACGCTGGGAACGGAGGACAGCGAGGAGCGCGACACGGAGCAGAACGGACGGCAGCTTCGATCCGCTTCGACGGTCAGCGAGGTCCAGCACTCTTGTTTATGGTTGTGCTCACAGAGTACGGAAGCCGGCGGTACCATAGCCGAAGGTGACGCCGTCGGGCTTGGGGTACTTGTCGGCGGCCTCGCGGATAGCCGCGAAAAGGGCACTGCTGTCCTGGGGCTTGGACATCTTTGACGTGGAGATTAAGGTTTCAGAAAGGAGTGATGAGGAAGACAGACATCGCCTGTCGCTCGTCGATCACCCCGTGGCCATACGCGTCAACACTCGAAGTCGGGGGCCCCGCCCTGCGGTATCACATCCGTCATTTGACACGTAAGAATTTGCCGCCCACAGCTCCGGATTCGCCTTCACCGCGTGAGCCTCACTTCAGCGACAGACTGAACTCTTTCCATCTCACCTCAAAAGGCGGGAGCTCCCTCATCCACAAACGCAGGTTGCTGGTATGCCCCGCTCAACATCTCGCTCCCCGAGTGTCGACTCGCGCAGCCCGTCGCCGGAGACGTCGAAGCGCAAGAGGTAAGCGCGACCCGAGAAGCGACGTCACAAACAATGCTAATCACGACAGGTCCCCCTCGGCTTCTCCTCGAGCCCGGTCGCCCTCTCCTCCCGCGAGGCGTCGCAGGGATCGATCGCCCGATGAAGAGCCACCGCGTCGCAGTGAGGTCAAGGATGCAGGCGAGAACGGAAACGGCACTGTGGCTGCGCCGAGCGCCGATGCTCGCGCCGAGTTCGCGCGCCTCCTTGGCTCCCGCTCAGGAGGCGCGTATATCCCTCCCGCTCGCCTGAGGGCGATGCAGGAGCAAGCGAGCAAGGACAAGACGAGTCCCGAGTACCAGCGCATGTCGTGGGATGCCCTCCGCAAGAGCATCAACGGTATGATCAACAAGGTCAACATCACCAACATCAAGCACGTTGTGCCGGAGCTGTTCGGCGAGAATCTGATCCGCGGTAAGGGCCTGTTTGCGCGCAGTGTGATGCGTGCGCAGGCCGCTTCTCTGCCGTTTACGCCTATCTTTGCTGCTCTCGTGGCCATCGTGAACACGAAGCTGCCCCAAGTCGGCGAGCTTGTCCTCACCCGTCTTATCGCCCAGTTCCGCCGTGCGTACAAGCGCAACGACAAGAATGTGTGCAACGCCACGTCAACTTTCATTGCGCACCTCGTGAACCAATATGTCGCCCACGAGATTGTTGCGCTCCAGATCCTCCTCCTCTGCCTCGAACGCCCGACGGACGATTCGGTCGAAGTCGCGGTCAGCTTCATGCGCGAGGTTGGTCTTTTCCTGTCCGAGAACTCGCCGCGGGCCAACACCATGGTGTTCGAGCGTTTCCGCGCTGTTCTCCACGAGGGTGCCATTTCAAAGCGCTGCCAGTACATGATCGAGGTGCTCTTCCAGGTTCGCAAGGACAAGTACAAGGACAACCCGATGATCCCCGAGGGTCTCGACCTGGTGGAAGAAGAGGAACAGATCACGCACAGGATCTCACTCGACGACGAGTTGAAGGTTCAGGAGGGTCTCAATCTGTTCAAGGTGGACCCTAACTTCTTGGAGAACGAGGAGCGTTACAACGAGATCAAGCGAGAGATTCTCGGCGATTCCGACGACGAGGATTCAGGCAGCGGAAGCGATTACGATTCTGATTCTGAGTCGGAGGACGACGTCGCACCCGAAAAGGAGGGTATTACCGACATGACGGAGACCAATCTCATCAACTTGCGACGGACGATCTACCTCACAATCATGAACTCCCTCAACTTCGAGGAGGCCGTCCACAAGCTGCTCAAGGTCAACATTCCAGAGGGTCGCGAAGTCGAGCTCGTCAACATGATCATTGAGTGTTGCTCGCAGGAGCGTACCTACAAGGCGTTCTTCGGCTCTATCGGCGAGCGCTTCGCGAAGCTGAACCGCATTTGGACCGATTTATTCCAGGACGCCTTTCAGCGATACTACGACACCATTCACCGATACGAGACGAACAAGCTCCGAAACATTGCCCGCTTCTTTGGTCACATGCTGGCGTCGGACGCTATTTCCTGGGCTGTTCTGCACGTTGTTCATATGAATGAGGAGGAGACGACGTCGTCTTCGCGTATCTTCGTCAAGATTGCCTTCACCGAGGTCAAGGAGGAGCTGGGTCTGAAGAAGCTGGTCGAGCGCCTGAAGTTCCCGGACCTGCAGCCGGCCTTTGCGGGCATGTTCCCGACCGACAACCCCCGAAACACTCGTTTCTCGATCAACTATTTCACGCAGATCGGCCTCGGTGCTGTTACGGAAGATATGCGCGAGTGGCTGCAAAATGCTCCGAAGCTGCTGGCTGAGCAGAGAGCTGCCGCCCAGGACAGCTCAGACAGCGATTCGTCGTCTGTGCTGTCGAGCTCGGAAAGTGACCTTTCTAGCTCCGACTACTCGTCCGACGACTCGCGGTACCGCCGCCGTCGGCGTTACTCGAGTGACTCGCGATCTCCGCCACGCCGCAGGCGCTATAGCTCCGATGACTCGCGGTCGCCTTCTCCGCGCCGTAGGCGGTATAGTTCGGACGACTCTCGTTCGCCATCTCCGCGCCGTAGGCGATACAGCTCGGATGACTCGCGATCTCCCCCTCCTCGCCGACGCTATTCGGATGCTTCTGATCGCTCGCCTCCTCGCCGGAGGCGTTACTCTGACTCTCTGACGCCGAGTCCCGACCGTCGTCGTAAGGACTCGACTCCTCCCCGCCGCCGCGACGACAGCCCCCCTCGCCGTCGGGATAGCGTAACCCCTCCTCGACGACGACGTGACAGCCCGTCTCCGCGCCGCCGCGATGACAGTCCTCCCCCTCGCCGTCGTAATGACAGCCCCCCTCCGCGCCGTCGCGATGACTCCCCTCCCCACCGTAGAAGATATGACGATGACACGCCTCCCAGGCGCCGTTAATGTAGCTGGTTTTGTATTCCAGTGAATGTAGTGACAGCATGCATCATTTGACATAAGGGTCACCTTGGCTTGCCGATCACGCTGGTGCCCCACAGGTCGGTTGCATCCGCTTCATGTGTGCGTTCCCACTATCAGCCCTGCCAGCCGCACTTTCATCATTGCATCCTCTCTCAGCTATCACGACGAGCATGTCGGGGTGAGCAATAGCTCTCAAACGCTTGTACCAGCTGACTGTACCAGAGTACGCGAAGCCTCACACGCTGGGAGCTGGTACACGAACAACAGTGATCATCGCTGAGCCCTATGACGTTGCCACCGACTGACCTCAGGCTCTCGACTCACCGCCGAGCTGTCGGGCTACCTCGACAAGGTGCATCCGCTGAACAACCCTCCGTTCAGTCCCCCCGTGAAAGAGGCAAAGGCCATCATCGCCCCGTGAGCCAGCGGGCTGTTGTTGTTGTGCTGACTTTAGGCATGCCGGCTTCTCCTATTCCGGGCCGGCGGCAGCGTGGGCCTACGCGGCTGTGCCTGTCGACAAGATGTAAGTCGCGAGAGAGCGTGATGGGCGCTGATCAGTCCAGCAAGCGCGTTGTGCTCCTTGGACCTAGTCACCATGTCTACCTCTCCGGCATTGCGCTCAGCAAGTTCGCATCCTATGGGACGCCCATTGGAGATATCCCCCTGGATCTGGAAGGTGCGCCATGCCGCCAGGCACACACGCACACAAAGACGCTAATGTCGTCCAGCCATCGCCGATCTCCGCAAGTCACGCCTATTCTCGGACATGAAGAGCAGCGTCGACGAGGATGAGCACTCGCTCGAGATGCACCTCCCTTACATCCGCCAGGTCTTCGGCAAGTGAGTAGCCACGAAGTCAAGCAGTAGGGTTCACCGAGCTGACATGCAGGCGGGACATCAAGCTTGTGCCTCTCCTCGTCGGTCATCCTAGCGAAGACAAGCGGAAGGCCATATCCGCCGCCCTCTCCAAGTACTGGAATGACGACGAAACGTTCTTCATCATTTCCTCGGACTTCTGTCACTGGTGAGCAGAGTTCCCTTCACCAGACGTTGCATCTGACTCGCAGGGGATCGCGCTTCTCATGCACTCCCTACTATCCACACGCCCCCGATCCACCTAACCCCGTGCCTCCCGTCCCAGCGAACTCTACCCCTCAGAACACGCCGACGCCTGAGCTCGTCAAGAGATATGCCGGTCAGAGTTCCGGCGACGTGCCAATTTGGAAGTCGATCCAGTACATGGATCATGAAGGAATGGATCTCCTTCGCTCTCCTGCCAGAGACGGCGCAGTCGAGGAGTGGGAATCGTATCTAGCGCGCACAAAGGCGAGTAACAAACATCCTTCACAGTGAAGTGCGAGCGCTTCCTTGTTGCCTGACCAGAACACCCGGCCATGAGCGCTGACTGCTCAGAATACCATTTGCGGACGCAACCCCATCACCGTTCTGCTCAATCTATTGCAGTACGAGTATGCCGGCAAGCCCGGGGCCGACAGCGTCCGCTTCAATTTTGTGCGGTACGAGCAAAGCTCAAAGTGCACGAGCGGCCGTGACTCTAGCGTGTCGTACGTGAGCGGCGTCCTCACCCCCTAAGTCCTTAAGATCCTAAGTTCCGCATGATTATCGAGAATCTTTTATGCATGGTTTATAGCTTCTACTCCTCGTCGATGACCTTGTAGCCAGAGACCTGCCGTCAGTCAAAGTCGCTGGTAATGTAGCTCACCTTGTTGTCACGGATCATCTTGGCGTACTTGTCGGCGAGGTCCTTGCAGTTGGCGTAGTGGTTGACGCCCTCGAAGTAGTAGCACTTCTGGAGGTTCTCACGGACAATGCGAGCCTCCATGCATCGGATCCAGGACTCCCGGATGTGGTCCTCACGGCCCTTGATTGTCTCTGTTCATCGGGAATCACGGTCACAAGCGGAGGATAGGATCGAGTGAACGCGAATGGCAAGGGGAGAATTTATCCAAGGAGGTCGTTCGTAGTACGTCGTACAGTCGAGGAGAACAAGACCGGGGAGTGAGGCGGTCGTGTTAATTCACCATAAGTCGCGCATTGTTGGTGTGGATGTCCGAAGAGAGTTGATACGAGGTCAGCGTCACGAACTCCCGGCTTTAAGCCGCGAGCGACCCGCAGCCGGATGCGAGTCGTCGGGGCAGCGGCAAGTACTCACTGCCATACTCCTCCACCGTCGGTCTGTAGTCGAGGTCGGCCATCGTGTCTAGTGTTGTCTTTGAGGTGGTGAGGTCGCTGAGAATGGTCGCAGCCCAATGAGCGGGGACGTCTTTGACAGTTCGTCGGACACGGAGTGAGTGGGATTGATTCCGTCTTCCCTCCTCACCCAGAAAGTTGCTTACGTAAAATGGCACGTGGCTTCCCTTTGACGCTAATGTCGCGCCTGACTTACATTGCTCGGGTACGTGTTGTCAACTCTCCACTCGCCGTCTCAGTTACTCAGCACCTCGCTCTACTGCGCCGGAGCGAGGAAGGCGTACTCGGCAGATAATTCCGCGCCCACTGCGCCATGCACACGACAAGCTAGCTCGGCAGCCAGATCAAATGCCGCAAGGGTAGCCACGCCGCAGCGTCTAGCGTCGAGTGGAGCGCTGACAGGACGCAGGCTGGATTTTGGGCTGCCGCCGCCGCCAGTGCCATCATCGGCTGCGACCCTCAGCTCATGCGGCACACTCACTCTCACCCGCTCACGCAGTTCACGCAGCTTACGGAGACTTAGCGATCCCTCGTCAACTCACATCCCCAACATTGCCAGAGCTCAACTGCAACTCGCCTTCCCCCTTTTTCTTTGCTCCCCTCACCTCCCTCATACTTCACGCAACGTGATCTCGCATCACGGCAGTCAGCACACACTCCTTCTCGTCTCCCTCTCTGCCTTCTTTCGTTCCACTTCCATCTCATCGACACCGCAACTTCACTTTTCGCCTCCTTCACTCTACCTTAGACCCTCCACGCCACCCAGCACACAACAGGCCCAGAACTAATCCAACACCAACTTCATCCTTCTCTCAAGCTTCACTTTGCAACATGACGGCCGATAACGTTCCCGCAGACACCCCTCCTCCCCCTCCTTTCCGTTTCATCACAGACCTCTCCCGTCGCCCTTCTAATTCCTCTCAGACGAGCGCGTTCTCCTTTGGCAGCGACTTCAGTCAATCCAACGCCGCGCCCGCTCACAAGGACAGGTGGCGCACTGGCGTCACCCCCTGGAGTATCAATGTAGCGCCCACCGTTGACGGCTCTTCGTCTTCCTCGGACTCACCGTCCTCCAACGGCTGTCGCGAGACGGTGCGTGCCGCATACTGTATATGGAGGACTAACGATCAGCAGCCGCGCCCAAACGTTGCTCAGGCCAAGCCTGAGCCGATCTCCGTCGCCAGGGCAACCCCCTTCCTTCCTGGCATCAGTGGCGGCATCTGGTCGACTACTCTGTCGAGCAGCCCTCATATGTCATACAGCCCCACCAGCACGCCCTCAGGGGGAGATGATGTAAGCCTTCTCCTTGGGGTGTCACACTGACTTTTAGAAAGACTCACAGATCCGCAAGCTCCAGGAGCGCGTTGACCACCTCCAGATCGAGAAGAACATGGCGATCGCCGACAACACTCGCCTCTCATCTGAAGTTCACCATCTCACCACTCTCGTATGGCCACTTTTGGAATTATGCTGACAACAGCTCACTGAACGCCGCTTCAGCCTCACCCCTTCTCCCAAGTCCACCGGCAACTTTGACATGGGCGTCTCTCCTACCGAGTCAACCTTCCCTCCCGGCAGCTTTGGCCCCAGCGATTCCTTGCCGGCGGGCTGCGAGCCTGGGGCAGTGCTCTCATCTGCAGAGGTGAGTTCGCTCTCGCCGCGTACCAAGCTCACAGCAGGCAAGCACCTACCGCCCCTCTCAAATGATCGTCGACCTCATCTTGAGCGGCAAGCTTGACTACCTGCGCATGGATCCGTGCAGCGAGTACGACCTCATCCGACCTCTAGTTTGGACCATCGCCCATCAAGAGCCCAGGAGCAACTCTCAGGCGTACGTCCACGCTGTCGCGCATCTCTGACACACTCTCAGGGCCACCCTCAAGATGGCTGCCAATGCTCTCGGGGTAAGTGCCTTCTCCTTGTCTGCCACTGACAGTAAGGGCCGTCTTGGTCAGTCGAGGTCCACCCATATCACCCAGCACCTCATCAACGTTATTCTCGAGTGGGCCAAGGCTCTTTGCTTCACTTCCAATGGTAACTATCTCTGTCAGCAACTGCTCGAGAAGGGGACGACCGAGGACCGCATCAGCTTTATTAAGGTTATCCAGTGAGCTCAATGACATGGCTTGTGCTGACCAGCTCAGGGACGACGTTGTCTCGATCGCCAACAACAAGTTCGGTGCTCACGTCCTCGTCAAGGCTGTTGGAATCAAGGAGCTGGAGGTGAGTAGTGGTACTGGCTGCAAATCTGATACATCCCAGGGTCTCATCTCGGACGCCCTCATCAAATATGGGATCTTCGAGTCCATGCAGACGGGAGCTCGCAAGGTTTGGCGTCCTGTGAGTGAAGACGGCCATTCTACTGCTAATCCCCAGTATCTCGGCAAATGCCGCAGCTCTAACGAGTCTGACATTTTCAACAAGTGAGTGCACCCAAGAAGTTTCCCATGGCAGTGCTGACTCCTCAGAATCAAAGAAGACATGTGTGGTCGCTGGGCTGACCTTTCCGTTTCCAATGAAGTGGGTTTCTTCTAACGGCAACAACTCATCACAGAACGGATCCATCTCTGTTCAACAAATCTTCGAAGGCTGTGCGAACCAAGATCTGATTGTGAGTGCATTCTCACTCTAGACGCCAATGCTGACAGCTACAGGATGCCTGTTTCAAAGAAGTGCGTGTAGCCTTTGACTTCTACGATCTCGACTTACACCGAAGATTCTTGATGATATCTCAACTGTCGCCAATAGTCAATACGGCCAGTGAGTATCTATGTGTTCGGCAATGCCTGACACCCAGCTTTGTTGTCAACAAGCTTCTGAACCTCCACGAGCCCATGATCAAAGGGGTTTCCCATGCAATCCTCACCGCCTATCCTCCTCTCGCCACGAACCACCACGGTGTGCAGTTCGTCGAGTTCGTCCTCAGCTCCAGCCGTATTCTTCAGCGCAACAACATCGTCAAGTACATTGAGGGTCTGTGCTCTCAAAAGGAAGGGTGAGTTGGCACTCTCGGATACTTAACTGATAGCTGCAGCCGAACGCCCGCCCTCGTCGCCGTGGCGAATTCTTCCGTTGGCCGCGGTCACCTTCGTGAGCAATGCTTTCATTGTCCCGCTGACAAGCCAGAGAGTGTTCTTCGTCAGGTGCCTCCCGGCGAGCGCAACTTGATGAGCCGCGTTCACAATACCTGCCGTCAGTACCAGACCACTCTGCGCAACTCACAGAGTGGCAACGAGCTCCTCCGCAGCCTGTAAGTAACTTCGGTCTTGTCGCAAGCTCACACCACCCAGAGGCATCATCAACACTCCTGCTCGTCGCGCCTGAGCAACAACACCCCAGCACTCCTCTCAAACCCCGCCTAAGCAGTACCTTCAAGCGTTCCCTCGCTATCCAGCTTTCAATCCTTCAGCATTTAATGTAATCGCAACAATGTGCCTCGATCAGTCTCCACCCACCCACCTGTCAACCTTCATTCCGATCAACGAGTCCGTGTTGCAAACCTAATCCTCGTTGTATTCCGCCGCGCCGCTGAGCCCGCGAAGAGGAATGTCATAGTCAACATGCAGACGCACAATAGTAGTAGTCCATGCAAAATACTGTACAACAAGTTTGTCTCGAAGCTGGGAGCGATCTAGAGTTGGTTGCGTTTCTTCGACGTGCGCATGTACGGCCGGAGGAGCCACTCGACGTCGGCCTCGGTCTGGTCGACAGTTCCCTGGCGGATCTCGTACGCTGTGGGGTCAGATATGTCCATTGTCGTTCAACTTACGCTTGGCTTCAAAGCGGGGGCCGACCTCGGCGAGCTGCACGTCCTTGTGCGAAGTCTTGGCAAAGACATGGTGGCGGAAGGAGATGAAGTCGTTCTGGTTAGCGAAGGTCATGACACGCTTCGCGTCATCCTTGGGCACGGGGAACAGCGCCTTGAGGATGCTAGCAACGCGCTCTCCAAGACGGGTTGTGAAGCCATCCATGATGAGGTGCGGGTACTGCTCGGACACGGTCGAGTCGGAGGTGGCGACGTCGTGGCGGAGCGTGACATTGTTGAGCGTCATGCTGAGCGTGGGGCCGTGGGGAAGGTGACTGACGATCATGGCGTCCGGCACACCACGGTGCTCATGCACGAGCACGAGGTCGGTCACGCCCTGCGAGAGACAGGTCTGCACGAGATCCTTCATGACCGTGTTACCGCGGTTGAGGCGGATCGCGTTGGGGAAGCAGAGGCGGAGTTCCTGCTCGTCAGTCACCTGGTTCAGACATGTGATCGTAAGATCGATAGGATGCGCACCTTCGCAAACTGGGTCAGACGCGAGGACGGATCACGGCTAGTCGTCACGACAACCTTGGGGTCGTACGTGCCGACCTTGGCGTACTCGTCGTCGACATGTGAGCGCATTTCTGTAACATTGTTAGCTTCTTGTCTCAACGAGCTCCACAGCAAGACAGAAGTGTCTCCAGGTGTACGTACCAGTCTGCGCCTCGTCGAGAGCGAGGTCCTTGCCCATCGCGCGCGCGTCCGCCTTGAGCTCGTTCGGGAGCGCCTTGCCACTCGCGAGCGCATCCTTGAGACGCTGCTTGCGGTCGAACACGGCGCGCTCCTGCGCCTCATGGCTCTTCTTGAAGAGATACTCTCGTCGTTCACGGGACTGTCTTCGGAGCTGAGTGGGTTAGCTCGAGGGACTGATCGAACAGCTAGACGGGTAACTCACCATGGTGGTTGCGATAACAGGTGTATGTAGCCCGGTGGAGGATGTTGACCCAAATTTCTGAAGCGATCGGAGGACCAGGGCCAGTAGTGACGATATGGCATATGGCACAGGGTGCGCGAAATATTTCGGACGCCTAGCGTTACATACCTTTGGTGTGATAGGCGGCAGAGATAGTGACGGGCGCCTAGGAACCTCGGCGACGCTAATGACACGTGACCATTACCTTGGTCAAGGGGGGGAGGCACTAGACCAGAAGCTAGTTCCCCAGACTTCCGGCGCAAGGAACGGCGGTGGAGTTGTATGAAGCCCGCAGACTGCAGACATGCAGACGGCCGCTGGGTCGACTGCTTGCATGCCCAGCTGGCCAAGCAAGCCGGCGGATCTGTGCGGTCTTTTGCGACGGTCAAAAATAGTCTATGGACTGGTTGATTAGCGCCATTCCTAATCGACTTGATACGTCACGCTGCGTTGACTGGTCGATTTCGCTGGTGCGACGCTGGTAGTGCATGCAGATTCACGAGTTCAGCATTCTTGGCGGTCTAGCGCGGTCTGCGGATGTTGGTCTGATGTGTGGGGCTCAGCAGAATGTGCCAGTAGCAGAGGGTTGCGTGGTCTCGCGAGAGAGAGAGTTCGGTCGATACGGTTCCTCGGTGGTGAAAGAGTCGGTCTGGCGGAGAGCCCCCAGGGAGTGACCGAACCCACGTTCGTGGGTGGTGGCTCTTTGGCAGGTTTGCCGGGCCTCACCGGGCTCGGGTCGCTGAGACAGAACAGAGCCATCGGCGTCGCTGGGTCTCTCTCATCTTCCATCGTCCTCGACCACCCTTCCACCTGTGCCCATCTGACATCCCTCCAACCCACCCAGACATTGCGCTAGACGATTTAGTTCGCTTTGTCCTCACCACCTCTGTGCGCCCCGACGTCATACAACACACCCCGTTACCACTTCGCAGCAGTGTCCTGCACCCGTGATCAAAGTTGATCAAGTTTCGTGCATCGTGCTTGGTTGCGTCTTGTCTCACTCCCCGCCATACCACACCGCCGCTGCCGCCGCCGCCGCTCTCTCAGCCGCTCCCTGTCCCCTAGCCCTCTCTGATTCGCCTGCCCAGCCTGTCCACGGGACGCCATCGCAGCAAGCGAATCAACCAGCCAAAACACGCCAGTGACCACCGGCAACTCGGCTTCTGCTCCTCTCCTCAGCTTTAGGCGTTAGCTTATCTCGTGAGGGATTTTCGACGCGCCAGGTCTCACTCAGACATCTTGCACCCGCTAAGGTCGATCGATCGCAGCCTGTTACCCCACGGCTCTCCACTCCCATCGCCATCCTCTGTTTGCACCGCGATTCAGCAGCAGACAGAGCGCCTCCTATTCCCTCACGCGATCTTTGTCTTCCTGTCTCATCTACCGGCCGTCCCACTCGGACCACGGCTTCACCACGACGCCATCGCCGTTAGCAAGCAGCCCTCAGCAGCCGGCTGACCATCCGACTTGTCGCAGAACAAAACACGCGCAACACGCGCTCATCCTGTGACATCGCTAGCGCCTGCGTGCACCACCACTAGCTCCGGCAACCTCGACCTCCGTGACGTTCCTTGCTTCAGCGGCCAAGTCACTGTCGATCGTCTGTTCCCCGTCGCCATCGCCATCGCATAGGATAGCATAGCTATATTATCCTTTGGCCCGCGACTTCTTCCCCCTCATCTCCTAAACCCTTTCCCCTTCGTCTGTTCCCCCGTCTTGTCTTGCCATCCCCCATGCGCACTGCGATTGTGCTCTCCATCCTCTCCTTGGCCACACAAGTTGTCGGCCTCCACGATGTTCAAGCGCCGTTCTCTGCCGCGGACGCCGTCGACCGGCCAGCAGCGTTAGACAAGAAGCGAGGTGAGTACCGACCGAGGTAAACGTAATCACGGCTCCCCATGTTCCCTACCCCACCTGTCTATTCACACACCCACGTACTCTGTGTGTGCATGCCTCGTGCTGACGCTACCAGAACTCAAGGGCCGCTTCCTCCACATCACCGACCTTCACCCCGACCCTTTCTACAAGGAGGGCGCTACGTTCGGCTCCTCCTGTCATCTGAAGCCGGGAGAGAAGCCCCACTCCGGCTCCGCCAAGGGCCAGTGGAAGCGTCGCCTCGACTTCTACGGCGACGAGCGTGACGACGACGCCGAGTTCGACTTTGGCGAGGAAGACTTCAACACCACCGATGTCGACTCCTCCCGCAACTACCGCAAGTCCGACACCGCCGGCAAGTACGGCAACATTCTCTCGTGAGTTCTCTGCTTCTTCCTCCTCTTTGAAGAGCTGCATAGCTGACGCTTCATAGGGACTGTGACTCGCCACAGGCTCTCATTGACCTGACCTTTGACTGGCTCAAGAAGGAATGGGTCGACGAGATCGACTTCGTTGTCTGGACCGGAGACAGTGCCCGGTAAGTCTTTCCTCACCATCGCGGCAAACCTTAACCGTTGACTTGATTTTTTGTTTACACGAACGCACGTGCTAACGTATTCCTCAGTCATGACAGTGACCGTAACCTTCCCCGATCGCCCAAGGAGATCTTCAATCTGAACCAGCAGATGGCTCAGAAGATGCTCGACACGTTCGGCAAGCATGTCCCCATCATTCCTACCATGGGCAACAACGACATCTGGCCGCACAACATTATTCTGCCCGGCCCCAACCGTGTCACGGAGGAGCTCCTGCGGTGAGTCGACTCGTCTTATCGTCTTCCCTCTTCATCCCAATTCGGCTGCGGTCGCCACTCTATCGCCCC
>NW_014040874.1:2362731-2521451 GCF_000293215.1 Trichosporon asahii var. asahii CBS 2479 | reverse complement strand
TGCCGAGGGATCGAATACTCGGGTCCGCTGGGCGTCAGCTGATCTCATAACGCTACAGCTCATTATTCATGGAGAGAGACTTACCCCGCTCATACTCCACGCCCTGGAGGACGAGTTCGAGCCGATCGAGGTCCTTGACGAGCTTGGACTCTGGCGTCTCCCGCGCCTCGTACTCCTCCCAGAGGGACCTGAACCTCTCCCTCGCCTGCGCATTCGACGGGCCACCGAGCATCTCGTCCAAGAAAGCACTCATCGCCTTCTCCTCCAGCTCGTGCTTCACAGACGCGGGTACGCCCTCGACGGGCGTGATGTCGCCGACGTAGGCTTCGGCCAGGTCGTGCACGAGACACATCTGGACGCAGCGGCTGATGTCGAGCGGCCGCTCGGCGGTCGAGGGGATCATCATCGCCATGAGCGCCATGCGGCACATGTGATCCGAGATGCTGCTGTCAGCTTACAGACTCTGCACAGCTTGTCTGTGTGAGATCAAGGGGTACTCGCGGACGCAGTGCCCTGCACCCACAGGGGGCCACTCACGACTCGGCCTGCTTCACGCCCTCCCGGATCCAGCCTGAGCGTTTCTCGAGCTTCAGCTGCTCCAGCATGTGCAGGAACGCTAACGTGTCCTTCGCCTCGTCGCCACAGGACCTGCTGTCAGCTCACGTGCCTACGAGCCAGCTCACTTGTAAGGCTCCGGGAGGACCTTGCCGCCGGCACCCTTGATCTGGACGTCCTTGACGGCGTCCTTCACGACGCCGTTCGGCGTCTCCTGGCTAGCCATGTCCGTCTTGATAGGCATCTGTCGCCTGGCACTGGTACTGAACTGTCAGCTTGACCTCACTGCGACAAAGCTCACTGAAGAGGTGCAGAGATAAGAGCGTTCGAAAGAGGTGATGTCGTTGATATCCGTGACTCGAGTGTCGGTCGCAGCGGTCGTCGCGTTCGTCCCAGTCGCGTCGCCAGTCTCTGAACCTGTAAAACCTGGGGTAATGGCTTGAACATGAAAAAGGCTGATTTGTTTATCTCCCCAGGACATCAGGAGGCAGGCAGGCAGGCGCCCCCCTTCGCATCGGTGTTCATTCCAGAGATTTCTGATTTGTCCCCGTCCCCCTCATCTCCACTCTCGCGTCGTCGCCACCTGATATGTGATCTTGTCACGTGACGGATGATTGGACCTCCACTCAGCTCGACATTTGCTGGCCTCCACCTGCGCTCTGCATCGATCGCACGATATCCGAAGACAACGCCGCCCAACGACGACACTGGCAGAGCGGCTGACCTGAGCAGCTGGCGACACTGACGGAGACGAAGTGACTCCGGAATACGAAGGAAAGAACGTAGTCAGGAAGGGCTCAAGAGGACAGGAGAAAAGAGCACAACGTCATGTCGATCATCCGTCCGTTCGAAGCGACGGACATACAGAAGTTCCACACCGTCAACGCGGACCCGTGGACGGCGACGTACCACAACGGCTACTATGCGCAGTACCTCGCGCAATGGCCTGATCTGTGCTATGCAGCTCAAGGAGCATTCGAGGACAATGTCGGGGCATACAGTGAGTGAACACACCCCTTTCCCCTTTCCTTCCCTCCAGAGATCATGGCGGCCGATGGCAGCTGCAAGGTGGGCCCAGAGCTGACCTCCAGTGATTGCCAAGCACGAGCCGCCCCCGCCCAACAAGGACCACCACGGGCATCTGACCGCTCTGTCGATCTCGCCGGCGTTCCGCGGTCTCGGCCTCGCACGCGTGTTCATGGCCATTTTAGAGCGGTTGTCGTCGGACGGCACGGCCGGCTGGGCTCCCGAGCCCGCGGACGAGAAGGAGAAGCAGGAGCTGGGCAAGGACTGCGTCGACTCGTTCTTCGTCGACCTGTTTGTGCGTTGTAACAATGGCCGCGCAATCGATATGTACGAGAAGCTCGGGTACAGCGTGTTCCGGAGGGTTGTTGAGTGAGTACTGCGAGCCAGGCGACGCATCAACCGTCTCCATCCCCTGTGCTTTTGCCTAGCTGTTAGGTTAGATGATATGGGGAGACCGGAGACTGGCGTATTCAGCTACCGGGATCGGCGTCATAGCTAACACGCAGCTACTACCACGGCATGGAGGGTGTGGGCTCAACTCGCGACGAGCTCGACGGATACGACATGCGCAAGTCGATGCCGAAAGACAAGAACGGCGAGTACGTGCGCGAGAACGGGAAGGAGGTGCTCGTCACGCCGGCCGAGGTGTGGGCGTAGCCATTCTGCACGTACGAGGAGGTGTCGGCGTTGTATCATAGTTCTCTGCATTGCATCGTTCAAACAGCGGTGAGACAGTGGCGTCTGAAAAGTCTCTGACTGGAGCTCTGGGCGCAATCTCATCGGCCTCGCCATTACTGTGTTTATCTCAGCACAGCAACAGACTCAGACTCAGGCTCAGCGTCGCTGGTAGAGAGCACGGAAACTCCTCATGTGGAAGGAACATTGGAGGAACGTCGAGGGCACCGCGAAGGAACACCTCTTTCTCAGCGTGCCTTCACCCAAGCATTAGAAGTTCCAAAACGAGAAAGCGGTATCTTATGAAGGCACAGCACAGGTCCACGACCCAGACTCTTTCACTTCGTTTCGGTCCGTTCATGCCGTTGCGCCACTGTCGCGCCATTGCGAACAAAAGTCGTAGAGTTCCTTCGGCCGTTCCTACTCTTACGCCCGACCCACATTGTCGGCTCAGCCTCCGCCAGCCATAGCAAGCCTTTGCCAACTGCGAGCAAGCCTGAGCAAGCTTGACGCAAGCTCAAGCACTCGAGGGGGCATTAGGGTTTGTGAGAAACTCCGCCGTCGTCGTCGCCAGGTGTGCGACGAACTTACGGCTTGATGTTCCTGTATCAGAGCTTGTTCTTCCTCCCCCTGTCGTTCCTCTTTCCTTCCCAACTTTCCTCATCAAACCTGGTCACCTAGCCTTACGAAGAAGCTTTGTGTGGCTCGAAAAATCTGCATGCAAGAACAAACAAATCCACATGGGCGCTCTGCGCTGAGCCAACCTTACTTCTGACGTTTCCTTATCGGCTGAACTACTTCTGATAACGGACAAGCTCCAGTTTCGAGCCGAACCGAGTCAACTCTGGCCACCAAAGTGGGTCGCTAGAGTTACGCGTCCGGACTCCTGGAACCGCCCTCTTTGCTGGGAACGCACGTTCCAGCGAGCGTTACGAGCTCGTTACATGTTACAGCTCAATCTTGAGCTCCGTCTTGAGGGGGAGGTTTCGCGAAGAGTGCGCGCCCCAGAACGTGAACTCGCCCTCGGGAATGTGCCACTCCTGCCTGACCACGTCCCACACGGACAGATCCTTCTTGCGCAACGGGAACTCGACGACGCGCTCCTCGCCGGGGCGCAGGAAGACCTTGTCGAAGCCGCGGAGATGACGAGGGGGCTGGTCCTTCTCGCTCTTGGGGTAAGACATGTACTGGAGTCAGCGTCTTCCGCTGGCGGAAACTGGGTTTGAAACATCCGGTACTCACGAGTTGCGGAACTTCGGCCGCGTGCACCTTGCCAACGTTCTTGACCTTCACGCGTGCGACGTAAAGCGTGTCGTACAGGTCGTACTTGCCCTTGTGCTTCTCATTGGTCTGCTGCACTGTGTCGCGCACAGGGCGGTACTCCTTGTCCACCCGCAGGTCGCTGAGTTTGAACTTGGAGTACGTCAGGCCATAGCCGAACTCGAACCGCGGCGCAATGCCCTCCTTATCGAACCACTTGTAGTCGATGGCGACGCCCTCCTTGAAGTACACCTTCGGCGGCTTGTTCTTCGGCTGAGCATCAGCTGAGGCCCAGAGTGGCAGCTTACCGTATGGCGCATGATGTTGTCTGGGAGATAGTCCTTCTCCCGCTTTGCGATCGTGAAGGCCATTTTGCCACTCGGGCTGACGTCTCCGAAGAGGATGTTAGCGAGGGCGTTGCCGCTCTCCTGCCCTGGATAGCCAGCGAAAATGACGCCTTTGATCTTGGGGTGGTTGATCTGCGGTCAGTTTCAGCGCGAGGGCCGCCAACTCACCCATTCCTCCATGACCACAGGGCCGCCAGCGTGGATCACGACGACAACATCACCCGCGCACTGGTCCGCGACATACTTGATGAGCTCATCGCCGTTGTTGTCGAGCTTCAGGTTGTCGCGGTCCCAGCCCTCGACGAGGAAGACAGACACACTGACGATACACATCTGCACGCTGTGTGCCAGCTTCTCGATGACGGGATACTGGGCGGGATCGTTGCGGAGCACCTGATCGATGCGCAGGCCCTTTCGGCGGCCCCGGAGCGACAGCGCCTCGATGGGTGGGACAATGTATGTTGCGAAGGCAGCGCCGGAGCCGCCGCCGACAGTGACGGTACCGTTCCAGCGGAACCTGCCTTCCTCGGGAGGACAGAACAGGTCCTCGCCACAACCGGCGATCGTAGAAGGATAGTCTGCGTCAGAGCCGAAGACGCCGATACGGCGGATCTCGTTACTGATCGGCAGAGCATCCTCTTCGTTTTTCAGCAGCACGTGAGTCTGCTCGGCAGCGCGCCGAACAAAGTCATTTGCGTCGGGCCGGCGGTTGTCCTCGTGCAAGTTGAGGAACGTCATACCGTCGATCACAACTACGTCGTCGAGGTTCCACCACGTGTAGCTAGGCGAGCGCCAGCCATCAGCTTGTCCGAGGGCGATCCACGGTGTCAGAACGCGCCTCGTCATTTCATCCAGACGCTCCTGCTTCACCTCGCCCTTCTTCAGAGCATCCTTGAGCTTGTCGCCATACCAGCACGTGCGCGGCAGTTCCTGGTCCATGCCAGCGTTGGCAGACTCAGCAGTCGAATGCGTTGCGCCAAAGTCCGACAACACGTAGCCCTGGAAGTTCAGCTCCTTCTTCAGGATGCGGTTCATCGCGTCGTCCGACTGGCATGCAGGTGTGTCGTTGATCCTGTTGTAAGAGCACATGACGGCGCCGGCGCCGGCACGGACCGCCTCGGCAAACGACGGCAGGTACAGCTCCTTGACGGTCTTGTCGTCGACCATGGACCACGCATCCTGGCAGTCCTTGCGGCCGCCATGTCCGTCCGGCGGTCCGTTGCATACCGGACCCTGCTCGTAAAGGAAGTAGTGTTTAGCGCAAGCGATAAGGCCAGTCGATTGCGTCGCCTTGATGGCGATATAGGACATTTGCGAGGACAGGTACGGATCCGGTGTGAACGCTGTTGCATGCCGATACGGCGTGGTTAGTGTCTGTCAATGAGATCTGGCGTGACACCATTCTCACCTTCCCAGTTGCGTCCAGTGTACGGCCTGGCATTGTGGTCAGTCTTCTCAGTCCTTATCCTGAACAAGCATAATCCTTACGAGCGGCCCAAGGGTCCGCCGGTTAGCTGGATGTCAGAGTCATTTTCGCCGGAATGTCCGTTGTGCGAGAGGAAGATACGGCAGTGTCGTAACGATCAGAGTTGATGGGTGAGGGGTATGTGATCGTGTGAAGCTTGTGGAGGAAGGCTCCGAATTGTGGACAGACACGCACCGGCCCGAGTTCTACATTGACGCCCTTCGCCTTGTGCTCCTCGGAGATGCGCTCGGTCAATTCTTGAATGAGCTTTCGGTCGAAGGACTGGACGGTTGTGAACTGAGAAGGGTATTGGGTCACAAAGTCGGTATGACGTATTCCAGCCGCTGAGACAGTCAGTACAATGGTCGACGTATACACACGGCTGGATCAGATCCCTGTGCCGATTCCAAGTCGGCGCTGCTGGTGAGCACACTCACGCCCATCGTTGTAGCAGAAGCTAGGAATGCCGAGTCGTGGAACGCTACCGGAGTTGGCCTGGCACGGTCCGAGACGTCCGGATGTCACGTTCAGCTTCTCCTCGAGGGTCATCTTCTCCACGAGCTTCGCGGCGCGATCCTGGGCCACTGCCCAGGGGACAGGCGTCGCGGGAGGGGTTGCGAGACCGGCGGCGAATGGAGCCTGGGCTTGGAGAGGAGGAGTGACATCTTGGGTGGCGACAACGGAGTAGTCCGAGACTCCCAACGCAAGAGCATTGAAGACCCAGAGAGCCGAAGACGCGCGCATTATGGTTGAGTGAATGCACCGTCTTGATCAAGTGGATCGAGGACGTGATTGAGGTGCGTGGTGAGTGAAGTGGATGGAGGAAGGAAGGAAGGAAGCCGATTGCGGCAGGAGGGGACGGTGACGTCGATGTCATCATAGCGCCTGTGACTCCAGCGGTCCATTGTTGCTGCGCACTCGGTCTTCATGTGATGCATGATGTGGTCATGAGATCGTGCACCACATCCGCTAACACTAGCGCATAGCGCGCAAGCGGGCACGAGCGGGCACCGCGCGGCTCTCCACTGCTCCGCTCTCCGCTCGCCAGTAGTGTCCGTCTCCGATTCCTGTCCTCCACACGGCACTCGGCACCCGGCACGATTCACCGATCCTCGATCCACGCACTCATGCCAGCATCACGAGGAATGCAACATGCCCAGGCCCTTGCGTCCTCACTCCAGCCTGCGTGGCACGGACGCCTCACTCAGAACCACAGGGCAGTGATCGTAGCGAGGTGGGCGCCGGCACTCACCGATGGGTTGGAATTGCTGCACTGGGACTGACTCTACTGCGACGGCAAGATCTTCACACGAATTTATCAGCTCGACGGCCTCTGCAAGATTGCTCCGGCACTCCGGCCCGCCGATCGCTCCGTCTCGCTTGTCCTCAGCCTTCCTCCTTGCCTGCTCCAACAGTCTCAGAAATGCGGGTAGGAGCAGGTGGCTACAGTGCAGCCCGGTCTGTGAGGTCTGCATCTGCACCGGCCGGAGACCGGGGATACCTATGCTTTCAGCACCCTTGTCACGTCTATTCACTGGCAGAGCTTCGCGGCAATTGTTACCGTTTCCCAGGTCCGCTGCTGGGAGCCCAGGCCTGCGCATCTCAATCGTCGACGGTGCAGAGGGATTGGTCATGAATGCACTCCAGCAGGCTCGAGCAATACAGTTGCTCGGAGTCCGTGGACCCGCTCTGCGCAAAACTGAAAGCAGAACTGCTATTCAATCATTAGCTAATGAAAGGAGGAGTGATAGGAGCGCAGCGCATGATCCTGCGTGCTCCTGGCCTGAATGTGTTGTCTGAGCTTGTGATGCCCATTGTTACAACCTTCCTCATGCGCAGAACTGGGGTCAAGAAGGATCACAAGTTGCGGGCAGCAATAGGAGACCGCCAAAGAGCCCACTTGCTCATCCACTTGTCGAGCCAGACACCGGACGCGAGGTCCGCATCGGGTTGTCCGCTGAAGTCGGGTTGCCAAGCGGAGACGCAGGTCTCTGTCTCACGGTGCCTTGGAGGCTCGGTGGAGGTTTGAATTGCTGTCTCTGTGGGCTTGAAGGCGTTTAAGCTGCGAGGTCTAACTCTGCTTGCGCCGCATGCTGGCTGATGCCCACTGTAGAGATATTCCTATGGATGAACTCTGAGCGAGGTCAAGGGATGCCCAAATACCAACGCCGGGTTGGGTAACGAGCAGAGGGCCCTGTCGTCATGATAGCGAACTTTATTCCGCCCTCTGTTCAGCGTCGCGAGGATAAGCTCAAGCTGCAGACGACTGGGATCTGCCGTCGTCGCCGCAAGGATCGCAGGATCGCAATTCCCCCGATTGGGCACAGTTACTGCCGACACATAGAGTTTGACCCCTGTTGGACCTGGCCGGCCAGCTTTGCTGTGTCGCGCTCGCGCTCGACCTCGCGTCCGTGTCCCCTGTCAGTTGCTGCTGTCGAAACTCGCTTTGGCCATCGGCAGCGAGGTCTCAAGGGCATTCTACGGCGGTCGCCGTGTTGCTGGTCGCCCACTGCTACAACCCTCTACAACCCTGTACTGCAGATCCTGGAGGGAAGCATGGGTCGAGTTTCGGAGATCGCTGCAGAGCACGCAAGCTTGTGCGCATATAGGCATTGTGCTCTCGTGCGTGGGATCGTGCGCTGAGTGGACGCCGGCTCGCTTCTGGTGTTGGCTGCCTGCGCCTGCGCCTGAATCGAAGACGCCCCAGCAATTTTAGCAACTCACCGCCCGACGCCTGTCTGACAACCTTTTCCTGGCACCAGTCGATCTCCCTAGGCTCCATGCCGCCTCCTAGCGCCCCGCTAGGCGCTAGCATCGGTGCTCCGATGATCGATGAGCGCATCGATGTCGCATTGGATGAGCGAGTCGGCACTCGCGAGCACCAACGTATCAGCGTCATAGTCGCACCCAAGAACACCCTGGTGCTCCCTGTCCACCCAAAATAATACAGTCAAGAGGACAGAGACTGTTGGCCAAGAGCCTGAGCAACAGGGTGCTGCTGGAGCAAGGGTGCGAGTGGTGACAAGGCACAGAGACTCTCAGCAAGCTCCCAGGACTGAAAGCTTGTGGAGCCCTGGAGACCCGGTCGACCGCTGGTAGCGACAGTGGCTCCGCCGACCGTCGCTGGCTGTCTGACGGCAGAGGAACGGCAAACGGCCCGACGACCCACTCTGTCATAGGCATCTGGCCTGAGGACAGACATGATAGCGTTTGCAGCCAAAAGTTGCCCGGATCGGTCAGTTGTTGGTTCCTTGCGCCCTCTCAGGTTCAGGGCTGCATCGCTACAGGCTCTGCAGGATCGCAGGTATCCTGCGATCCCTGTCCGTTGTCCGAGAAAATGACACCACCATTTATTAGTGGCATGTGCTCGCAACTGTGTGAGATCAGTTTCCCTCGATCTGATCAAGTGGTCCTCTGCTCGCTCGGTACCACCGACATTGATCTCTTCTCATTATCATCATCTCCATCTCCATCTCCATCTCCGTCTTCAACGTCTGTCCTTCCTTCATATCATTCACAAAAGCCACCCGATACCGAACGGCAGCCACCCATCATGGCATCCACCGACATGTACTCCTACAGCAGCGCCATGTTTTTCGCCCCTCCCACCCACAGCAGCTCCGGCGCCGGCCCCTCTTCTCAGCGCGACGACGGCCACCGCCTTATCGCTCACGTCGGTCCCTACGGTGAGCTGACCTGGTACAACGACTACGGAACTCCCCAGCCGCCGAGCGTCGCCCCGCAGGCTGCTCAGAAGCGTCCTGTCCAGGCCGTGACCCCTTTCTACGGACACTACCCCACTCCTCTGTAAGTGATGACCGAGTGGAGTTAGCGGCGGGGCAGTGCTGACCTTCAGTGAGCCCATCCTCGAGTCTCACCTTGAGGGAGAAGCGCACTGCGACCTTCCCCCGAGGCCAAGGCGGCGGCAGGCTGTCCAGCGTGCAGCGACAGCTTCGCCCACGAAGAAGCCCGCCCCCAAGCCGCGGACGCACACAAGGAATCTGAGTGATACGTCCCTGTCCTCTCAGTCGTCGACAGAGGACATGAAGGCGGTGAACAGGCTGGACGCGCGCCTTTCTGACCTCTCGCTGTACTCAACCCCGAGCCTGAGCAGCTCCGGCCCGCCCAGCCCGAACTCGCCTGGCATTCAGACGCCTCCCCTCTCGCTCGCGGCTACGGTGCCAAAGGATCTCGAGATGGACTACGACGCCGACTTCATCGAGGACGTCTACGCCGCCTTCGAATTCGCGAACAAGGACTCTATGCCCACCTTCTAAGTTTTCCCGGCCTTTGCTTCGTGCCGAGGAGAAGAACGCACAGTCCGACAGACTGTGCGGCGCTGTGCTGGCGTCGAGGCGCCAGCCCTTCTCCTGTGCATCCTGCGCAATCGCAAAACTGTGCATCTCGCCATCGCCTCCAATCCCATACAAAACTCGCCAGCGGGGGTCACCCCTGGCGATCTGCGCAACGACGCACTACCAATGGACAATCTCTCTTCCAGGTCTCCTCAAGTGAGGGGTGTTTCAACCCCACACCCAACTTTACCTTACACCACTGTTATAACCCCTGTCACTGTCACGCATACAGCATCGCATCTCATAATCTAGATACTACCCACCATGTAATACTCCTCCATGTCTATCCATCTGCCCACTCGACTCGCTGGCAAGTCTGCTCATCGCCCGTGCAAGGATCCGAGGGATACCGAGGCTGTACAGGATGTACAGGTTGTACAATTCGGCCACCCGTGATCGTGTGAAATGGCGTCAGGATTGTGCCTGGAGTACCTGGGGGACGTCATAAAGTTCAGGCGAGTTCAGGCAGCACTAGCGCTCGTTGATAAGGGGATGGGCTGGATAAGGCTGACCCTCCGCTGGATGTTGCGGGGGCTAATTCCGAGAGACGTCCGAAACACCGAGGTCAGCTGGAAAGATCGGCCCGATCGCCCACGTGGTCTTACCTTCCATAACTCTTGTTACGTAAACTGATAGCGACCTGAGGTCACTGCGACTTCGCGTCAGGCGGCACGAAAACAACAACAAACCACACACCAGTAATCACACACGAGCACGACCGACGGCGCTATGGCCCCATCTCACCCGCTCCGGCGTGTGTCGACCGGCTCCCTCAACTCCCTCGCACGATCAACAGACCGCCCTCAGTCCAATGCTGGCCTCGACGTGCTTGCGCCCGCACTGCAAGACCTCGCTGACGAGGTTGCCGCTCTAAGCACGAACACGCAGCGTATCAGCGCGCTGCATGACGCTCTGGGCCAGTTCAACGAGGGCTTCGCCGCCTATCTGTATGCACTGAAGATGAACGCCTTTTGTGTTGAGTGGCCGCAGGCGCCGAACGACTCGACTCTTGCCCGATTGCAGCAGCTTGGCGGGCAGCTTCAGCCCGACCCGGAACCGACGCCTTCCCCGCCACCACAGCCGGCATCGCAGGTACAGCAACGAGAAGACGAGGACGAGAACGCCGCGGCGGACATGACTTATGCTACTGCGTACAGCCCCGAACCCAAACGCTCGGCGCCGAGTCGGTCGCGCGTGCCCCCGCCACGAGCTGGAGGTGCCGGAGTGCCGGTGAAGAAGAAGCCGGCAGGACCAGGACTCGCGGAGAGAAAGGCTGCCGCAGCTGCCAAGAAGAAGCGCGACATCAAGATCTCGAAGCTGATCGACTCGTCTCTGCCGCTTGAGTACCGCGGTGCGAACCGGGATAACAGGATCACGATGGAGGGCGTCATTGAGCGGTTGATGGTGGACTATGAGAACGACGGCGACGGTCTGGCCAGTGAGTACACTTCTTCCCACTAGCGTCCCGTAGATCGCATTCAGTGCAACTTGCTGACAGGCAGTCGCCGACTTTGTCAAGCCGGATCAACCGCACCCGCGCGTGAACAAGTGTCTGATCGCGCTCGTCGCGAAGAAGCTCGTGACGAAGCGGAGCGAGAACGTGAGTTCGTCATGCTTCGACTGTAACTGACGTCAGGGGAGGACGATATACGTCTGGGCAGGCGTCGAGTAGTCTGTTGTATGATACATGTACGATACGATTTAGGTGACCAGGAGGCATCTACGGGCCGCGATCTCGATGCTCAATCGGAGGAAGGACGTGCCCATTAACGAGACGACTGATGGCTGATGGGTGACTGTACTGTGCTGCGAGGTAGGGCGCAGTGCTGATGCCAGGCTGGCGGATCTGAGGGCGCAGATCGTTAGGACGAGGACACCTAGGACAGGGCGCAACGACGTTGAAGCAGCGATCCGTCTTTCCCCTGCACGCCTTGCATCTCGTTGGTGCGATCAGCTGAGAATGACTCGCTATAACGTCCCCGCACCTCGCCTCCTTTCTGCAACTGTACAATCACTACAACTCATCCCTCCAGGTCCCACAACACCATGTCCGTCGTCTCCGAGGCCACGACCGAGGACGACGGCGCGTTCCACCCGCGCTTCGCGACTGGTGGCGACATCACCCTCACGGCCATCGACAACACCAAGTTCCGCTTCACGCTCAGTACCCTTCGTAAGTTGCCTTCTTTCCAGGTGGAACTAATGTCAGTGAGCTACTCCGCCCCATCGTCTGCTCTGCACGACATGATTGACCTGCCTGGTGCTGTCCCCGGCCCAGATCAGATTCTGCCTCTCACACATGCGCGCGGGCCGACCCTCGCCTTCCTTCTCGATTGCATCAACGAGGCCGAGAAGAGGAAGGCCGACGGCGTTCTGCCTCCTGGCAATGCTCCTGCTTCCGCGACTGCCACCGGCGAGGAGGATGAAGACGGCGATGACGACGAGGAAGATGACGGCGACGACACTTCTGACGCCGAGGACGAGAATAGCCCCGCTGACGCCGCTTTCGCCGCCGCCATGGGTATGGTCCTGCCTGCCCTTCAACCCCGCAAGAAGGGCCCAGCTCAGACCGCCCCCTCCTACAGCGGTCTTCCTTCCGGTCGCCACCCGCGCCCCCGCGCCAAGGCTGCTATCTTCGCTCGCGCCCCAATCCTTCCCCGTCTCCCTGCAACGGGGCAGGCGATCGAGCGCTCGAAGATCCTCCTCCCTACGCAGCCGCCTGACGAAGACGAGTGGGGTCCGAGTGGGTCGGTGTCCCCACCTCCCGGTGAGGTTGCGGATGATTCACTTCAAGGAGGCGTCGGTGGCGAGGCTTTCGGATTATCTGGTGGAGGAGACGTGGCCGTCGAAACGTCTGACGATGGAGGGGGCGAAGGTGGTGATTCGCCCGGCCAGGACGCGAAGAGTGGGAAGGAGGGCGACTCGAACAAGACTGACACACCTCGCGCCTCGTCCCCTGCGCCCTCTGATGCGCCCTCCACTGCTTCGTTCGCTGCTTCTGTCAGCGCTGTGTCCGTCAAGTCCGTCAATTCCACCAAGTCAGCCAAGTCCGTCAACGTGCCCGAGTCTGTGGCCGCGTCCGAAGCTGGGTCTGAGGCGACTGTCACCCCAACGCCGCAGCCCGAGCTTCATGCTCCCACCTTCGAGGAAGTGCACAATGTGCTGGACGCATTCGACTTGAGTTCGCTCAAGTATGTCGTGTTCGATGCGCTCAAGGCGTCGTGCGAGACGCACCGCTCCGATACCGAGGCGCCTGCGCACGCCCTTTCGGTGGAATATATCTACGCCTTCGCGTGTCTGTACTCGATTGGGAACAAGAGCTACTGGGCGACTCGTTGCCTCGCCTCCGCTTGGCGCGCTGGTCTCGTCCCTAACGCCACGCCTCTTGATCGCCCGCGTGTTCGCTTTGCCTCCTTGGACCAATATCCGCTCACGCTGCTCGCCGAGGACGACCTTCAGGCGCTCAAAGACATGTTCGGCCGCTTCAACCGGGCGTTCTCGATGTTCGCATCTCACTTTGTCGGCACTCCGCCGAGCGACCGCAACCCGCGCTTCGGTCGCGCATGTCGCCAGTGCCCCGTCAAGACCGAGTACGACGAGTGGCCCAAGTTCAAGAGTGCGCTGTTACGCGAGCATCTCGCGCCGATTCTCATCATGAACCCTCAGTTCATACGCAAGAGGAACTGGCTGACTGACCAACTGAGGCAGTACATTACCTGCCCGCGCTGCGCCGACCGTATTATCCACTTGGTCCTCAACCTGTGGAAGCGCGTCAAGAGCAACGACTGGAGCTTCAACATCAGGAACCGCGGACGCAAGCCTCGCTTCGTTCACAAGCGCAAGCTCTACCATGCTTGGAGCCACATGTCGGCCGCGCAGCAGCAGGCCGTGCAGGCGCACCTGCAGGCCCAACTGCAGGCCCATCAGGCTCAGCAGCAAGCCCAACCTCAGCAGCAGCCCCAGCAAGCGCAGCAGCAGGCTGCCAATCTTAGTCTCACGTTCGCCAACCCGGGCGTCACGACCACCACCACTGCGACTGGGACGGGCTTCACGACTGTCTGGCAGCTTCCCGCGACCGCGCCAGGTGGCCCCGTGAGCTTCCAGGCATGGACTGCGGCGCCGCCCTCGTTCGTCCCCAACGCTACCGCCGGGCAGGGTACAAACACGACCGCACCCGCCAGTGCTGCCAACCATGTCGCGCCGGCTCCTGCGCCTATCCCCGCGCCTGTGGCTCCGACCACCCAGCATGTTGCTCCCCCTGCCCCAGCTGCCCCGATCGCTCCCCCCGCGGCGTCGGCCGGGAACACCTCTCCCGCTCACACCGGCTGGGGTGCCCCTCCCCCTCCCCCCGCTTCCGCGAGCGCGCCGCCTGCCTCTCACTCCTCGTCGAGCGGGTGGGTATCGGCTGCCTCCAGTGCCTGGGCGACCAGCGGCTCGACCGGCTGGGGCTCGTCGGCCCCTTCGCCCGGCTTTGGTTCTGGAGGCACGTCGTCCGGCTGGGGTTCTGGTGCGGGCACATCGTCCGGCTGGGGTTCTGGTGCGGGCACATCGTCCGGCTGGGCTTCGAGTCCGGCGTCGGGCTGGGGCGCGGGTCCGTCTGCCGCTACGCCTGCTCACGCCTCTGGGTGGGGTGCGCCACCTCAGTCGGGCACCAACAACACGCAGTCGAGCTCTAGCTCGCACACGGCGATGAACGACGCGCAGGGCTGGGGCGGCCCTCCCCCCGCGAACGACGATGGCTGGTGATTGTGTAACGGCGGAAGTTTTGTGAGGAAGATGAAGGAGCGAGGTCAGAAGTCCGTACCGTATCCAATATGCTCTGTGCAGTATAGCCGTTATGCCCATGAAACCTGTGAGAATTGTTCTGAACATTGCATCTGGGAATTGGTACAAACACTTGGGTAGACAACTAGATCACAACTTACGTCTCTTTCTCTCCATCATTCTTCTCCTCGTCTCGCAGGCGCCTCGCCGCACACTCAAAGGTACAGCGTCTGCGCACCCTGCTGCCCCGTCTCGTCAGGACAATACGGACACTTTGCGCTCTTCCGGTTCCCCTTAAGGAGCCGGTTGAAGGATTCCTGGTTGATGACGTGCCCGCACGAGAGCATCGTGGGCGGGTTTGTGTCGCTGGCCTGCTCCTTCGAGACGGGACACACAAAGACAGAGTGGTACCTCCGGTTCCGGGGGAGATGAACCTCCATCTGGTTGTCAGCTTTCGACAGGTATTCGGAGCTCGACCCCGCAGACCCGTAAGACTTACTGGCAGTTCCGGCCACGTCCGCACGTTGCCAAGCCTGTCGCCCATGACCTTACGCGCCTTCTCGATGGCGTTGAGCGCGCCTCCCCTGCTCCCAAGGTCGACGGCGACCTCGAGCGGGTCCTCTCGCGCCCACCCGTGACAGCGACAGTAGTCCGTCCTGAACATCTGCGCGAGTGGCGCATTCTCGATCTCGTACGGGCTCTCCTTCGTGCCCATGAACAGACGGCTCGTGACCAGCTCAAGCACAGGCTGAGTGGCGAGGTACTCGAACATGTGTGTGCGGGCGTACTCTACCGCCGCGGCCGGGGTGGGCTGCGCCAGGAGCATGGCGCGGTGCAGGTGATAGGGCAGGGGAGAGGGGTGCGGGCCCGAGGAGAGGAAGGCGGCATTCGCATGGCACCATGCCAGCGCACTGCTGAGGTCGCCAGCCTCGATGTCCGAGACAATCTCGGCCAGACGGGCAGAGAGGTCACGCTTGGACGCGTCGTAGGCGAGGTCCGTCTCCGCCTCGAAGGCGAGGACGGCGTCCCACAGCCCACGCCGGCCGAGCGAGTCGAGCACGACCCGGTCGAGTGCGGCCGCAGCTTCAGGTTCAGTAAAGAGGGGCGGGTCGTCGTAGGCTGACGATATGTCCGAGAGGGTGGGAGGGAAGGCCTGATGTCAGCAAAGTCCTCACACGATCCGACCTCCACCCAACTCTCCACCCTGAACTGTTCACAGGTACGCAGCTCGTTACACTCGCAGAACTCACCTTCTGGACTGCTTTGCCGGTGTTTCCAAGCGCAGCGTACCACGTCTTGAGTCCGCGCTCAACCTGCTTCTTCGCCTTGGCAATGTTGGTCTGCAACTCGGCAATGACGTGCTTGGGCGGCGAGCCGGCGAGGATGCGCTCTCGGGCGACGGCAAAGTGCTGCTCGAGGAGCGCATTCAGGGGTCCCGACGAGCTCGTCGCGCTAGTGCTCGCAAGCGCCTCGAGCGCATCCAGCGCGGCAGAGACGTCTGCTGTCGACATTGCGTGTCGTCGATGGGAAGGAAGGGGTGGGTGATGATTGCGGTGGGTGGCTGATCGGTCATGAACGATGGACCCGAGCCAGTGCGGAAGCAAGTGACGCGGGGCCGCTGAGCGTGACGTGGGGGGCTGATAAGGAACCTCCACCGCCACATTAGCGGGGCCATTTGCCACCAGCACGCCAGGTTCTGCAGTCTCGACGTGCCTCTGCGCCCACGCATCGCCTGCGAGGCCGCTATCTCGCAAGCCAAGCCTCCTTTCGGACGTGTCAGGATCAGAAGAAGAGTGAAAAGACGCAGTAGACTAGCTTCCAACTTTTCGCCGCTACGACTCTCCTCGCCGGCCGTTCCTCGCTTCTCGCTCCCGATGCTAGCTCCATCCATGCATATCGTGCTCCGCTGCCACCTCTACGCCCCTCCGTAGCTGCATCCGACCACACCGGGGCGGTTGCGAAGGACTGGCATTTTTCGGGGGATTTTCACATATTTCCTCGACTATTCAGGATTCGCACTGTCCGTCACGGGGCCTCGGGGTGGAGCACGCATGCATCCGCAGGGGCCACGTCACGATGTCCGTCGGCTGGATGACGCAGCAGAAGCTGATGCACAGCAGCGAGGACGATGGACACTGGCTAGCCTTGGTTCGCAGCGTTCGGGTCTGCGGCGCTGGGCATGGTGCGACATGTCTGGGTGCTGAATGGCCAACGACAGTGGCACGCACGCCTGCGCCCGTCCGTAAGCGCCGTACGCCTACCATACCGACGCCCGAATTCACAACTGCCCCTGTTCTTACTCGGACCGGACGTAGTGTCCCCCGGTCACCTCAGATCTGGCCGCAGACACCGACCACATCGGCCGCTGCTGACTGCATGAACGATAGCCTGTACACATTCTCGGACCCGGCAGAACCCCACAGTCCCCACCCGACCGAACCTTCCCACCGAAACCCTAATGCATGCCATTGCCTGTCGCTTCCTGCCTGCGCTCTGCTCGCAGCGTGCATAATTGTTGACCATTTTCGTGTATTATTAAGGTTGAGTGCAGCCCGATGCATCACAAGACGCAGGCGGTGTTGCGCCCCTTGCACTAGCACTTGGCACGCCGTGTCGGCAGCTGGGGCGCCGGTATGCATGAATGCAGGGTCTGCAGCGCGCTAACGGCTATGCAAGCACAAGGATGCGAGTGTGCAATCTGGCATACGGGGGATACGGACGAGGAAAACGCCATGTCGCGAGCTGGATGAGGCGGCCAACGGCGGCGGGCACAGCTCAGCTGGCAGACGACAATCAACATTCCCTTGGACCTGGCCGCGAATCTCGCGTTCTATTTCTCACTCTTTCTCTCAACACCCTCATCCATTCGTGCACCTGCATCCGCGCACGCACACCCCGCCATTTCTCCCTCTTCCCACCGCTGCACCTTTCCCCCTCCTGTGCTTTTCAGCACCAGGTGCATCCCCCTGCATTTTCCAAAAATACCGTATACCCAAGTTGGCCACTCTGTAATTACATTATCACCCCCCATTAACCAACGAATTCTGAATTCCTGTGAGTTTATCGCCCATTTTCTGGCAACCACACAACACAACATTGCCGCACACCTCAGCGCGCGTCACGCACTAACTCGGTCCAACAGTCCTTTCCACCACTTTGCGTATCCCCCATAAGGCCGACAGACCGGCAGCGGCGTGCATCGCCCTCATCGACTGCCTGCATTACGCATTCCGCCCCTCCACCCCAGTCAACTGTTCGCGCACTAAATTGCATCATATCTGCTATCGCGCTTTTCATTCCTTACAATCAGTTTCGAATTCAACAACCCACAACAAACCGCGTCGGCACAAGCAACAACACCTACCACCATGCCGCGCGGTCTGCAGCCAGCAGCTGCGCCGCAGGTGCAGCGCAAGAAGCGTAGCTTCTTCTCCAAGAAGTCCACCTTACCGCCTCTCCCCATCATCCGCACCCGTTCCCCGCCGCGTTCAGTCCCCTCCGCCACTGTACTGCATTCGCTCGAACCCGACATGAAGGCCGTCACCGCTGGCAAGACGTTCATGAAGACGGAGATGGGCGAGGACAAGTGGGAGGTTGCTGACCGAACTCGCGTCACGCGCGCCGCCGCCGCCGAAGCCGAAAACAAACCTATCGCCAAGCGCCGTGTCGGTGCGTCAACAGCACGGAAAGCTCCGATCGCCAAGGTCACAGCCAAGCACGTCGCGGTCGGCCCACGCAGTGCGCCAGCTTCCGCTGCCCAGTCTGCTAAGGCGAAAGCGACAGTTGCAGCGACGCGCATCAAGCTGAGGACGCGGCAGTCGCCAGGCGAGGAAGACACTGCTCCCAGCAACGATTCGTCTGCCTCCGATGTTGGTGCCATTGAGGATGTCACATCAGCCCTTCCCCAGCCGAACACACCAGAGGATTCGCCTGCGACAGAATCTGCGCAGTCCGCCCCGCCTGCGCCGGCCGCCCAGCCTGCCCCTACGTCGAGCCGTACCCGTCAATTTTGGTCGACTACAAAGGCACCGCCATCTAAGGAGGCACCGAAGGAGGCGCCCCCACCACCTGCACCGAAGGAGTCACCCACGCCGCCAGCTCCCAAAGAAACTCCCACGCCTGCACCTGTCGAGGCGCCCGCCCCCAAAGCACCGAGGCCGACGAGAAGTACGCCGGCGAAGCAGGACAAGGCTATCAGCAGTCCCGCCACCCGCGCAAAGCGCAGGAATAGTAGTGATGCCCCCACTTCCAGGTCGACACGCCGCAAGAGCAACCTCGGCCCTAGCACCGACGCCGGCCCTAGTGACCAGACTGAAACTCCCATTAACAATGTGCCGATCGAGGAAGCTGGTCCCAGCAGTAGCACCGCTGTTACCGAGGACGCTCCGCGTAGCGATGCATCGCCGAGTGCGGTTCCCAGCAGTGCAGTGGGACCTAGCACCGTCACTGTCTCTGCTCCCCCGGAGACCCTGGCTGCCCCCGTCAATCCCGCCAACCCGTCACAAAAGAAGGAGTACCTCTCAGCGGGAATGTTCTGTGATGAGCCCGTGCCCCCTCGCGACTACCAGTTGGTCAACCGGGTGTTGGCCACGCGGCAGGACTCGAAGAAGAAGAAACTCAACAATGATGGAGAGCTGGATCGTCGCTACGTTTCCGACGATACGTCCTTCCCTCCTCTTCCCGAGCCCAAGGGCATGGTCGAGCTGTTCGAGAAAGAGCACGAGTTCAAGCTGCCGTACGATTTGGTCTGGGAGAGCGAAAGCGGCATCTTGGACGACAAGAAGCGCCCTCCTCAATACGAGATGATCACCTCGAGTGAGTCGATCGAAAATTCTCGAAAAGATTTAGCTGACCTCAGACCAATTCCTCGAGCGACCCAAGATCCCGGTCTCGGACAAGGAGGTCTGCCACTGCGTTGTCGGCACTGGGTGCGGCCTCAGCTGTACCAACCGCCTACAGGGAATCCTGTGTGGGAAGAGCTGTCCCAACGGGCCGGATTGTGGAAACCAGGCGCTGTGTCGTCGCCCGGCCAAGGCCATCATTGTGGCCCTGTCCTCTCTCCACGGTTATGGCGTGTTTGCCGCCGAGGACATTGCCGCTGGAGAATTTGTGGTCGACTATCGCGGCGAGGTCATTAGTGTTGACACGTTCATCGATCGCATCGGCTCACACAGCGAGGACGACAGTGTCTTCGCGATCGCGTACGACAGGGACGAGATCATTGATTCGAGCTCGAAGGGCAACAGTGCTCGTTTCATCAACCACTCGTGCGACCCGAATCTGGTCCTTCGCAAATTTGATACGCTCGGGGACGGTCACGAGGAGCACGAATTCGGTCTGTGGTCCCGCAGGCCTATCAAGGCTGGGGAGGAGCTTACCTACGACTACAATGCGGAGACGTACCCCGTGTTCACTGACGGACCCGACACGCGTGTCCCCTGCAACTGCGGTGCTAAAAACTGCACTGGCGGGCTCAATAGCAAGCAGGGGGTTCGCCCGCAGCTGATGGACGTCCTCGACTCGTCCAGGGCGAACAAGAAGGCTGAGGCGAGGAAGCTCGTGCACTGGGCAGGCCCTGCGTCCGCGACCCGCCTCGTGCTGGGCAAGGACGGCAAGCTGAAGCGACCTGTCGGACGCCCTCGCAAGCACCCTCTTCCTGACCCGAACGGACCTCCTCCAGTCCGCCGCCCCGTCGGTCGCCCCAGGAAGCATCCTTTGCCTGACCCTAACGGTCCGCCCCCTATTAAGCGTCCTGTCGGCCGTCCCAGGAAGCACCCTCTTCCCGACCCCAACGCTCCCCCTCCCCCTCGCCGCCCTGTCGGTCGTCCCCGCAAGAACCCCCGCCCCGACGACGAGAAACCCTCGCCAGCCACCTCCCGTACCGCTCGCGGTCGTGCCAGCCGTGCCGAGTCGATCGCGACATCTTCCAACGCTGATAGCGCCGACGAGGACCAGTGGGACTCAGACCAGTCTGAGTCCAGCAAGGGCATGTCCACCTCTGAGTCTGAGGCTGAGGTTGACGACTTTGACGCCTTTGAGTCGACCGAGCCCGCTGAGACTCCTGAGCCCACTGAGTCCGTTCCGCCCACCGAGCCTGTCCCAGAGGAGGCTGTCCCCGAGCCCGAGCCGATGGAAGTGGAGCAGATCGAGACGGTCGTTGATCCCGAGGCCACTGAGTCTCAGCCTACGCCTCAACCTGAGCCCGAGGTAGCTCAACCTGAGCCTGAGGTTGTCTCCGATGCTCCTATGGTTCCTAAGGTGCCCAAGGCCCCCAAGGCTGTCAAGGCTCCCAAGGCCCCCAAGGCCCTCAAGACTCCCAAGGTCCCCGCCCCGCCTCCAATCAGCCGCGCTGGCCCCTCTTGGGCGACTGGACCCTCGTGGGCCACCGGGCCCGCGCCGGTCCGCTCACCGACCAAGACCCCCGAGCTGCGTTCCTCCTCCGTTGTCATGGATGCCGACGAGGAGATTGAGATCAAGCAGGAGCCCGAGGATAACATCGGTCCCAGCCGCCGCGACCGCATTCCCCGCGGACGCCGCTCGGAGCCCTACCCCCTGCCGCGCAGCAAGGCGCAACAGGAGGTCGCTACCCCTCAGTCTGTGCGCGTCATCCGCCGCCAGTCGCGCGGTGCGTCGACTCCGCGCCAGGACAGCTCCCCCGCTCAGCCCACCGGACGCCGCCGCCAATCCTCTCAGGGGGGTCCTGCTCTCGTTCCCCGTATCCGCCTAAAGGGGCTCACGAGGACGCCGGAGGTAGACGAGCGTGCCGCGAAGGAGGCAGAGCGCAAGGCAAAGCAAGCGGAGCGTGCAGCGCGAGAGGCCGAGGAACGCCGCCAGAAGAAGGCAGAGATGAAGGCGAAGCGCAACGGCGCTCCTGCTGGCTGGGCCTATATCGTGGAGCCCGTCGGCGGACCTGCCCCCGAGCCCGAGCATGCTCCCACTGAACGCGATGCACGCGCTGCTCGCTTGGCCGCGAGGCGCTCCCTGGGTTAATAGTGCTGAAACGCTGTTGTCACGACCTATGCTGTTCGATGGCCGTGTGGGCCATCCCCCAATATTCAGATGAGCCAAGATGTGGTAAGAAGTGCTCTACACTAGAAGAAGATGCCCGAGCACGGGTTAAAACAAGTCCCAGGAAGTGTGCTGGGCAAGAATTCTGTTGTTCACCTGTGCTCCGGCCAGGCCATTCGTAGTGGGCTCCGCCCTGCTCTGTACCATATTTACATGCCATGCGTTGCAGTTGTACCTGTGAACAAGAGAGTGCTCGTGCCACATTGTTTCAACGATCGCTGAAGTCGGTGAGATCAGTGATGGTGAGCGGAGAGTCAGCAGCGCCGAGCACCAACAGAGCGGAGTCAGAAGGTACCACGCAAGCCTTTGAGTGGCCAGACCTCAGCCGCGCCAACAAGGTTTGCACATTGCGCTTTCCTCCAGGTGCCAGGGCGGGTTAAGTTTGCACTACAGCAGCGACTGGGCGAGTGACTTGACGGCAATAACGGCAGTTGTTGCCCCATGCCATGCATCCCATACCTTCCACCAGCACAAGCAACTTCCAATGCGTAGAACTCTAAGACAGTGTGACAAGCCTCAGCAGGAACAGGAACAGCATGGGGGAACGTGACGGTGGAGTCATGTTACGTTGTTTCTATCTTGTGCCCACTGAGCGTGTAGAGGCACGTACTTGAGGTGTCATTCGAAGTCGTACGGCAAGGCGCGTCAAGCTCGAAGGGAGGGGATGACATAAGGCGCGCCCGAATGCTCGTCGTCAGTGCGATCGACGTATTCCGAATCACTGGACAGTGAGCTGCCGCCTGGCGGGCAGCAGCGTGTCCCACCTCGCTGATGAACCCACCGACAGAGGTATGCATGGTGAGGCTGGGGCAGTGATATGAGACTAGAGCTGGTGGAGCAAGGCCCTAATCACAGTTGGCAGCTCGAAACAAGCACCGCCGCCCCCACACAGAGACATTAGCAATTGATTGCGTCCACTGGCGCGCATAAGGCACGCGCCTTGCTCGCCCCTCTTCCGCTGGCCTGGTACGTCTGGCTGACGTTGGGCATCTGCTCAGGCGCTCATATTAGACTCGCTTGCCCACTTGTAGTCGCCGCACTGAGTGACCTGGGGAGTCACCCAGAGTCACCTCCCAGCAAGATCGATCGTCTATGCCAGCACAGACCGCACTGCAGCGCAGAGCCGAAGCCCGAACAGGGCACGGCCCGGGTCCATTGACTGGCGTCTTTCGTACTCCCGTTAATTCTATGGACCCAGCGGCCAACAGTTCACCGCAAAGGAGTGTCTGAGCGCTCCTTTGGATCTCCGTTGGATGGCTCATTCCAGCACTCGACTAGGCCCATTGAGCGGTGGCGTCTCCCGGCCGGCCCGACTGTGGTCCATCCTGGACGTTCTGGCGACTCCTGTCTGTTCTGGTGACCGGCTGCGGATGGAGACCATCGAGCAGATTGGGCGGGATATCTTCGGCTAGACAGCCCTGCACTAAAGTGCTTTTCCCTTGGACTTCCCTGGTCTTTCCAGGCTTTTCGCTGGGTAGGGATCCTGAGGAGATACCCTGGGTGCTTTCCGTTCTTTTCGATGTGGATGGGAGCTCCTGCTGCGCCTGCAGCGCCGTGGCGAACGTATGCATACATCCCGACCCACTGTGGCCACTGGGCCACTGTGCTGGCACCAGTCAGATGGACACTGCACACTGGCGCGCGCTCATGGATACGTGGAAGCCTCGATGGCTTGGAGGAGGGCGTGTGGATGATGTCAGGCGGCGTCCGGGAGTCACCACGATCGATACACACACACACAGCAGGCGTGTCTTTGGCCTGCGGGTGTCACTTGCAAGCACGGACATGCATCAGTCCGCATCAATTGCAGAGAGCGAAAGAGACATGGCTGAGTCGCTTGCCAACTTTAATTTGCACGCCTGCGGTCGTCCCGCCCCGGGTCGAGCGGGCCAGCAGGTCAGCGCAGGCCGTGTTCCGCACTCATGATGCCGCGTTTGCTTCGGCACGGGGTAAGGATGCGACCGATGCGGGGGACGGGGCCAGTGGTGATCTGCACAAGAGATCATCGACTTTGACATCCGACTGCACACCATCGACGCAACCATCCTGGGAGGGAGGGTCGCAAACTTACTCGCGCACATTACGTTTTGCCGGATATTCTTATTCAACTCGCCATCCCACGCTCATACGCTCTGGCGATCGACCGCTCACCTTTGCAACAAAGAACCAATCAGTCATCAATCGAGGGCGTACCCTGGTTTCCTGCTTAGTTGGATCAATCACTCAGTCGATCAGTCTCTCCAGCGACCACTACATACATCCTTTTGTCCTCCAACAACTACAACCACCGAGAGCACAGTGGACGGGGACCATCCGCCATCACCATCATCTCGCCGCTCGCGACATTACTCGAACCACCCATCCGACGTCCATCCCCAAGCCCAGGCCCCTCAACGAGCTAGGCTCCGTTCCCCCCTATCCCCGTTCCAACCATACCCACCCTTCGGCCTCTCCCCTCTCGGCCCCTCCCTCCCCTCCCTCTCGCGTCCCCCTCACCGCGCTCCTTGCCCTTTCAGCAACAAGAAGGAGATCGCACCGATCACCCCGACCAACTAGCGCCGCAGCCAGGCCAGATATCGCCTATCTCTCCATCCACCGCGCTACTGCCTCTCCCTGGTACTAGCCCCACTCTGAACACGCCCTCATCAACCTCGGCGCCATCGGCAGCGACTTCCACCATTCCGCCATCACCCTCTTCTCCATCCACTCTCTCCTCGCCCCGTTTCCCCTTGCCGCCCAACCATCCTCCGACCCCGCCCCCGCGACGCGTCAAGGACAAGGACTTTGACCCCGCCGCGACCCCCCGCCGCAGCGCAAACGACGTCGTCTACGTCCCGTCGTCCGACCAGGACCACTCGGAGCACGTGTCCACGTCAGTGACGCCCGCGACGCCCGTGGACGAGTACGACGGGTACGAGCGAGAGCAGTACGAGCTCGCGGACGACGAACTCAGTCACGAGCACGACTCGGCGCTCGCCGCGCACGAACACCTCGCGCAACAGTCTTCGCCGCCGTCGACCCCGCCCCGCTCCATGCTCCCGCGACACCGCGACCACGACGACGCGCTCGACGTGGAGGGCGACAACGTTCCCGGCTCGTCGCCGCGCAGCGTGTCCTCGTCTGCTGCCCGCCAGCGCCGCGAGCAGCGTCAGGCGTCTGCCTCCTCAGCCACCGACGAGAACGGCAACCCAATCCCGGTCCCTGGCGAGAGGCGTGAATCGTTAGTATCCAACGACTCGACGGGACGCAGCTCAACCCACAGAGCGCAACAGCGCAAGATGATGCTCGCCCAGCAGATGAGCCTGGGCATTGACGGTGAGTACCCTTTTGCATGCATGCAACGGTCCGAGTGAATGCTTTAGCGTGTTTGGAAAGCGTTACTTTTTTCCGCTCTGGGCATTGGATGTTACGCGGAGTCTCGATACGCTGCGGGGACGCCAGGGGTACATCCACCTGGCCACCTGACGCCCCGAACACAACAGCGGTCGCTCTCTAAAAGTGGTCCGAGCGCCGGAACGCTCCTCCCATCCATCCACCTCGCAAGGATCACTTCTACGAGCCATGGCACACCGCCGCGCCGCCCCATCCTCGTAAAACAACATCCTACGCCATCATCACCACCACTCTCCTTTACTCCCCCGACTAAATGATGCGATGGCTTTCGCTAACTCAACGTTTAGCTGAAATCAAGGCCGAGGACGCTGCCCAACAACCCAAGCGCCGGTCCATCTTCCGGACCACCGGCACCGCCAGCACCCCCGACCTGACCACCTTTATTAGAGGTAAAGGAAAGCCCCAGCAGGGCAAGCAGGCCCAGAAGAATTCCTCCGCCGGCAACGTGTCCCAGCATGCCATGGGCCAGGGCAAGTCGTCGACCCCCGCGAGCTCGACGACGGCCGTTTCCTCCCAGTTCACGACGCACCACATGTCCGGATCCACTAGCTCGCTGACCCGCGGGCGCAGCCACGAGGCCCCGTCCGACTCTAGCGCGCAACGCGGTGCCTGGCACGGACACAACTTCCCAAACGACTCGCAGCGACACATGCAGACCATCGCCGAAAACGACTCGCTCCACCGCAAGCAGTCCTTCAACGATGATGGAAAGGTGAGCAATCTCCAGAACACGCTGACCCCCAGCGCAAAGGCAAAGGCGTGTTTGGTCGCATGTTTGGCTCGTCAAACAATAAAGACCGGGACTCTCCACCCAACCTCAACTCGCCCTCGCAGTTGAGCCTGTCGGCCAGGTCCAACGCCGAGGTCAGTTCGCCAAAGTCCAACGTCTCTCCCCAGCTGCCGTCGTCATTCTCGCCCCAGTTCCCTGGCAACGCCCAGTTCACTTTCGAGTCTCCCCAGTCCAATGGCAACGCGCGTCCGCCTCTTCCTCAGCGCCATTCCGGTGGCTTGGTCCCTGGTATGGCTGAGCCGCACGAGCCAAGCCGCATCTCGATTTCCTCGGCTCACTCCGCACAAGAGGTCATTGTCGATCCGCAGGATCCCGGCAAGGAGCCCTCGACCCGGGTGCATAACATGCTCCAGCGCGGCGCCACTGAGGAGCGCTCGTCGTCGCGTCGCTCCACGGCAGAGGCAGAGCCGAAACCGCCACGTCGAGCTAGCACCTCGTTCTCGGACGACGTGACTGGCCTGTTAGATCGGATCAGCCACGGCGACCCCCCCGTCGGAGTGGGCATCAGGACCCAGGAGCCTGAGACAACAGAGCACCTGCAGGTGTCACCTGACCCGTCCCGATACTCGCAGCGCTCCGCCTCGCCCTTGTCCCCCGCCAATCAAGACAGCACAACGCTTCCGGACGCTGCTCCTGTTCCGGTCTCTGGCAAATCTTCTGCTTCCTCCACCCAGTCAAGCCGCTACGACGACGCCCAGGCCCCAGAGGGAACTACCGTGCTCGAGTCTGCGCTTGCTGACAACTCGGACACGGACCTCGTGCCCCCGCCGGTCCCCGTCAAGGGCGAGCCGACGATCAAGATGGTCCCGACCCGGCACGACGACGGCATTGCGATCGAGGTGACCCAGTCCCCGCACCAGTCGACCACCAGTCTCGATGATTTACCGGCAGACGAAGAAGAGCGCGCCCACCAGCTCGCGCGCGAGTTTTACCAGGGCGACTCGGCGCACGTGTCCACCGACAAGGTCGCCATCTTCCTCGGCGGCCCCAAGCCCGTCAACACGGCGACGCTCCGGCACTACATGCAGCATTTCGACATGCGCGGCAGCAAGCTCGACCAGGCTTTCCGTTACTTGTGTGCCAAGCTGCATTTGAAGGCCGAGTCGCAGGAGATTGACCGTATCATCGAGGGCTTTTCCGCGCGCTACTTTGACTGCAACCCGAACACGGTGTTTGGCACGCCCGGCGTCGTCCACACGGTGACTGCCGCCATGCTCATGCTGAACACGGACCTGCACATTGCCGAGCTGCAGAAGCACATGTCGCGTGCGGATTTCGTCCGCAACGCGATGCGCGCGATCCAAGAGTCGATGCCAGAGGATCTTGAGTCACACAATGACAGTGGATCCCTGCGCGGTGTTGACGGAACGTCCACCGCGGCTCAGTCGACGACGTCGATCACGCGCCTCCGCCAGCCCGCTAACAGCCGCAACGCGAGTGGCACGCTCGCGCCGGCATCCGAGCTGTCGTCGCCTTCGAGCCAGGACCTGCGGTCGCGCGCGGCTTCGTCGACAACGGTCAACTCGTTTACGTACTCGAAGCAGTGGGAGGTGGAAGCTGAATCGGCCCTCAAGGAAATCTACAGCAACGTCCGCAACGAGAAGATCCTCCTGCCCATTGGGTCAGCCGACAAGTCGTCCCTCTCTCTCAACAGCTACAATCGCCGCGGAATCGGGCCCCTTAAGCGGTCCTCGGTCAAGGGCAACTCGCCGTACAACGGCAGCGGCGTGTTTGCGCACTCGGACGGGAGGTTGTCGCCAACTCCGTCGTACGCAAACTCTATCGGCGAGGTAAGTGGAGTTGCAGCGCGTGTTTGCCACAAGACTCGGGCCACTCAATAGTCTCCCCAGCGCTGACATTAGCAAACAATCGCCCCCGCTATCGGCTTCGCTGGCAACCTGTCGCACACGGTGATCCGGGAACAGGAGGACGAGACGCACAGCATCAAGAGCAACCAGTCGACCGTCACGCTGGAGCCGCTGAATGACGACGAGCTCGCGCTGCTCGGTGCCCCGTGGGCCAAGGAGGGTCTGCTCTCCCGCAAGATCCAGGTCGAGGCCGCTGGCAAGAAGCACCAGAAGAAGGACTGGAAGCAGTACTTTGTCGTCATCCAGAAGGGCGACCTGCACATGTTTGTGTTTGGCGAGAAGGGGTCCAAGGGCCCGAGCATGGGCATGGGCGGCATGGGTGGCGGTAACTGGCTGTCAAACGCCAAGACGACCGGCGAGTACTCGCTCATGCACGCCATGGCCATGGCGCTGCCGAAACCGGGCTACAGCGCTTCGCGGCCGTACTGCTTCACGGTGACCTTCCCGACCGGCGAGATCAGCGTGTACCAGGCGGGCACGGAGGAGCTCGTGGCTGAGTGGGTTGCGACGTGCAACTACTGGGCGGCGCGCAAGTCGCGGCAACCGCTGGTTGGTGGCGTGTCCAATATCGAGTACGGCTGGACGCGAGTGCTCGACGAGAACGGCGACGGCACTCCGCCACCCGAGGCGCCCAGCGTCATCTCGTCGCGCTCCTCGCCTAGCATGACCCGTCTCGGCGCCATGCGTTCCCGCGGCTCGCAAAACCTCGACAAGATGACAATCGTCGAGTGGAAGCCGCCGCCGCATGCCACGATGCCGTCAAACCTGGACGAGGAGGCGCAGCTCGAGGCGCTGCTGATGTACGTGCAGAGTCTGAAGGAGGAGCTGGACCAGCATAAGAGCATCGAGGAGCCCATGTCCAGGCTGTACACGCCGGGGAGCAAGAATGCAGTCAAGGCGCGGGAAAACTGGACCGCGAAGTCGCGCTACATTCACTCGGAAATCTTCAAGTACGAGACGTACGTCGAGGCGTTACGCAACGCCATCAGCCTCCGCATGCTCAAGCAGCAGGAGCGCAAGGCCGCCCAGCCGGGCAAGTGAAGCGAGTTCAGAGGTGTGCTCGAGTATATGTGGAGTCTGGAGTGAGCCACCGAGCGAAGCGAGGTGGCGAGCGAGGACAGTCCGAGCGCCGTCGAGCGAAGCGAGACGGCAGCGAGGACGGTGCAGAGTGCGCAGATGTCTGACCGTATCAGTCGTTCGACCTGGCCACTCGACACATCTCTGCCCCCACGACGTCTTCACGACCTTCTTCCGACGACATCGTCGCCTTTTTCGCCTTTATAGTTGCCATTTTGGGAGCCCCGGAAGTCCAGCAAGTTGTTTTGAAACGTTGAGAATATACCCCGCGCGCAAGGCGCCGATACACATTACACCACGTACTACTATAAGATATACAATGCCATGAAAGTTATAACGTTGACTACGAGCGAGCGCAGCGAGCAGGACGTAGGCACTGAAGTGAGTAGAGTTGGAGGCGGGTACTGGAGAAGCAGCTAGCGCCCCATGGAGTGAAGGGCATCTACATGCGAGATCTTGGTCAGGTGATCAGGCAGGGGTTCCGCCCACGCCCTGTCGAAGAACAGCGTCAGGGGTCGCCTACCAGACTCGTCTCGACCTCCGCTGACTCCATCGGTCACCTCCATTTCCGTCTTTCCCTATACAGAGAGGAATGCATGCGTTTGCTGCATTCTCCGGAGGTTGTTCTTTGTCGTTTGCATGCATACGCCGGACATCCGCGTCGATCACACATCGCATCACAGGTGACACAGAATAGCGTGTACTTGTGCCTGGCCGGCAAGCTGCAAGTTGCCGAGATACCCGCCGGCTGTGACCGCTACACCCTCCACTCAACGACTTCTCCAACGTACCCTCCCTTCCGCCCAACTGAACAACACTCACCGCTCAACGGAGCAACGCCCAGCAGCCCCGCACCATGTCCGCCACCAAGCTCAAGATTCTGTGTCTGCACGGCTTCACCTCCTCGGCAGCCCGGCTGTCCCGACAACTCGCACCCGTCGTCCAGGCTTCAGCGCCCTGGGCCAACTTTACGTTCGTCGACGCGCCCTTCGCTGTCGAGCCAGGATACGCCTGGTGGCGGGCACAGGACCGCTCGGGCCCGGACGGAGATTACGCAGTGTACGAGGGATGGCCCAAGTCTCGTACCTACCTGCACGACATCTTGCGGGAGCAGGGGCCGTTCGACGGCGTGCTCGGGTTCTCCCAGGGTGCGGTTGTCACTTCGCTCTTGTGCCTGATGCCCGAGTTCAGAGACAAGTTTGGTTTTGGCGTGATTATTGGTGGATTCAAGGCCCGCGATCCGGAGCTCAGGAGGAACTATGAGGAAAGCAACCCGGGTTTCGACAGGAGGAGTTTGCACGTCTGGGGTCGGGAGGATGATATTGTGCCCCCGAGGGCTAGTGAGAAGTTGAGCGAGATGTTCAAGAACCCAGAGCTCATCGTGCACTCGTGAGTAACGCGCGAGATGGAGTGTGCTGATGGGTGTATAGGGGCGGACATGTTATTCCTACCGCTGAGGAGGAGATTGGGAAGTGGACGGCGTTCTTCCGGGAACGGGCGGGGGCCAAGGCGGCGAGGGAGGGGAGCAAGGCGAAGTACTAGATGTGAGATAGAGAGATACAGAAGCGTCGTTTCCGCGGCGCATGGAGGAATACTGAATGCACTGACGCTCAGCGATGTATTGAAGTGATATGTGCTCCTTTGTTCAGCCGTGTGAGAGAGGATACGTTGTGCAGCACTCCAGCGGGGGAGGCATCGATCCGTATCACCCGAACCAGAGGTTGCCGAAGGGATGAAGATCGCTGCGCTGTCGGGGCTCTTTCTCGCGCTGCTTTGCACAGTTTACGTCGTGGACCGCCCAGCCGTGACAACAACAGCGATGGTAAGGTACTGTATAATGCCCTTCCGACACGTCTTGTACGACGTTGACCGTCTCTGAGGACACTCCCGGTGACTTCTGCGCGTACTTCCTGGGGAGCCGCGGGGATGACCGCACTCTTCCTGTATCCGATATCACCTAAGAAACGTCGCCCTCGGGCTGTGTTGATGAGCTTGCCGCGAACGTCAAGATTCCCTGCCCTGCGCGACGCAAGGGTCTCACAGTCTGCGATGCCGTTCAGCTCTCATTCGCTGCCAGCGTTCGTTCAAAATATAAATTTTACTCTGGTTGCACTTCTCGTTGCGTACGCTGCCGGGGGAGCTGGGAGCACCGTGGGGCTGACAGATGGGTGCAGCGCAACTGGCCCCTTTTAGAATTATTCTGGTGACGTGGAAAACTGACGGCCATCAGCCAGTTGCGGACCTCGGCAGGTGTAGGGTGATTGCTGCTGGTGCCAGCCGAGTCGTGACAGCAGTCGCCCATGTCCGTGTTCGCTCGTACAGCCCTCTAGGGATGTACTAATGATGCCATCGTCTCCCAGAACTCCACGTTCTGCTCTATATGAGGAGAAGATCGAGCATGTACGGGCGGCATCTGCCTCTTCCTGTATGCTGCCAATCGCCTATTCCCACGTTAAGCAATTAAGCAATTGCACTGTGCAAGGGTTTGTGGCGGTAAAGCTGATTTCCGAAAGTTTGCTATGGTGGAATATGCGTCGTCCGAATCGTCGTTGAAGCAGGGGTCAAACGTGGAGGTGCCCTTTCACTTGCTAGTTGCACAGTATTGAGCGGATAACTCTGTTGAGACAGTCGCTTGGCCTCATGTCCGCCGAAAGCGAGAATATTCTGTCGCAGACCGATTCCGAGGTTATCACGATGACCTCTTCTACAACGAATTTGGATGGCGCCCCGAGAAGTGTCACATTCTGTTGATCACACACAGCGTTTAGTTGTTCTTTTGAACAAGTTAAAGCAGTGGTTTTCGTTGCTAACGATCAGCTCATGATTGCGTCGAGTCTCCGATCCACGGGTCCACTTTCCACCACTCGCATTGAGCACACCCCGTCGGCATTCTCGTGCTCTCCGCTTGAAACCTCCGCACCTCGATTGTCCTCATGATGAGATTTTACTCTGAAGTGCGTGGTCAGACTGCCTTGGCCTCCTTAGATTGCCGCTGCATGCATGTTGGCTGGTTTACAGACATCGCTACGATCAACTTAGAAAATGTCCCAAATATCGGGGTCACTTTCGTCTGTATCACTGTCCGCGTCAGACTCGTGCTCGTCCCGCATAGCATTTGAGCCGTCGCTCTGGCTGTCGTCGGACAACCCGCTTTCAGACAGCTCAACGGGGGAGCAAACGCGACGCCGAGTGTAAGCCGGGGACTCGGGAGAAGGTGGTCTCGGTGAGGGAGATTCTCCTAAACGCAGCGGTGGTCTTGCTGTGCCTGCGGAGATCCTGGGCGACGACGTGCAGCGCCTCTTGAAGGGAGTGGCGGCAGTGCCAGTGGAACCGCGGGGCGTTCGAGAGGTCGCGCTTGACGGCGGGATTTTGCGCTTCCTCGCTATGGGCAGCGAACGAGGGTGGACCAAACGGAGTGTTTCGACGGAAGTTGAGGTGTGCCGCCGCGTTGAGGTGGAGGTTGCTGCCGACTTTGTCGTTGTGCGAGCACGCTTCGGCTGCGGCGCGGACGGCAGTGCCACTGCGTTTCGCTTCGTAGGCTTGTGCCGCTTGACCGAGCTGCGAATTGGCTGCCGCAACTTTGACTTCGGCTTGGACAATGGCTGGAACATGTTCAGGATTGTGGGCCGCGCGGTCGGAGGCGGCTGCCTGTCGGCCGAAGACGATGTGGAGGTCGCTACGGTGCTGGACGCGACGATGGGTGGAGCGACGGCGGTGGAAGGAGCAGTTACGGCAGCAGGGATTGCAGCAGCGGGGGGAACAGCGGCGACAACGACAACGGGAGAATGGAACATGACGGGCGAAGCCGCCACGAGCGGGATGCCACTCTGCCCGTTGTAGTCGTTGATGACACGCAGCGGACGAAGCTTGCCCCTGTCACGCTCGTACTGCCCGCAGCGTCGGCAAACCTGGGGACGGCCAGGGAGGAACTTGGACCGGTCGCCCTGGTAATGTCCATGATCCTTGACGCGCTTGTTGCGCTCGATGTCGCCGCCACAGTTAGAGCACGTCGGTATCACCCCCTTAAGAGATGAGGGGGTTTGGGGATGCCGTTTTGCGCCTCGTACACGCCACAGGGCTTGCAGACCCGGATCCCAAGCGCTGGCGAGATCGAACTGCGTCCGGGGATGACGTGCCCACACCTGCACACTGTGCCCGGTGGAACTGGCGGTACATCGGGCAGCCGGACGAAGGGAAGCTTGGCGATGTACTAACGTCTGTAACAGATGTTACAGAGCTGTGAATCAGCTTTTTGCTCAAGTGGACTGGGCACTCACGAAGCCGCCCTTGCCATCGAAGGCCAAGCACCGTCCCGTCGACTTCGATACCTTATCCTTCCGACCACACCCTGCACACGCCTGCGGCTTCGGGCGGTCGAACCTGCTGAGCTCGTCTTGGTAGCAGTCGTCGCATGGCCGGTTGCGACTGACGAGACGCTTGTGCTCCTTGCACACCATGCACTGGCCCGTGTGCGTCCCGTGACGGTTTTCTGGCCGCGGCTTGCCGTACTTGACCTCGTAGTCGTCGCAGGCCCGACAGATTCCCCCGTTCACGAGGAACTCTGTGTCCCCGCAGTTGTCGCAAGCAGCGGCCTAGCTGCCAGTGTGGCACCATCGAGTTCGGCACCGGGGAAGAGGAAGATGAGCGGCTGCGAGCGGAGCGAGATGTCTGCCTCCTCGGCACCGAGGGCGGCGGTGACGGCGCAGCTGGAGCAGCCGAGACCGAGTCGACGGCAAGAGAGGCAAGCAGGGCGGCGCCAGTCGCGACAGCGGGTCGCACATAGCCGGTGGGGTCAGCGGCAAGAGGGGGAGGAAACAAGCTGGCCGGCGACGCTGTCAGCAGCATCAGTCCATTTCGCTTGCGGCGTTGGTTCACGACACGGAGTGGCCGAAGCTCGCCCTTCTTGTCGTAGTGACCACAGGCTTTACAGATCTGTGGTCGACCCGGCAGACACGACGAAGGCTGGCCCTGCCAGTGACCCTTGTCCTTCGCGTAGAACTCTATGACCTCCCAGCACACCGCGCAGGGGGTAACTGCGCCCTGGAAGAGGTGCCGGGGCTTCGGCGCTCCGTGCTGGGACTCGTACGCGCCACATTGCGGACAGACGCGCTCGTTGAGAGAAGGCGACACGCTGGCGTTGCCGGTGATCACGGTGCCACATCGACACACTGTGCCAACGGGCATATGATCGAGGTCAGGCAGCTGCACGAGGGGGAGACCGGCGTGCTTCCGCCGCCAGCAGGTGTTGCAACACTGGTTGTCAGCTTTGCCAACTGTCAGTTGAAAGACTTACCCAGCCTCCTTTCCCGTCGTTCATCTTCGTCCACCGCGTCGTATCGATGAGCTTCTCTCGCCGGCCGCAGCCCGCGCACTTCCGCGGTGAAACTCGGTCGACACGACTCAGCTCGTCTCGACTGCACGCGCGACAGGGCCCATGGCGGCTAGCGAGACGAGTATCCTCGCCACAGATGAAGCACTCGCCGTGGAGAGTTCAGTGCATCGCGCCCTTCCAAAGGTGGGGTAGCCGAGGAGCGCCTTGTTGCCGCTCGTAACCCAGACATGATGAGCAGACGTTCTCCGGGAAGAAGAGCGAGGGCTTGCCGCCGCGTCGCATAGTTTCCCCGCACCGGCATTCGGCATCGGGGATGTCGATCATGGGCACTTTCTTCTTGCGCTTAGCCGGCGGCGCCGAGGACGTGCCACCGCGCTTGCTTCCTGAGGCTGGTGGAGCTGCAGGGGCTGGCATCGTCGATGCGGGGAACCACCCCGCAGCGTGCGTAACCGGGATCGTCGATGTCGAGCCGAAAACGCACACGGGTGACGCCGCAAGCTGCGGCATGCCGTGCCTCAGCCTCCAGCGGTTGATGAGGTGCAGCGGGCGCGTGCATTTGGAATACTTCTCGTACTCGCCGCACGCGCGGCATATGGCATATGGGCGGATTACCCACAAGGTACTTCGCGATCATCCCGTCCCAGCGACCTTTGAGGCCACGCTTGATCTCGACGCCGCAGTTTGCGCAATCGGTGATGACACCTTTTTGAATTGATGAGGCGGCCGTGGAACGCCCTCGCGGCCCTCGTACGCTGTGCAGGCGTTGCATACCCGCCTTTCCAGGCCGATCGAGACCGACGAGTTCGCTATGGTTTCACCGCACCGCCAGATCGTGCCCGGTTCGACTTCAGGGAGTCGGACGGGCGGGCGGCCGTAGTAGTGAATGCGGTGGAAGCAGCTATCGCATTGCTACCAGTCAGTGTCACATTCCTCAAGTGGGTGGTTAGACTCACCAAACCTCCTTTGCCGTCGTAGGCGTACAGCCAGTTCGTAGTCTTGATCTTCCTCTCTCCTCTACCGCAGCCCGTGCAGACCTTGGGGGCGGACGGGTCGTAGAAGCTCCTCTCGCGCCTGCAGCAGTCATGGCAGGGCAGATGTCGACTCGCGAGGCGCTTGTGTTGCCAGCAGACGCGGCACGGACCGTTGAAGATCATCTGTAGCTCCTCCGGTCGATCGTCGCCTGTGCGTTTCTTGTAGCGCGTGCATGCACGATACATCCCGCCGTTACAGGTAAAGAGGTGGTCACCGCAATTCAAGCAAGATGTGGCGTAGTCGCCCATGTTGAAGCCGCGGGGCTCCCTCTCGACCTGCGGCGGATTGTCGCCGTCCGTGGAGTCCATGTCGAGGCTAATGCGGTCGGTGCGAGACATACGCTCCGCATCGGCGATGGGCGTCGGGAGGCGGACGGCGGGTTGACTTGAGTGCTCCGGAACCGATTCGAGCCCTGCGACCGCGGCTTCCTCCAGCGCGCTATGCAGACGCCCCAGCGTGGCCTCGTGCCGCTGGCTCGACGTCGCTCGTAACCGCGCGGAGCTGGTCCGACATGCGGGAGATCGCCGACGCGACAAGGGTCGAGCCCAATCGGGAGCTGGTCGGTACGGACGAGTGCGGAGAGTTGTGGGATGGGCGGCGGGGCGGCAACGGGCGGAACGGAAGCGGGCGGGGGACGCGAGTCACTGGAACAGACGCGCTCAGCGGCGGACTCGAGGCGGGTGACTGTCCTCTCGTAACGTCATACTGATACCTCACGCTCGGCACTAGGAACGTAAGTTGAGCGTTCGAAGTCCACCGCCGCACCATCACGTCGCAGGCTGGTTCTTCGTCGCAGAAGGATCGAGAGTACGACGAGCTCAATGTCGCTCTCCAGGCCGCCAAACTTCGGCCAGTTCATCCACCAGGGCAGCACCTGGACGTTGGTGCGGTCGTGCCAGGGCATGGCGGCCACGCGGCCTGGCCCCTCACGGAAAATCTGCGCGCAGAGATCCACAGAAGGCTCTGCATCGCCGAAACCCGATCGGAGAAGTTCGCCGCGCGCTGCGTCAAGGGATCCAGCCCAGGAAGCAAGACGTCATCCGTGGCTTCCAAGAGGTCATGTTTGCCTTCCAGCCAGCCCTTGAGACGGGCAGCGAGTTCACCCTCGCCCCAGTCGGCATACTTGACGTTGGGAACAGCTGGGGGAGTGGCTCAGCCATGGCGTCGTCGTCAGCGAGCAGGTCCTTGATGTTCGCCTTGGTCTGCTCGTCCTTCGCCGCATCCAGATCGCGCTGTAAGCGCAAATGCCACTTCTTAGAACTGACGGGATCGCTTGTGCTTGATGATCAAGCACAAGCGATCCCGTCAGGTGGACAAGCGCCTCGATGTCGGCGGGAGTCCAGGAAGTAGGGGAATCAGGGCGGCGCGGGCTGCGGGGAAAGGGGGAAAGGAGCGGCGGCGAGCGACACGGGCGACACTGGCATAGGGCGGGCTGATCCGGGCTGCACAGGCTGCACGGGCTGGGCGGGTTGAACGAACTGCAAACGGGCGAGGGCGAGACGTGCCTGCTCCTTCCCGACCTGTTGGACGACTCTTCGGGCCGTAGCGCGGGTGGCCACAGGGCCTGTCTCTCCTCGACCCAAGAACGCAGCGCAGTCCATCGACACCAAAGTAGCTGTCACTTCCTCTCCTCGAAGCACGGCTTCAAGCCGCTCGCGGCGCTCCTCGAGACGGACCGCGGCGCGGTTGAAGAAAGACGGCGGAACACGCGCCGCGATGGTCGGCACATCCTCGTCAGATGACACGGCGATGAGCGCTCGGTAGTGCTGGTCCAACAGCGCGATGCGCGCGACGTGCGGTGCCGAGTGACCAGTGAGCTCCTCGACGTCCGTGAAGCTGGCATCGGGGTCCAGTACAAGGGCGTCGAAGTGGTAATGACGGGCCAGGGCGATAAAGGTGTTGTTGTCGAGCCATGAACCACCCTGTCGTTCGGAGGGGCTGTAGCTCTCGTATCATTCCACCATGTCGGCGTACACCTTGTCGAGAGCTTCAGCAACCGGCGAGCCCTGGTCCTCGTACTCATTGATCCTGATCTTGAGCCCAATAGCGTCCGCGTAACCATGTGTTGCGCATCTCCTCCACCATCTTGGACAGATGAGGCCGCGCTACTTTGAGAGCATGCAGAGCGCAGTCGCCGTTGGGGCGAGGCCGTCGCGCGTGAAGCCGTGAATTCGGGCTGGGATGGCTATTTGATTGAGTCGCGCCGACGTTAACGTTGGCAGGGTGGCATGAGCGGCTGACGGTCGGGGTGTTTGGGTGACCACCACAGCAGGGAAGGCGGGGCGTTGCAATAGTGGGCATGGTGGCTCCGAAGGAGATGGTGGCGGGACCGGCAGAGTAAACAGCAACGGTAGAGGTGGTGGAGGGGTGGTGCTGGAGCTTCACACGAGCAGAACGGTGAGAAGCTATGGCAATCTGATGATCTCTGCGATCAGCAGCGGCGGGAAGGCGCACGCGGGTGGCGAGACTCGAGAAATTTAAGGCCGTTAGCATTGAGCAATGGACTGTGGAAGGAATAGCAGGCTCGCGGGTGCAAGGGGTCGATCAGGGCGCTGGGCAGAGGGAACTCCGTCACACAGCACACACGAGTTTGGCAGAAGGAGGAGGGAAGACATGAGATTCAGTCACACTTGGGCATCGAACACCCGCCTTGGAGGAAGGCGTTGGTCGGGAGCCGGGGAGTTGGGTGCTGACAGTGGCGAGATGTTGGGAAGCGAGTGACTCATGGGGAAGACGGTTGGGCAGTCTTCCCTCGAAATGGCTTTTGCACAAGCGAAGACAGTTGAGTGAATGACTCAAAGGGAAGTAAGGTAGGCGAGAATGGGGGAGGTTGAGTATCTGACGGATGAAGGCCCACCTACCCAGGATGTTCGAAATGAACTCTGACGCATGTTGAGGTTGTTGCAGAAACTAATGGAGGAAGGGATGAGTAAAGAAGACAACGCGAGTATGGTGAGTCAAGAGATGCAATGTCCGACGAAGTGCTGCGGTTAGCGAGCGAGGGAGTATCGAAGCTGCCAGGCGTGTGGCTCCGCTCGCGAGAAAGGCAAGCAGGACGGTAGGCGTGAGCACAGGCCAGCGCCAGCGACGCCTAGATCCGCCCCCTGATCTCCTGCCAATCCTATCTCGGCTGATCTCGTGCCGATCATACCTGGTGTAGCTGCGAGGGCTCGGCAGGGACATAGTGCGATAGCGTGAGGAGGCGCCGCTGCGGTGGAGAGTGATATCGGTCTGTCGGCTAATCACGTGGTGGAGGCCGATCCCCCAATCCACCCATCTTCCAAGTTCGAGTCCAATTCTCGAGTTCAAGTCCATTTCTCGTCTTCACGCCATGATATCTGCATCGATTCTAATAAACATGCGATGCGTACTCATAGAGGACAAGCTGCGGCTCGTCCAAGCGGGTGCTCCTTACGAAATCATGTCTGCATCGTCGTCTCTAATAAACAGGCGATGTTTACGACTGGGGAGCCTCCTTCCAGGAGACGGCCTGCTCCTCGCCCATGGCGGTGAGGATAGTGACCATGATGTCCTTCCCATTCTCAAACGCCTGCTCGCTTTTTACGTAAGCATCTTGTGTCCAGAAAGCAGACGGAAGAGTTGGGAGGTCCGAGGAGATCGAAGAACAAGATCAAGGGACAAACTCGATTCTCCGATGATCCTGAGCCTCCAAACAACTCTGCAGCACTCACATCTCTTTGCCGACGTCGTTGTCCGGGTTCTTGACGTCGTCTTCGGCTGTCAGTACTCGAAAGAACAAAGAAAATTGAGAAGAAGGATCGAGAGAACGATGAAGGAGAGTGATGGCGAGGGAGTGGGATTTGGTGGGAAGTGTGGAGGTGGTGGCGGTGGAGGTGTGGCGGGATCTAAAACTCACCCTTGGAGCCACCGTCGGAGTCCATGAGGGAGAGGAAGCCGTCGGCGATGTCAAGGAGCTGGTACTCAGTGCGGCGGACGTTGGGGACGTCCATGTTGTGGGTCGAGGGGGAGATGTCCTCGAGCTTCTTGCCGGTGAAGATCTGAGCGGGTCAGTGGGCGTTCCACACACATCCAGGCGGCCATTCCACACGCCGCACGGGGCCACTCACGTCAATGGCGACAAGGTGGACCTTGGCGTGACCGTGCTTGCCGGTCTTCGAGGTGGACATGTCGACGATCTTGCAGGGACGGCCTAAACGTTAGCGTTCATTCTCCAACTTTCCATGCGCCCGCGCTCACCCTTGATGACGACGTGACCGTTCTTGCGGAGAGCGGAACTGTAGAGGGTCAGACATGTGTAACTGATGCGGAGCCAGAGTTGTCGATCGGGGCAGATACACACCACTGCATGGGGTAGGTGAGCGAGGCGCCGGCGCCGGCCTGCTCGAAGGTCTCGTGGTGCTCGTCGTCAGACATTTTCTGTGAGGGTCAGACTGTCGTTCTCGCCGTGTATGGTAGCGTGCACACGCACTGGTTTTAGTTGTCAAGTGGAAGGTAGGTTGGAGAGATGTAAGATTTGCGCAAGTGACAGAGAAATGTTACTGGCGCGTGGGCTACGGTGCGTGGCAGGGGCTGGTGCAGCGCCCAATGCCCCGCACACGAGACGCCTGTATGGGCCCACAGACCCGCCCTGCTACGGAACAAAAAAGATCAATTCCCGCATTTCCGGCGTCGTTTGTGGCACCTAGGACTGTTAATTCAGATTCTGGCCCTTCCTGCGTCATGGGACCGAGTCCCGGAGGTGTAACGTCCGTGTTCTGTGTGGACAGTCTCGTCGACGTCGGCTTCCTTCTCAAGGGCCTGGTTTCATCGTCTCTCCGACTTTGCATCTGTTCATATCCTCATGTCTAGGTGATTCTAGACGGCCCACCTCTTTGTACCAGGCTGTCGTTCCATGTGCATACTTGGACCCCCGTCCCTTTGCACCAGCCACCGGCCCCCATAGTCCCCGCTGCTGAATGAAGCAAACTTGACAATGATCACCCTACTAACGCCGGAGATCGCCGACATTGTGGCACCAACCACGTGGGAACCACAACATCAGCCCTCGCGTCATGTTGTTCTCGTTTCAAGTGGTTGGTCGGCGTCAAGCTCATCGATAATCTACCTCGTCTGACGACCACCATCACCTCCCACAAGGAGACTCGACCGCCATGGCTGCGTCACCAGAGGCCGTGCTGCATCTGGCGGCTCTCCACACCCTTGCGCAAGCCGGGTTCGCGTCGACGTCGCGCGCAGCGTCGGTCACGCTGACCGGCGTGCTGCAACAATACCTCTCGGTCGTCGCAGCAACATGCACGGAACGGGCCGCCCTCGCTGGTCGATCCAAGGTTGCCGCGGTCGATGTTGTTCATGCACTGGAGGATATGGGCGTCGGCGGTGTCTCTGAACTGCAGGAATGGACAGCGGACTTGGACAAGGAGGTGTCGTTCAGCGGTGGCAAGCTGGAGGAGCTGTCCAGTAAGGCGCGAGTATTGACCATCGCTGACCATCAGGTTACCTTCGCGACGGGTTGAGCATCACGGATGGAATCGACATGCGATATGCCCCTGTCGAGGACGAGGGCGAGGAAACCGACGACAGCGGCAGCGAGGCGGAAGTGGAGGGATCAGAGGAAGAGGAGGACGAGAAGATGGACGTGGACGAGATGGAGGCGGAGCGAGTAGCCCCACGCATCTCGTATCGACCGCGGTCTCCGGACATGTCGTGGCTGCCGCCTTTACCCACGGAGAGCACGCTCCCGACGGCACCCGGAGCTGCTGCGATCATGGCCGACACGACGACAGAGCCCCAGTCCGTTGTCGATCGGTATCGGCAGCCGATCGCTTACAATGCTTCTCAGCTGCGGGAAACTCACACTTGGACGGATCCGCCAAAGGCTGTTGTCGACAAGCTGCCGCAGCCGACATCCTCGTTCCAGTCACTCCTGCACACCTACGCAGCCACAGAGAAGGAGCCATCTGTCGCTCTTCGCCAGACCGATGGACGTCGACAAGCTGCTGACATGTTCCGTCTCGCCATCGGCAACCCCGAAGTCTTCAGCCCTGTCGACACGATGGCGGTTCCCGTCCCACCCCCGCATGTGTCGCCGATCGTCCCGAGCCACCATGAGTCGCTTCCCCCGCGCCTGCTGCCTGTCAACCCCAACAAGGATGGCATCATCACGTCTCTCATTCACCAGATCCGAACTCCCTACCTGCGGCGTCCTCTCCTGGAGCGCCTCACTTCTCTCCGACCTCCTCAGCCGCAGTCCAACGACCAGGGCCCCATCCTGTACGGCGAAGCAGTGCGCGGCGCCGACGATGCGTCCCTCGCCAAAGCACGTGGCAAGGCGATCGAGGACGAGACGGAGAGCTGGTTCCATGCCACCTGGGACTCTGGTCCCAAGGGGGCGGAGCGCGCACGTGGACGACTGCCAACGGGCCGCAAGGTCGTCAAGTCGGTGGAGGGTGCAGTGGCACCGCGTACGGCTGGGGACGTGAAACCGCTTCGCGTCAAGCTCAGCCAGCAGCAGCCGCAGACGCCCGCAGCCGAAGCGGCTTCCCCGGCGCCGACGTCGTCGCTTGGCATCAAGTTACGGTTAGGGGGCCCAAAGACTCCCGAGCCTGGAACCGAGGACAGAGGGAATGCTGGCTCCATGCCGGCGTGGTCTTCGGATTCGAGAGGACGATTGGGATCAGAGAGTGCTCCAGTGAAGCGGTCTGGATCTGCCACCAGCATGCGGTCGAAGTCGAGGAGCAAGTCGCGCAGTGCCTCCCCTGTGAAGCGCGTTTCACTGTCGCCTGTAAAACAAGAGATTCCCTAAGCCAGATATCCCCGTCTCGCGATACCCATTTCTTCGCAGTATGTTTTTCTATGTATGCATGAGATGTACTCTAGCAGCTTGGGACCGAAGGTGTCATGGTGCATAGTGAGGATCGACGTGACCGAGTGATGTAATCTTAATTGGCCACCCCCTTAACCTTCCACGCCATTGGCCGTCGCGATCAGCAACCCTCCACGTCCATTCGCGACCACTAAAGTCACTTTCGTCACCACACCTCACGGCGAGCAAGGCGGCACACAGCACCATGGTGAGATAATGACGAAAGTACCCAGCTGAAAGTACAGGTCGTTCTCGCCGCTTCCATCTGCACGCGAAGTGGAAAGCGTGCGTAGCTACGATTTCCAGAACGTCCAGCTAATGTCCACAGCCCTGCTTAGCAGGCAGTTCCGGCCTATCCCCCGCGCCCGCATTGACAGCCTGCTGGCGTCCTTCCCCAAGCTCATCCCCGCCAACTCGCAACACACGACGGTCGAGACTAACGATGTTCGATTTGTCTACCAGCCCTTCGAGGAACTGTATGTGCTCCTGATCACGAACAAGGGCAGCAACATTCTGCAGGACATCAACACGCTTCAGCTGCTTGTGCGCCTGATCTCGTCTCTGACGCCGGCGATGACGGAGCCCGCGATTCTGCACCACGCGTTCGACCTGCTGTGCGCGTTTGACGAGGTCGTGTCGCTCGGATACAAGGAGAACGTGACGCTGAGCACCGTCCGGAGTGTGCTCGAGGGCGAGTCGCACGAGGAGAAGATCCAGGAGATCATTGCGCGCAACAAGGAGGCTGAGGCAAAGGAGGAGCTCAAGCGCCGCGCCAAGCAGCTCGAGATGCAGCGGCGCGAGCAGCAGAGGCTCGCCCAGGCCGGCCGGGCAGGTATGGGTATTGGTGCCAGTGGCGGCTTTGGTGGCGGTATGGGAGGAGGCTACAACCCTGTTTCGACGACACCGCGGTTCGAGGCGCCCACGCCCGAGTACCGCACGCCGAGCCCCGCGGCTGCCCCGTCCAAGCCCGCGTTCAAGGGTAGCGGCATGAAGCTCGGCTCGAAGAAGGGCCGCAACACCGACCTTCTCTCCGCCCTTGGCTCCGAGGCGTACGAGCCTGAGCCCGAGCCCATTCCGGAGCCTGAGCCGGAACCCGCTGTCGCGGTCTCGGCGGATGTTCTCGAGCGGGTGGACCAGGATGCGTAAGTTAGGAATGGCCCCACGTTAACTGACTTCAGTGTCCACGTTACGGTCAAGGAGGACCTGTCCGTCACGATGCTCCGCGACGGCGGACTGGAGAACTACGAGCTGAAGGGAGACCTGGACATTCGCGTGAACGACGCCGACTGCTCCAAGGTCAAGCTGGAGCTCGCGCCCGCCGACTTTGCGGATGTTCAGTTCAAGCAGCACCCCAAGTTTGTCAAGTTTGGCGCCGGCCCCAAGGTGATCGCGCTCAAGAACGACTCGCAGGGCTTCCCCGTGAACCAGAACCTCGGCGTGCTCAAGTGGCGGATGAACACGAAGGACGAGTCCCACGTCCCGCTGACGGTGACGGTGTGGCCGCAGCCGAACGGGGGCCAGTCCGACGTTGCGGTCGAGTACGAGCTGGAGGCGCAGCACCTGACGCTGAAGAATGTGGTCATCTCGATCCCGATTCCGCCTGGTGCGCTCCCCGTCGTCTCAGACGAGGACGCGCAGTGGACGGCCGACCGCGGCTTCTTCCAGTGGACGATCGACACGGTCGACGCCGACGCGCCCTCGGGCTCGCTCGAGTTCCGCTGCGACGGAGACGCAGACACCTTCTTCCCCACCAACGTCGGGTTTGCCGCCTCGGGCTCCCTGGCGGGCGTCGACGTCCAGAGCGCCCGCCTTGCTGATGGATCCGAGGCGCCCCTCAGCCAGGAAAAGATCATCACCGTCGACAAGTACGAGATTGTCTAAGTCATAGAGTAGAATGCAGATTGTATTGGTCCGAGCGACATTCGAGCGAAGCGAGAATGGCACGTTGTCGTGCCTTGGCTCTTGATACCAGTATGAGCGTGTTCCCCACGTGAGCGCAAATCATATGAGGATCCGTCTTCACGAGGCAGGCTCAACAACCCAGTTCTATAGGATGGACGGACTCCCAGATACACTGCTGAAACGCAACCATGGCCCAAACACAACAACTGCGAAGTTGCAAAGGCACACGACCCTCCCGTCCAATGTGGCCAAGGCAATGAATCTCCGAAGTCAGTTCTGACGCGAACTGACATGGCCCGTGGCACGGACACGGGGGCCCAGCTGCACCACCTCGAAGTCAACAACCACCCCGCACCCCGGCCGGCATCGACCCCTCGGGGCTGGGACACTGAGGGCGTCGGGTACGTGGATACTGTCCGCGTGGTGGGCGTTGTTGAGTGTGTTTGGACAGTGCGCGACCCGATCGATGGCCAATGTCCGTAGTTGCGCAGAATGCGCAGACCGGCGCAGACCGGCGCAGTCGGAGATGAAGAGCGGTCCGAGCGCGGTGTCCGTCCAGCTGGGGCCATCGGATGCGTCTCTCGACAACGGTCCATTCTACCAAAGTGCGTCTAGCGATTCTCCAGCGTCATGGGCATCGGCTGGTTCAGCAACGCAGCACGCACAGAGCTTGAAGAAGGGCCCTCCGAGCCGTGGACGACAACCCCCATAGCACCCACTTGCAGCACCGTTAGTCGAGGCTTGGCCGCTTGGCACAAGCGTCAAGCGTCGAGAGTGAGTGCGCCGTTGATCGCCGCGAGGCATTAGGTTGCCACATTACGATAAGCATACCCGGGTCTGTGAAGTCGTCGAAATCCTCTTTTCGCGACGTGCACCTCGCGCCCTCCTCTCTCCGATCAATCCTGTCAGAGCGGACGAGAGCATCGCTAGAGGTGCTAAGGACTTACAGAGCGACGCTCCCTCGTGGCTTTGACAGCATCAATTGTCTGACGAGGAAGGCCAAGGGAGTCTGCTTGCCTGATAGGGCAAGATCGTGTACGTAGAGCGGGACAATGAGCACCTAACGAGAGCCCTGTTGTTCCCTCCTCTTGAGCTCTTGAGCCTTTCGCGCGCTTCCGCGCAGCCCTACACCTTTGCCCAACACCCGCATGCCAATTGCCAAGCTGTCCAGCTACCGGATCCTGCCACGCAATACCGTCCCTCTTTCCCAGTCTTGTCCCCAATCTGCGACACATGTACATGGGTTTCTAAGGTGCACCGTGTCTCTCATAGCGACGGTTCCGCGCATTCTTTCATCATCCGGACGAGAGGGAGGGGGAGTACGCAGCACCCCAGAAGTGATTGGCGCCTTTTTGTTCTGAAACGCGCCGAGGGGGATTGCCATTTGCTTGTCGATTGCGGGCGAGCTGGGCGAGGGTGTTTACGTCAGGACTACAGTGAGATGCGGGCATGCGAGACGGAACGGCGCGGCGTCGGAGCAGGCAAAGAGGGAGGAAGAGCAACGGGGGACGCGATGTCGGAGTGTGGAAGGTAAGCACAGAGGGCACGAGAGAGGAACCGGGAGGCCCATGCGAGCCTAAATCCAGGGAATGGGCTAGGGATGCCGGTAGGCAGTCTCGCGTTGTGGGCACGGCGCCCGAGGGTGGGTGTGCCCCGAGTTGCGCAGTGAGGGCCCGTGCTTGGCCTCTGGACGGCACATCCGCCGAGGACCATAGTCAGGGTCAGGGCGAGCGTGCCGCGTTGGGAGCCCGGGTCCCTGGTCCGACACCCTGACGCGCGTCTGCATGCAAGAGTGTCCACCAGAGTGCACCCACACGGACATGGCAGCACCCGGAAAAGCAATCAAGCAACTAGCGTCTCCCTCTCCCAAGTGACTTACTGGCAGGTCTGGTCTGCTCTCTCCCAGCTCTCCCTCTGCCCCCGGTCCCTGCAGCCACACCGCCCAACCCTACCCACGACACACCCGACACCCACCGACACCCCCTCCCTTCCTCAAACCACGCCCATCCTCCATCCTCTCACCCCTCGACCACTACTACTCTCTTTCATCCATCTCACCCTCCGTGTGCTGTGCGACGCCCTCTTTTCTTGCTCCATAGCTCACTCTCCATTCGACTCCGACGCGGTCTGGTACTGCATCCACCTCCCCTCCTCACGACTACAGAAGTACTCGACCTCATCGACATCGACACACACACAGACGAACCGAAGCTCAGACGATTACCTTGCCTCTTTCGTCTGCACCGTCACACGGACCTCTGTTACACCTCTCTCTCTACTTTGCCATCCACACGACGCCGCTCAGCGCATCACAACATCCTTCTCTTTCTCGGTTTTCGCCTCGACGTTCTTTCTTTACAACGACAGCGAAACCACCCCGCCCCCGCTCTTTCACTTCACACACCTGAAGCGACCCCACTTTCTTTTCAAACTTCGTCACTCCCTTTTCTCTCTTGAATCAACATGCACTTCAACGTCCGCTCCCAGGCTCACCGCCTCGCGGCGCGCATGAACCCCGACGACCTCGCGGACATCCAGGCTCAGGCTTCCAAGGACGTGAGTTTAGCTGCACCCGATTATAACTAACAGCAGGCCGCCGCTCGTCAGTCCGCCCTCGCTGCCGGCCAGACGGCGAGCGCCCCCAAGGACGACTCGAACAAGTACCCGACCGCTGTTCGTCCCTCCACGACGGCCGCCGCCACGACCCCCGCTGCCCAGCCCACCACCAGCAAGGCTGCCGTCCCCAACTCGGCCGAGACCAAGCCCAAGGACACGGCCGTGCCCTCTTCGGACGAGAAGAAGCCGACTGCCAACGTCGCCGCGCCCCCCGCCGCGCAGACCAGCAGCAAGGCCGCCCCGTCGTCCGACTCGCCCTCTTCGGCTGAACCGTCGACTGATGAGAAGGAGAACACCCCCTCGACCGAGGACAAGGCCACGCCCAGCCGTTCTCCGGTCAGCACCCCTTCCGAGGATGTGGAGGCTGAGTCTCCTTCTCCTTCCGCGACCCGTGCCACGAGCGCTGACCGTAAGCTTTCTAGCTCTTCTCTGACCGCCTCGCCATCCACCTCGGCGAGCGCCAAGTCCTTCAAGCCCATTGCGGCGTCGTCCGCCGCGGCCACGGAGGCGGCCCAGTCGTCCGGCATGTCTGGCGGCGCCGTTGCTGGTATCGTTATCGCTGTTCTGCTCGGTGTTGCTGCTGTCGCCATTATCGCCGGCTGGTACCTGCGCCAGAAGAAGCGCCAGGAGCGCCAGGTCAACAACCCTTGGGGCCGCATGAACAACTCGTCGGACGACAACATTACGCCCTTCCCGGCCTACACCGAGAAGCCCGACGACTACTATGGCGACAACGACGCGCCCGTTATCGGCAGCAACCGTGCTCTTGCGCTCGCGCGCCAGAATGCGTTCTACGCTGATGGCACGCCCCGCCCCGACTCGACGGCCATGAACCCCAACTTTGCTGGCTACGGCGCTGGACGCTCTTACGGCCCCTACCCCACCGCTCAGCCCGGCACGCCCCACTCGCACCACCTCTCGGAGCAGCAGGGCCCGTACCAGGACAACCCGTTCCACGACCAGTATCAGTACCAGGACGACGCGCAGCTTGTGCAGCTCCACGACCACTCTGGCCCGCGCCAGCTCGTCGGACCCGGCCAGGCTTACGGAGCCGGCGGTGTCCCTGTTCCTGTCCCCGCTCCAGTTCCGCTTGGCCGCCCCGAGGCTCCCCAGACCTATGACGACATTGCCGCCGCCGAGGCCTACGCCGACGACCGCTATGCCGATGACCACCTCCCTGCTCAGCACTCTGCTGCGGCTGTCATGCCCGCTGCCGTTGCTACTGGTGTCGCCGCTGGCGCTGCTGCCCACCACGGCCAGCACCAGCAGCAGCAGCAGCCGGAGCAGGCCCGTCTCATCGACACTGGTTCGTCTGACGAGCACCACATGCCCGACCCGACCCCCCTGCCTCAGCTCCGCCCGATGTCGCCGCTCATGCCCCTCGTCGACGTTGACCAGCAGTCGTCCGCGCACGGCCACGGCCAGCCTTCGAACCTCGCCACCGCGGCTCCCGTGAACGCGCACCACAGCTCGCCCTCTTCGGACGAGATGGACCGGATGTACAACGAGGTGGCCAACTACGCTGGTGTTCCCCAGCCCTCGGCCGAGCAGGGCGTGCAGGAGGCGACCCGCCTCCCGCCCCAGCCGTACGTGCACGGCCAGCCTCTGACGCCGCTCGCCGAGCTCCCCACGCCGAAGAGCGAGACCGCCTCCCTCGCCCCGGCAGTCACGGGCCCGGTCCAGGCCGCCCCGCCCGCGACCCGCGCGCTCCCCACTCCGCCCACGCAGGCGCAGGCGCCTGCCCCCGCCGCTGCTGCTCCCCCCGCCAAGGCGGACGAGGAGGACGCCTACGGCGGTATCTAGATTCATTCTCTTTCGACGGGCAGCTTTGCAAGCGCCCGAACCTATGTAATATCTTGTCTAGTCCATATGAGTATGGGATCTGGCTATACTTTCGACGCAGGGTACGTGGATACTGTCCGCGTGGTGGGCGTTGTTGAGTGTGTTTGGACAGTGCGCGACCCGATCGATGGCCAATGTCCGTAGTTGCGCAGAATGCGCAGACCGGCGCAGACCGGCGCAGTCGGTTCTACGAGGCACGAGGGAGCGGGGAGCGAGGGAGAACGCTATCGTGACACTGACTCTCAAGCTGAGAAGAAAGGATGAGGGTCGGTGTGGCATGTGCCACAGATCCTTTTCAGTTTCCCACGGTAGTATCCATGAGCTCGGTGGAGGGTCGCCACCACCGAACGTGATGACGATCCGCGTAAGCTGATGCTCCGCCAACAACAGAATGACGCTTGAAGAGAAGGATAAGAGCACGAGCGTGCTGGTCCTGCACGACGAGGGACTGGACCCACATCCCTTCCTGGCCCGTGGGTGTCTCCTTCACTGAGTTGACGGAAAGTTGTGCGAAAGCTTACAACAGGTCTGACGGGCACGCAAGTGCCGCCGAACGGAACGGATGGAGCGGACGGAGAGGAAGCAGCGGTGCCCTGGACCATCGACAATAAGTACTACACTGCCGACATCACTTTTGAGCCAAGGCCGTTGAGTCTGCCCGTCAACGCTGCGTACCCCGTACTGCTCTACGTGTTTTCTGGCCAGGTACGTCCCTCTTCACCCTCCCCCTTCACCTCCTCTTCTCCGTCCTGCCCTTCACTTTGGCCAGCTGCAACATCGTTAGTGCTCTAGCTGACTCGCAGGCTCCCAACCCCCTCCCGGCCGAACTGACACGGCTGGTAGTCCGCGACCCGCCGCCCGACATCACGCTTGCCGTTCGTGTTTCCGAGTTGCCCGAGAATGGACGGGTTGGGGACTTAGACGAGGAGGTCTTCGACGAGCTCGGCGTTGAGGTTGTGGACGAGCTCGGCGGGGCGGATGAGGATGATGAGCGGCGTGAGTGTCCCTTCCCCCTTCTCCCCAAATCTCCACCCCGCAACTACCACCAAGCTGCACGGCGGTCGCGGCTGAGCTAACGAGCAGCCCTCGACCCGCTCGAGACCGTCCGGCAAACCCTCATGACCCACATGTGGCCCAACATGGCGCGTAAGCCGGCTCCAGGGCCCAGCGGGCGCTCCGCCCCCAGACCAGAGATCACGATCTCCTCATCGCCTTCCTCTTCCCCCTCCTCATCCCCTCAAAGACAAGGCTTCCCCGTCCTCTTTGCGAACCACACGGGTCCCCCGCCCGCCCAGCGACAGGGAACGGCCAGCGACTTCCCCACGCCTGAGCCGCACCCCAACCCCGACCCCCCCTCTGACGATGAGGAAGAGCCGGAGAATGGAGATGGCGGCGCGTATGCGCCCATGGACGATGATGAGGGGAGCTTCGGGGAGTTTGCACAGCCGTCCGCGGACGAATTTGCGCGCCTCGACGCCTGGCTCGAGGATGAGGGTGATGATCTGGCGGCGTTGGGGAGATTGAGGGCGTTGGCGGACGGAGCGGGGGGATTCAGTGCCGCCGAACTGGGTGATGATTTCGGTCTGGGCCCGATGCCCGGCCTGCCGTCGTCTGCGCTGCCCCCGTCCTCCGACCTCGCCGCTTTCGACAACCTGCACATCTCCCCCTCCTCTGCTCCCAACGACTCTGCTCCCAGCTCGGCCAACGGCACGAACGGAGTGCCTGGGGGGAGCGGGTTCGAGGACGACTTCGGTCCCGCCCCGACCGTCGCTTCCGGAGAACCGAACATTCCGCTCGACCCGACGCCGTTGTTGCTGCACTTGCAGAATGTGCGCGCAGAACTGGCAGACGTGGAGGATGAAGACGAACGTCGAGTCCGGGCGGCCAGGGAGGTCGCGCAGCTCATGGGACAGTTGGGATTTGGGGAGGGCGATTTGGGCCTGGACGAGCTCGAGTTTGACGATCAGTTATAGAATCTTATAATCTACAGATGCACGACCGTAATGATAGCTGATCGGCGTCGGAGTCGTTCACGCTAGAAGCAACAGTGTGGTGGCTTTTTGCGGCTCCGCAGAGCTCAAGAGTCAGTAGGACGATCAGTGGCGTAGCTTTCACCTTCGTCATAAGTGAACTTTCGTGTCCGGCGCGGCTTCTGACGCTGCGCGGTCGCTCTCAACTCAGAGCATGAGAGCTCGACGAGTAGCTGCCTGCCCGTAGTCCGGCTCGCTAAACCCCCGCCTCCATACAGTAGTCATCGATAATCCCTCCAAATCCACCCTCGGCTCGCAGCTCCAACTCTCTCCGGAGCACTCTACCCCGCTCGGCTCCGCCTCGCTCCAGGTTGCACGCGCCATTAATGCATTGCCTTTTAGATCTAGTTGTCCTCGAAGCCGACAGTTGCCTTGCGAGCCCGGTCGGGGACTGCGTGTTAGCTCTTGACTCTATCTTGAGCTCGTGGGGACTATTGACCCGTAGCCCAGCCCTTCGGACAAGCTCCGGAATACTCACGAGGGTAGGTCGTGGGGATCTTCTCGGCGGGCTTCCAGCCCATCGACTTGCGGATGGGGGGCACGGTGAGGACCATGAGGGGGCCTGTGGGTCAGCTTAGCCTTGCGTTGGTACGAAGCTGGCGGCCGGGGTTAACAACACGGCGCGGCGCGGGCGGCAGAATCGGTGGGACAGGACAGGTCGCAGCCGCCGAGCGATCTCCGAGTCGCTCCAGACGACCATGCCAGTAACCCTACTCCCACGCCGCCCGCTCATCACGCCGAAGTATGTTGTTTCCGCCAGGAAGTGTCCGCCAGACATTCGACTCACCGGCAAAGCCGATTCCGAGAGCCCAGACAATGACGGGGTTCTGGTGGGCCTGGCGTTGCTTTCTGTCAGCTTCCAAGAGATAGGACTAGCTCACCAGAGTGCGGAAGATGGACATGGCGTGTGCGGTGAAGGCGACGGAGACGGAGGTGGTGATGAGCGTTTGCCTGTTTCCTACTGGGCACCGTCGCTGCCGAGGGCACAGTGCCATGAGCTGGGTAGATGGGAGCGGGAGCAAATGCCCCCTCCACAATACCAACCACGAGGCGCGGAGGTGCGTGGTTACGTAAGAGGGCACGAAATTTCAGTGCGACGCAACAGGCACCGCACAAAATTCTGCGGCCGCGCTGGTTACTTGTGCTTCTCAACTTATCCTTCCCCCCTCCTCTCTGCACACTTACTCAATCATGGGGAAGGGAAAGAACCATGACCGCAAGGCCGGCAACCCCGGCTTCGGAAAGCAGAAGCTCAAGTCCTCTTCGGGGGAGAAGAGCGAGTTCACCATGAAGCGCATCAAGGGTGAGTTACCTATCGCTCGCTGGGTCGGGCGACCTGGTCGTCGGATCGTCCGCCAGCTTTAGCAATGGACCTCGAAGCTGACATTCAGGTGAAAACTTCTACGTTTCCGCCAAGGATGCCGCGCGCAAAAAGATGCTGAACGGCGGCAAGGCCGTGCGCGACAAGGATGGCAAGATCATCCAGGCCGCCGCATTCCAGAGCAAGGAGGCGACGCCTGGCCGCATCCAGCCCGACCGGCGGTGGTTCGGCAACACGCGCGTCATCTCGCAGACGGCGCTGGACCACTTCCGCACTGCGCTCGCGCAGCACAAGGAGGACCCCTACTCGGTGCTCCTGAAGCGGAACAAGCTGCCGATGGGTCTGCTCCAGGACGAGAGCAAGACGGAGGGCAAGAAGGTGCATATCGTCGAGACGGAGCCGTTTGCGAACACGTTCGGCCCCAAGGCGCAGCGCAAGCGCCCCCGTCTCGATGTTGGAAGCATCGCGGAGCTCGGCGAGAGCTCGTCCGTCCCCGACCCCACGCTCGGCGTCGCCCTCAACACCGAGGAAGACGTGGCGGCCGCATACCACCCGACGCGCTCGCTCGCCTCCGAGCCCATCTACGCAAAGGGAACGTCGCGCCGTATCTGGGGAGAGCTCTACAAGGTGCTCGACTCGTCCGACGTCGTCATCCACGTCCTCGACGCCCGTGACCCCCTCGGCACCCGCTGCAAGCCCGTCGTCGAGTACCTCCGCAAGGAGAAGGCGCACAAGCACCTCGTTTACGTCCTCAACAAGGTCGACCTCGTCCCCACCTGGGTCACTGTAAGTTTCTTTTTCTTTTTTCTACATCTAGTCCCACCCTCCAGTCAGGGCCATGCGCACGATTTCGATCATTTTCTACGCACTTGGACCGTTACGAGAGTGGAACAACAAGCACCTCTCCGCCAGTACCCCACCCGTGCTCCCCGTTTTGGCGGAGTCGGGCCAAAAAGCCGGCGCCCGTTTTGGTCGTCGGTGAGGGGTCAAGGAGAGGTTGTAAGAGGAACTATTGAGTTGGGATCCGGACCGCCTTTGCGCACATCTCCGCCTGGATCCCTTGGTTTTGGGCCATACATTTCACCAATCATCTTTAGCTTTTTTTTTTTGGAGAGCTTCAGCTAACTCACAGGCTCGTTGGGTCAAGCACCTGTCGCTGTCCGCGCCGACGATTGCGTTCCACGCGTCGATCAACAACTCGTTCGGCAAGGGATCGCTGATTCAGCTGCTGCGCCAGTTCTCCGTCCTCCACTCGGACAAGAAGCAGATCTCGGTCGGATTCATCGGCTACCCCAACGTCGGCAAGTCGAGCATCATCAACACCCTCAAGAAGAAGAAGGTGTGCACCGTCGCCCCCATCCCGGGAGAGACCAAGGTGTGGCAGTACATCACGCTCATGAAGCGTATCTACCTGATCGACTGCCCAGGTGTCGTGCCGCTGTCGGCCAAGGACTCGGAGTCGGACACGGTGCTGAAGGGTGTCGTGCGAGTCGAGAACCTGCAGACGACGGCCGAGCACGTGCCGCAGATGCTCGAGCGCGTGCGCCAAGAGTACATTGAGCGGACGTACGGCCTGGAGCCGCGCGAGGGCGGGTGGCACGGCGAGGAGGGTGCTGCCGTTTTGCTCAGCACGATCGCGAAGAAGGCCGGCAAGCTGCTCAAGGGCGGCGAGCCGGACCAGGAGGCCGCGGCCAAGATGGTCCTCAACGACTGGATCCGCGGCAAGATCCCCTTCTTCGTCCCTCCCCCGGCCAAGCAGAGCGAGAACCCCGTTGCGGCCGAGGAGCCCGTCACTGAGGCGTCGGAGGATGCCCGCGAAGTCCTCGAGGCGCAGGAGCGCGAGCTCGGCAAGCTCCTTGGCGAGAAGCGCGTCAAGGGCGTCGACCAGCCGATCAAGAAGATCGTCACCATGACAAAGTACATGGCCGACGACGCTAGGCGCGAGGACGAGTGGGACGAGGAGATGGCCGAGGAGTCCGAGGACGCCGAGCTCGGCGATGACGACGAGGACGATGAGGAACATGACGACGAGGACGACGAGGATGAGGAGGATGACGACGAGGACGAGTCCGAGGAGGCCGGCGAGCTCGCCTGGGAGGACATGTTCCCCGAGGAGGGCAAGGCGGCGGGCTCGAAGCGCAAGGCTGCCGCCGAGCCGGCGTCCGAGGACGAGGACGCACCCAAGGCCAAGAAGGAGGCGCGCATGACGACGAACAAGAAGAAGGCGACCAACTTCTACACGCACGCCAACGTCAAGAACCGCAACCGCGAGCGCAAGACGCCCAAGCTCCCCAAGCAGGCTGAGCGCGACGCCCGCAAGGGCGCGAAGGGGGGTAAGCGGAAGTAGACGATTGGGACGTCGTCTTTGGGCCTCGGAGTATCATTAGAGTTATCACTTGTATGACTACGCCTTCTTGTTGTACCATTTCTTAGAGATGCAGCTCTCTGTAATACAGACCATTAGCTCGTTGCACCCTGCTTGCGTAAAGGTTTTCACTGACTGAAGAGTGAGGTGTCTGCGGCGTCTAAGAGTGGCCGCGACCAGTCTCCACGAGAGACCCGCAGCCGTTGACAATGCTATGGGTTACATTTTCTGCTCTATCTGAAATGCTATCTGAATGCTGTCTGAAATGATTAGGGTACAAGAGCGCTCGCTATGCCGCAGCCTCAGCGTACGGTCACGCAAGCGCGATAGTCTGGAAGTTGGGGAAGACGAGCTCGCTGACGAGCGTCTTGCGCACGACGTCGACGATGAACCGTTCAACTTTGCCGACGTTCCTCAGGACGTGTGCGTCCGCGCTGCCGATCTCGCTCTCGATGTGGAGCTCGGGCAGAATCCTCTGTCCCACGGCCGCCCAGGCAGGCGTTCCCGCTGGCGTCGGTGTGTCGTCCGTATCGACTAGTGTGACGTAGATGCGGTGCTTTTGGCCCGAGTAAGCCACGACCGCGTCCGTGGCGAGCGTCATGCCCGTGATCACTAGTCGGAGCGGGAGGGACATGAAGAGCGTAGAGGGGTAGTTCACCTGCAGCGACGTGTTGAGCGTGAGACTGATATCGGCCTTGTGCTCGAGGCGGAGGTGGATCTGAACGCTCGGAAGCGGATTCGGGCGCTGTTCTGGTAATCCGGCTGGGCGGGCTGGCGGCGACGCAGGCGGCGAGGAGGCGATCGGCACGATGGGTTTGCTGACGCCGAGGTACGAGGGCGCATACCGTGGTGGCGTTCCAGGTGTCCCGAGGACAGACAGGAAAGGCCGTTGCCGCGCAAGGCCCAGGCCGCCGAGGCCAATACCGACGCTCGCGACAGAGTGTCGGCCACTGAACAGGCCAGAGTGCACCGAGCCAGCGTCCTCGTCCACTCGCGGGTCGAGAGGTTCGTCATCGTCGTCTGGATCTCCGTGTAATGGGGCATGAGCTGTCGTTACTGGGGCGCTGGGGGTTGCGCCGGACATACGCGGCCGCCGTCCGAAGGGTCCGGTCGCGAGCGCCGCTGCGCCCGCGAGCCCCGGACCACCGCCATGCGGCAACGAGAGCCCGTTCAGTGGGCCGCTGATGCTGAGACTCGCTGGTCTTCCACCATGCCCGAACCGATGTCCATGTCCGCCGGGCCCTTCGTGACCTGGGATGTAGCCCGACTGCACGCTTAGCGGCGGCGAATAAGGCGGGAAAGTCTGGTTCTGCTCCAGCTGGTCGAACTGTGATCGCCGCTCTTCCTCTTCTCGAGCTTGCAGAATGGCGTCGCCCTCGTCGTCTCCCTCATCGAAGGCACGCCACACATCGCGCACGTCCTTGATCTCGACGTCTGGTCCGGCGTCTCCGAAATCGAACGTCGTCACTGTCACAGGGCCGAGGAAGCTGGGTCTTGACGCGTTGTTGAACGCCGTGTTGAGCGCGACAATGAGGCGGTCGCTCAGCGACGGCCCCGATAGCGAGGGCAGGGACAGGAGAGACCAGTCTATGTCCACCGACATGGTCTCCCCATTTCTCTGGCCGGAGGGTGCGAAAGTGCTAAACCTGGGTGTGGAGGTGAATGGAACAAGGGGCAGGGCGGATCGTCGAGTGTTTTCATGCCGATGGACAGGAATGGCTCATGTCCGGCCCGGTCACGTGCCTGATCGAACACGCAAATGCTAATCTCGTGCTTTAGCGAATTACAAAGTGTCTACGTGGTTTGTATTACAACAGGGCAAGGCACATTAGCTTCGCCGGGGGACATACTCGCTGCCCCGCTGGTGCTCTCTCTCGATGTCCTCTACCGTACCGCTGCTCGGCTTCGAAGGCGGTGGCAGTTTGCCTTCGCGCTTCCTTCGCCCCTCCCATGGATTCAGGCGGTTCGCCTTCGCCTCCCAATCGAGCAGCCGGCTTTCGTCCCACGACTTGTCTTTCACGTCCTCCTCCGGCGTCTTCAGAATATGCTGCGATTTGTCCGGGGCGTGCGAGGACATGTTCGCGATCTCAGTCGGAAGATAGTCATTGATGACCGGGTGCGCGTAGTCGGGGTTGTAGCTATAGCTCTTCCCGTACCCCAGTTGCTTCATGAGCTTCGTAGGGGCATTGCGGACCATGCAATGGTACACCAGGGAGCGGGGGCTTAGATGCAAGCGCCTCGGCGCGGTTGTACGCCTTGTACGAGCGAGTTGATTTTGGAGCTTCTGCGAGATAAGCAACGCAATGCGCGAGGTTGATCCGGCACTCTGGCATGCCAATCACCTGGCACGCTTGGTACGTCGCCATCGCCAGCGGCAGAGCATGGTTGTCTGCGAGCCCGATATCATCGCTCGCCATGACCACCAGTCGGCGCGCGATGTACAGCGGATCTTCACCACCCGTCAACATGCGTGCGAGCCAGTACATCGCTGCCGACCCGTCGCTGCCGCGCAAGCATTTGTGCAGCGCTGAGATCATGTCGTACCGCTCCTCGCCCGACCGATCGTAGCCCTTTCTTAGCCCGCGTCGGACAGCCTCCATGAGCTGCTCGTCCCGACGCTCCCGCGCTTCCTCTTCGGTCTCGTTCAGCGTTGTCTGCCTTGGCGGCGGTGATTCGCACACTTTCAACGCCAGTTCGAGCCCATTTAGAGCCTGCCGCGCGTCACCGTCAGCCACTTCAGCCAGGAACGGCAGCAACTTCGCCGGAAGCTCCGGTGGGTTTTCGAGCGAGGCAACAGCATTCTGAAGAATCGCTTCGAGATCAGCCGGCGTGTGAGAGGAGAGCGTGAAGACTCTGTGGCAAGTTAGTCAGGGTCATGCGCTCTGCAACTCACTGGCATCGACTCAGAAGCGCGCCGTTGACCTTGAAGCTGGGGTTCTCCGTCGTTGCCCCGATTAGCTGCACCCAGCCGTTCTCAACGTAAGGAAGGAACAGGTCCTGTTGAGGTTTCGTGAAGCGGTGAATCTCGTCCACCATGAGAATGGTCTTGCTGCCCATCAGCTTGGCGGATCTCAAGCTGCTTACCGTCCAGTCAACGTGAGGCCATTCTTCGCCTGCTCGAAAACCTGTCGTACATCCGCAGCCCCCGCGCTCGTGGCGCTCAGCTCCTTGAAGTCTGCGTTCGCTGTGCGTGCAATCAGGCGTGCCAACGTACTGCGGTCAGCTTGACAAAGGGAGCAAAGATTCCACAAAGCTTACGTCTTTCCACAGCCGGGCGGTCCCCACAAAATACAGCTCCCGACGCCCTCACCAGCTTCTATCCGTGAACGAAGCAGACTTCCGGGGCCGACCAGATCTGTTTGTCCGATGTATTTGTCCAAGGTTGATGGTCGAGACCGCTCAGCAAGCCTGACGTTAGTCCCAACTAGCCTCCCTCCTACTCACGGAGCACTGGCCTTCAAAGGGTTGACCCGTTGCCGCTTGTCTGGCTTGTCGTCGGTAGGCGCCGGTCGCTTACCAAACATGCCACTTCCGTTGCTGTAGCTCTGGCGCGCTGCCGGCCGAGATCGCTGAGGAGGAGGAGGGCTATCGATGGCGTTGGGATCGCTGTTCAGCGCCTCTTTTCTCTGGCTGCTCTGTCTCCGACTCGGTGTTCGCTGGCCATCTCGCCCACCACCTTCACCAGGTGCTCCGCGGCAAAGGAGATCGATGTGCAGGTTGATGTCGGACTCTTCGACAACGGCATCACATATGGGACAATTCACTAGGATGTAAGCTCTGATCTTTGACCCATCAGCTTGACCAGCTTACCTTTGCCCATTTTGTTGCTGAGAGGATATGGGAACTCGAAACATGAGCGCGTCAGTCGCGTCAACTTCCTTGGCCACCCGATCTCCGAGGTTTAACCGAGGCCGCCGCCACCGATCACGTGCATCCGCAGAATGTCCGGCCACTTCATGTTGATGATCGACCGCTCCAAAAGCAACCACCTTCCCTCACTACATTACATCAAACGCGGTATGGAGGGGCCCGATTTAAAACGCAAAGTAGCCCCAACTGGCTCTCCTTCGGCAACTCCACCATTGGAAGATGGCTTCACCAAGGTGGAGAAGCGGAAAAAGAAGCGTCTCGACAAGCATCGCCCTCAGTTTCAGTACGACACGAGCTACTTCCGCACAGGGAAGAAAATTGGTATAGCAGTGAGTACCCAAACGCACCCCTATCCGCAGAGAATGAGGCTCTAGCTAACGCTCAGCACATTCGCGACCTGTCTCTGTACATCGCCGCCGACGCTCAGAAGCCTTCCTGGATTGTTGTTGACGTAAGTCGCTGCGATGTCTGTCGACAGCTGACCTCAGAATCCTTCTTATGTTTCCCATACCGTTGTGGTACTGGCAACGGGCCTGCTTCCGTCTCATCTCGGACTTCCCACTATGAGCCCCGCGGCTTCTTTGCCTTTCCTTACGCGACCTTCTTCTTTTGCACCGGGAGATCTGCCGCCAGCTCAAGTGCCAACGATTCCGAAACTCTTCATGTACGGCTGCCCTGTGCGGGCGCCTGGAGACCAGCGAAAGCTTCACAGCGTAATGGGAACATTGCTGCAGAGTCCTTTACCAGAGTACCTGAAGCGGAAGAGGGATGCCGACGCGAAGCGCGTGCTGGGTAGGTGAGGGTATTTGCCACTAGCTGACCTCCAGAGGCATCCAAGGAGAACTCTACGCCCGTCTTGTATCTCTGCACCCCGAATCAGATGGTCGCCAACGGCTATCGCCTTCCCTCATACATGGAGGCTTCTGACGACGTCTACGTCCCCGGAGAGCTCCCGGCTGATGTGGAGGAGTCCCTTGCATCTCGACCCCAGACGATGGACGCGCGCGACTTCTCGACTGCGGGGGCGTCGCTTGGCGGCCCGCGACCCGTCATCGTTGATGAGCAGGGTCGCAGAAGAAGGGGCAATGTTCGCGGGGAAGAAGGTTGGGTCGAGACCCCTCAGGCCAAGGGTCCACCTCCCGGAGGGAAGTACCCCGTTCTCGCTATTGATTGTGAAATGTGCTTGAGTGAGGATGGCCAGGAGCTTGCCCGTGTCTCAATCGTGGATCTGGAGGGGAAGGTTGTTTTCGACGAACTCGTCACCCCTCCTAAGCCTGTGACGGACCACCTGACTCAGTTCAGTGGTATCACTCCCGAGCGTCTGGCTACCGCTACGCACACACTGGAGACTGTCCAGGAAGCTCTCATCACTGGCGACGACCCCTTGATAACTCCGCATACCATTCTTTTGGGTCACTCCCTGGACTGCGATCTTGCTGCGCTCAAGATCCGTCACCCTCTTGTCATTGACACTACCGTCATCTTCCGCCACGCCAGGGGACCACCATACAAACCTGGTCTCAAGTGGCTTGCGCAACGTTGGTTGGGCAAGACTATTCAGAATGACTCTGGCGGCCACGATTCTGAAGAAGATGCTAGGACCTGCGTCGACCTCTTGAAGATGAAGCTTGCTCATGGTGCGTTTGACGTTTTCGTGCGAGGCTGACCAGCAGGACCTGACTTTGGTGACCCGTCCGTTGACACAGAGTCCATCTTTGCCCGACTTAGCCGCTACTCGCCCAACCCAAAGGGACATAAGCGGACTTCTCTGGTGGCAGACTACGGCAACCCCCGCTCTTGGTTTGGCGCGAGCGCGACTGATGTCGTGGCGTGCAAGACCGACGATGAAGTGACCGATGCGGTTGTATCGGGTGTCGCGAAGTACGACTACACGTTTGCTCGCCTCACGGAGCTCAGCCAGGTTCAAAATTGTAAGAGTGGACGAAAGGTGTCTCACTGACAATGCCAGGGAACTCCCAGAACGGAGAGAATGACGACAGCGATGCCGCCGAGGAAGATGTTGAAGCCGCTTTGAAGCGTTTCGATGAGCGTCTCAATCGCATCCATGCCGCTCTGCCTGACAACTCAGCCCTCATCTTGCTTACAGGTCACAGTGACCCCCGCCCTATGTTGCAGCTCGCCTCTCGTCGCCAGAAGTGGGAGAAAAGCTACCGTGAGAAGGGACCGGAGGGAGAGCACGACGTCCAGTGGACGACCGAGGACGACCGCGCGCTGGAGGTGGAGGTCGGCAAGACGAGGGAGGGGATGGGATTCTTTTGTGTTAAGAAGCTTTCAAGCTAGCAGCTGAAGGAACGGCAAGGCAAGTCGTGCAAGAACATTGTACAGGTCAAGCAAGGAAAATAGACATGCTCCACTGCAACCCCGCATTGATATACCTCCATAATACACTTATGTTATGCTGTACTCTAATCATACGCATAGTTGGGCATTGTCGGTGCCGATAACGATTGATTGGCGTCGCTTGTGACCGCCGGTCGGTATCCGGTGTCTCAGCTCATTGTTTACGACGCGGTCTCGCGTAGCTTGCAGCCCCCGGTCCGGAGAGCGTGCCAAGTGTCGCTGGGTGCATAAGAGCACGCAGCAGAGCTGTACGTTGGTGGTCCACACACCGTCACCTTTCACACGCTCCCATCCCCATGGACATCCATGGTTGTACATTGGACGTGTTCTGCAACGGAGATCGCTTCGGTATCAACTTTGGTGGTGAGTTGGCGAGATCGGTGCGGGATGGGATCTCATCGGACTGACATCGGACTGACAGTCGCAGACCCGCACGCCTGGATTTGGAACGAATCGACGCAGCTGTACACTTGCAAGTACTGTCGGTTCACTGTCTGACGGTCTGGGATGTGCGGTGGGTGGAGAGCTTCCGCACTTTAAGGCTGCTCTCGGAGGGCGACGAGGAGATGGCGTGACGAGTGTGGGTGTGTGGCAGCGTCGTATGGTCGTTCGCGCGAAGGGGCCGAGTGCTAGCGGGCGAGCGTGCAAGGTGAGTGTGAAACGTGAAGCAGATTAGGGGTTCTGTGGGCAGCTTTGAACTACGCACTTAGAGGAGGGCGACGATGCAGCGCGGAAAAAAAGTTGTGTGCATCCATCGAGCAGCAAGAGTTATAAGGCGGGGTCGCCCGGCACCTGTCTCATGATTCCCACTCTCAACCTCCTTTCGTCCTTAATCTCCATTCTTCCAACGACCGACCCGGTCCATCAGTCACTCCCTACCTTTCGCCTTTCGCCTTCGTGCTTCGCTTTCAACTTTACTTCATCTTCATCCTCAACTCTCTCTCTCCGAACTACCACACTCAGTCTCAACAATGCCTTGCGCTGGCGACGCTACCGGTTACAACCGCGGAAGTGAGTGTCGAGTCTGAGCCGTGTCGACGACGCGACGCGACGGCGAAATGATGGACACCGCTGACACTGAGACCCCTGCGAGTGGGTCCCGTACGCGGAGGACACCTGGCGCTGCGTCTACTGCTACGACATCCTGGTCCTTGAGTAGAGAGTGGCGCAGAGCGGCGCAGGTCCACGCCCTGCGCTCGGGGACACGCTGGTCGTGTCTGATCTCCATAGAGTTCCGGCCCTGAGAGCCCCATAACCCTCATAAGCCCCCTAAAAGCCCATCCACAACAAGGTCGGCTGGTGTCTGGCCAGCATCTGGTCTGAGTCATGTCCCAGTCGCGAGTCTGAGACTCGTCCCCTTCACCCTTCGTCTTCGACCCCTCCCTCTTCGCTTGTATCCATTACCGTCGATACCTCTTCCCCTTCATGCAGTCCCCTCACCCTTTATTCGGCTGGCAGCGAGCAGCAATCGGCGGGTCAGTTCCAGTGAGTCCTTCACAGTCGCTCTGCATCCCGAGCGCGTTCCGAGAAGCGGTGCACGGAGGCGGCGGCGGAGGCGCCGGGTCCCAGGCCCCCAACGTACCCAACGTGTTCATCTGGCGCTCGTCTGGCGCTTCCTCTGGCGGCGACGTCCTAGGCCATTGTCGTTCCAATGGTCCCTGGCCACCCGATCGTGCCTTTATGTCCGTCCAGCGCACGTCAACACGCGCGACCCGTGGCCTTATCTGCGCCAGCGAGTACTCACCGCTCGGTACCCCTCGCGTACCCCGCTGCTCTGACCTTGCCCTCTTGGCCCTGGCGTGCACTGACGCGCACTGGCCGTTGTTTGTCTATCTTGGCGCCCATCTTCTATCGGCGGGCTGTCGGGTCCCCGATAAGTTCGAGACTGGGGTATACGCGCCCAGCTCCTCGCCCTAATTGCTTCATTACCCTCGATGCGCTCGCTCCTCGTGCTCACTCTTCGTATTCGGGCGGCTCGCCCGGGCCGACGAGTATATCCAGGACAGAACAGCGAGCACAAGGTGCCTGCGTATCCCGGTTTCACCCTTGTCTATTGTTCTCGACCCAGCATGCCCCGCGTGACCCAAGACACATGCGCTCGGCGCGCTCCGTAGAGCCGAGACGCTCCTGGCCAAGCCGGGACGCAAGCCGGATCCGCCACTGGCGCCCGCGCTCGGCCGGTGTCTGTCCATTCGGCTTTGCGCTCCTTCCGCCCACCGCAGTTGCCCACGCTTAATGTCGAGGACACTCACGCAGGTCTTGCCCGAGGCTTATGCTTCCGATGACGCATGGCCATCCATCGGTCCGGCTGCCGGCGTATCTGAGTAATTAATCGCCTCAAGGTCTCGAGAATCGTCGGCTTTGCCCTATGAACGTGCTCGACCGCCCGCTCTTGGCCGTGCGCGGGGTAGTACGGGGCCCTCGGCTTGAACGGCTGTACCTGTAGTGAGTAACGATCCGGTCAGGTGGCGTCAGTGACCTGCGCGATTATCCCAGAATATGCATACAGTGATAGATGTGATACCCAGAACCCGGTCCGATGAGCGCCTAGTCCTTCTTCGACTTGGACTTGCGCTTCTTGCCGTCGTCCTCGCCGTCCTTGTCGTCGTCGCGTTTCCTCTTCTTGTCCTTGCTCTCCTTCTTGGCCTCCTTCTCGGCCTTGGCAGCCTTCTTCTCCTCCTTCCGCCGGCGCTTCTCCTCCTTCTCCTCCTTCTTTGCGCGCTTCTCCTCCTTGCGCGCCTTCTTCGCCGCCTTCTCCTCATCCGACGCCTTCTCCTTACCCTTGGACTTCTTCTTCTCCTTAGGCTCCTCCTTGGACTCGGTGGAAGACGAGGACGAGCTACCCTCTCCCGGGCGCTCGTACTCTGGTCCAAGGTCTGCGAGCTCCGTCTCGACCTCCTCGAACTTCATCTTCGTTCCCTCCCATCCAACGCCATCCTGCGTGATCTTGACCTCCTCCATCACCGCAAGACTTCCCGCGGACAGCGTGGGTACCGGCGTACTTGATCCGCTAGCGGCCTGGCGGGCGAGAGCCTTCTCACGCAGCTTCTGTCGGAAGTAATCCGAAACGGACATCTTGGAGGTCGTGATCGTCTCGAGCGAGAGGCGCTGAGGCTCGCCGTCAGACTCGGCTGGGGTGCTGGGCTCGGGCGAGGACTCCTTGGCGGCCGGGGTCGAGGCGCCAGAATCGGAGGGCGATTCTGTCGGAGTCGCGGGGAGGGAAGACACGGGGACACCGAGGATCTCGGCGAGGGCGGCAGGAGACTGGGAAGCTAACCGCTTGGAGTGGAGGTGGCGCTGGCGAGAACTATAGTTAGCGATAGATATCATGCGAGGTTACTCACGCCATCTTGTTGCGGATAGACGACGGACCCGGGCTTGACTCGGTCGGCGTAGAGACGGGCGAAGGCTCGGCAGTGGTCGACGGAGTGTTCTTCCTCGACGCTAACCGCTTGAGGACGTCCTCAAGACCAGCTCCGGCCTGGCCGGCACCCGCGCTGAGCTCGTCGCCCTCCTTCTTCGCGCGGCCCATGCCGATACCGGTGTTGTCCATTTTCCTCATAACGGCGATGTGGGTTGAACGACCGGACGCATCCTTGCCGATTCCGGAGCCCTCCTCCCATCCGAGCTTGCTCATGTGCTTGAGAGAGAAGCGGTCCTTGTCGTTCGCCCATGTTAGGTTACGCGGGTCGTACCCGATGCGTTCTGCGGTCAACATTGCTCCCATCTATGCACTCACGCTTCTCTTTCCTCTGCGCGAGACCCATGGTGCTACCGGTGGTGGATTGTTGACAGATCTCAACTTTGGTCGTGTGGTCCGAAATCTCAATCTCGCAGGTGGACCTCCGGGATCAGAAATTTTGACGCCGAGCGTCAGTCGCCCGGTCCCGCCACCCATTATCGCAGGTGTTCCTTCCTCATCTCTACGTCGCTCTCACCGGGGCATCCACTTACTACACACTACCCCAGCAGCGAGAATAATCCACAATGGTGGGCCGAATGCGTTTGCGTGCATGCTAACATCCTCAGCCTCAGGTTCGTACTTCGTCGGATTTCGCTCGCCGATCGCACGTTCGCACGGTAACTAACCTCCCGCACAGAATGATTACATGGATGAGCACCGTAGGCGGCACGGTCGCCGTATGGACTATGAGGAGAAGAAGTGAGTCCGAGTTGGCCTGAGTATTTGCTTACAGTAGGCGCAAGCGTGAGGCGCGTGAGGTCCACAAGCAGTCGGCAACCATGCAGAAGATGGTCGGTCACAAGGCCAAGATGATGCACGCGCGACGACACGCCGAGAAGGTGCAGATGAAGAAGAAGCTCAAGGCCCACGACGAGCGCAATGTCAAGCAGAAGGACGACGGCGCCGTCAAGGAGGGTGCTCTTCCCGCTTATCTGCTCGACCGTGAGGGCCAGAAGGACGCCAAGGCGCTCTCGTCCGCCATCAAGGACCGCAGGAAGGACCGCGCTGCCAAGTACTCCGTTCCTCTCCCGAAGGTCCGTGGTATCGCCGAGGAGGAGATGTTCAAGGTTATCAAAACCGGAAAGCACAAGGGAAAGAGCTGGAAGCGCATGGTCAACAAGCACACCTTTGTTGGTGAGGGCTTCACGCGTAAGCCTGTCAAGCTCGAGCGTTTCATTCGCCCTATGGCTCTTCGTATGAACAAGGCCAACGTCACGCATCGTGAGTTCTGAGTTTGCCTGCTTTGCTAACTGTCCTCAGCCGAGCTCAAGACGACGTTCCAGCTGCCGATTCTTGGTGTCAAGAAGAATCCCCAGTCGCCGATGTACACTTCGCTTGGTGTCCTTACGAAGGGTACCATCATCGAGGTCAATGTCAGCGAGCTTGGTATGGTCACCACGGGAGGAAAGGTCGTCTGGTCGAGTGAGTTATGAGGAATGCAACGTCCACTAACTGTCAGAGTACGCCCAGATCACCAACAACCCCGAGAACGACGGCTGCATCAACTCTGTTCTTCTTGTCTAACCAAACATAGAGCTCTTATTAGTTTACCACACCTGTACTTGTACTCCATGCATCAAACCACCCATAAAGCAAACAATACAGGCTTCCAGCAGCTTACACCGGAGAGGGAAGGTCTGCAGGTGACGCTATCACGTGATCCGCCACCCAACCTCCACCCTCAGACGTCAGCAACAACAACGGCGCAAGCCGGAATTTCAGCACTTACATCAACCACGGTACCACGAGCATGAGCGGCCCACCGACGTCGTTCTCGTCGTTCCCGGAATTGAAGGAGCTCACTGCGGGACCTTCGAAGACACCGTCATTCTCTTCATTTCCGGACATCGACCTAGGCGGGCTTCCGAGGTCGAACGACAAGGAACGATCTCGGCCGCCCTCAGAAGAGCGCGACCATGATAGGAGGCGAAGAGATCGCTCCAGAGACCGAGACAATGATCGCAGAAGAAGAGATAGGTCTCGCGACAGGGCAAAGGATGGGCACCGCAGGAAAGACCGTGATCGCGACAGACTACGAGAGAGCAAGATTGATCGACGAAGGGATGACGGAGACCGAAAGAGGGATCGTGATCGAGATCGAGAACGGGATCGCAACCACGAGAGAGATCGCGACAGGGAACATCGACGAGATAGACATAGCAGACGAGAGGACAGGCAACGTCACCACGACCGTTCGAAGTCACCAAGGGAAGACGACGACGAAAAGCGAAAGGAGAAGGAGGATAGACGCCGGCGTGATCGGGAGCGCGCCGAGGAGCTTGTGAACGCTGCTTCGAAAACCGAAAGTATCAAGATGGAGGACGACGGTATGCCGTGGTATGAGGCTCGGACAACTGCTCAGCCTGCACCTGCGCCTCTGCCATCAAAGGCGTTTTTCCTCGATACCGTTGGGGATCGCGACGTCGCGAGATGGAATTTGACGTCGTCGGAGTCAACACCGAGGTATCGCCGCGATGCCGGTAGGTTGATCATCATGGGCCTAGCTGACAGGCAGGTGGTAGAGTCCTTGGACTTCATGACGGGCTCCGGATAGTCTACTCGCGAGACAGGACACAGAAGGGCGTTGAGATCGCCAAGCTAGGCCGACCATATGTGAGTCTGCGCAAGACGGTTCGCAGCTGACGTCAGATACCTAGGTACTCTGCTAAACCTCTCGAAGGCTCAGCCTCTCGCCATCTCGGGCGCATCTTGTTACGCCCTAATAACGAGGAGAGCGAACCACTCGGTGATTACACGCTCATCCATCGACGGAAAGCGATACTGCCCTCCACCGACTTACCGGACCATCGTGTCATCTTGCATGAAAAGGAGGAGAGTGAGGATGAACTGGAAGGTGTTCTGGGGCAAGTCACGACTTTGCAGGACAGCCTGAAGGCGAAGCGGATGGAATTTGAGCGGCACCTGTCTCAATATCCGGAGGACGTGAAGGAGTGGATCAAATACTCCACTCTGCACCTGCAGGAGCAGCCAAGCTCTGTTCGCAAGACTGGTGATGATCTGGCTGCCCAGCCGACCACTCGAGCAAACGCCGAAGTGACTCTGTCACTGCTTGAGCGTGCCCTCAATTCTCACCGGGCGAACTTTCGATCAACAGAACTGCACATCGCCTTCCTCCACGCAGCTGAGGCATTTTGGCCACCGGATAAGGTTACTCAGCGCTGGAAGAACGTCATCAGCCAACTCAGCGGCCAAGCTCCAGAGGACGAGATGATTCGACTGTACCTGGGGTACATCGATTGGAGGGAGGGTCAAGGACTCGGCGGCAGTGGCAGCGACGGAGGAATTGATGAGGTTGTGAGCGTGTACATCGAAGTACTGGACCGGCTACGGAGCACTTCAGATGGTGAGTTGAAAGTAGGGAAGGATGCTAACGGACAGCACGCAACGTCGAAACCCGCGAGGAGGATATGGTGTACCTTTTCCTCAGGGTATGTCTATTCCTCAAACAAGCTGGCTATGATGAGCGTGCAATGGGCGCCTTCCAAGCGCTGATGGAGATTACGTTCTTCAAACCAGACCACCTACGAGCACCTGCTCCTCCGTTTGACAGGGAGCTGTGGTTCATGGGAGTGCTGCAGGAGTTCGAGGACTTTTGGGATTCTGAGATTCCCCGTATCGGCGAGGCAGGCGGGAAGGGTTGGAAGGAGATGCACGCGTCTCTGGAGGAAGCGAGCATCCCGAGATCGACGGCACCGGATTTCTCTTCGAGCGTGATCAATCCCCACGAGCGATGGCTGGAAGCTGAGCGACACGCCGAGACAGCCTTATTCCTGCCGGGCCGAGTGAGAGATTTGGATGCCGCGGACGACGATCCATTCCATGTCATTCTGTTTGAGGACGTCGCGCCGTTCCTGTTCCCAGTTCAGTCGCCTATGGCGCGGTTACAGTTGATCTTCGCCTTCCTTAACTTCCTCGGCTTGCCGTTCACGCCGCCTGACGTTCCAACCACATCACCCGCTTCGACGGATCCGCAACTCCGCTGGACCATCGCCAAAAATGAAGGGCTGCGCGCAGCTTTCTGGCCGCCCCGACCGAGCGTCAAGCGTGTCGCCTGGCAGACCGTTGGCGGCGAGCCCTTGGAGGCGGAGGCGCCGCGGGCGATGTCATCGCCATTTGGTTGTCCCGTCAAATCATGGACGTCGAGCCGCGACAGCTTGTTTGCCGGAAGCCACTGGTTCCGCGACGTCAACGCACTCGATCTCGCTCATGTCGACATTGAGCTCACTCGAAATGTGCTGAACCTTCTGCGACCGCTGGTGCCGGATCCTTCATTCGTACTCAATCTGTTTGCGTTCGAAGCTGCGTTGTCTCCCAAGACGTGAGTTGGTTTGAGCAGTGCGGAACTAACCCCAGCGGCATCAAGGTGGCTAAGGAGATCTTGTCGTCAGACAGAGACAACTTGGCCCTCTGGGATGGCTATGCTCGACTGGAACGACAGCGCGGTAAGGTGGCGGCTGCCCGGCAAGTGTATGTTACTGCTATCCAGTCCGCCATGGCGCGGATGCAGGACAGCAATGACGAGAACCTTGAGCGGGACGAAGCCGAGCTGTGGGCTTCCTGGGCGGAGATGGAATGGGAGGAGGGTAACGACAAGCGATGCTTGGAGGTGCTCGTCATGGCCGCAGGAATGCAGCGCCAAGCAATCGGTGAGCTCATCTCTTGTCCTGTGCTGACATCCAGCGTCCTGCATTGCACCGGATTATAAGCCCCAGGCGCCTTCCTCTATCTCAGTTCTGAAGACTCGGCAAGTGAGTTGCGTCTTCGATCTCTGAACTGACAACAGCACTACGTGTCTGCCCTGTCGCAGTCCCCGAGCAAGCTCTTCCTGGGCTCTCTCTTTTCCTACTATACCGACGGCATTGAGGCTGTCAGGGACAGTCTAAGCATGCTGATCGACCGGCTCCCTGAAGACCACCCTCAGGGGGAGGAGATGTTGCAACTCCTTGTGAAGATTGTCCATTTCCACGCCACTCGACACAGTACTCCGGCTTCACTCGCTCGTGGGATCCTGGAATCGGCGATCGCAAAATACCCGAACAACACCGAGTTCCTGTCGCTGTACCTCTGGGGCGAGGCGAGCGGACGCGTGTACGGCCGCATCCAGCGACTAGTCTCGGACCTCACCGCCGAGGACAAGGGCATCGTCGCCATGCTCTGGTCGGTGTGGGCGGAGGCGATTGGGTCAGCGCGGACGTTCTGGGACCCTCGCGGCGGAGGTGCGGAGCGCGTCCGCCGTGCTTTGGACAGGAGCGTGAACACCACATCGGGCAAGCGTTCGGCCGCCCTGTGGATGCTGTACATCGAGTTCGAGACCATGATGGGCAGGCCGAGCTCTGCGAAGGCACTCTGTTATCGCGCCATTGCCGCGGTCGGTGGTTGTAAGGGTGAGTTGTGAGGTTTGCTGCGAACTGACACACAGACATCTATCTTCTCCCGTTCTCTCCAGCCTTGCGGCCCCATTTCACGCCCCGAGAGCTGGGGTCCATCGTCGAGTCGATGTACGAGCGAGGCATTCGCATTCGAGTTGGGACTGAAAACTTCTGGATTGACGAGGAAGAGGAGGAGGGAGAAGATGGCGGGGAAGACGAGCCGGTCCCCATCACCGGCGACTACGAGTATGGCATGCTGCGTGAGCGTGAGGAGTTGAAACCGTATTAGACTTTTGTAGCCAATCACTCGATTGTAACATCACCAGCACATGCATCAGCATTACATTTCCTTGTCTCATGTCCCCGCAGGGTCGCGGATGGGTCGTTCCTGCCAAATCCGACCTCCACCGGGCCGTTGCCGCCACTGACGCGTGCCATGTCACCAGCCGCCCAATAATCCACGCAACGACTCGACATCCCTCCATCCGCCATCGCTAACCCGCCATGTCGCATTCGACCCAGCCGCTGCTCTCAGGGACGATTGAGGCCGACGAGGAGGCGCCGCCCGCCCTGTCGGGCAACATTGGCGGCGCTGCTACGCCGACACCGCGCACGAGCGAGCCGGTCGTGCTGGTTCCCGGAACGGCCGCGCGTGACGTCGAGGAAGGCGGTATCGTGAGTCCAGCTAGGCAAGTGCTGCTGCTTGATGAGCTGACGTACAGGCTGGCATTCTGAAAGCGAGCTCGCACCCGTTGGCACTCCTTTGCCTCTACTTCTTCCGATCTGCCGCTATTGCGGTCTACGTCCTCTGCGGACTGTGTGAGTCTACGATGCCTCTGAGCTGCCCTTTTTGGTCCGCGAAGCTGACCTCAGTCACTGACAACTACGTCCTCTCGGTGAGTAAACCTATCATGCTCTTGCCGACGCAGACCTCGGCAGCTCAATGCTTCTTGCCCAAGAGCTAACTTCAGATCGTCGTCGTCGTTGTCTTGCTTTCCCTCGACTTCTGGAATACCCGTAACGTCGCGGGCCGCACTCTCGTCGGGCTGCGGTATTGGAACGAGGTCGATGAGGAGGGCGAGAGTGCCTGGGTCTTCGAGTCTCGAGACGTGAGTTGCTTACTTCTCTCGGTAACTGACATCTCCAGCCCCAAAGCCGTCCCCCGAACCCGATCGACGCCAAGATGTTCTGGATCGCGCTCTACGCGTACCCTGTGGGCTGGACGGCGCTTTTGATCGTCTCCTTCCTCAAGTTCAACGTCTCGTAAGCTGAACCAATGCGCTCCACAGCTGACACCAGGTTCCTGCCGATCGTGCTGCTCGCGCTCGTGTTCAACCTCTCCAACGTCGTTGGATTCACGTACGCGGACCGCGACGCACAGCGCCGGTGGGCGAGCAAGAACGCAAGCCTGCTCGGCAACTTTGGCGGTCTCGGCGGCCAGCTCGCGGCCGGCATGGTGCGCAACAGCGTCGGACGGCTGTTCCGCTAAGCATCAAGTTCCTTCTCTTCATATGCATAGATCGACTCCCCGTTACGGCCTCCACAGAAGCGGCGACTGACTCACTTAGCCTCTGACTCTGAATGCTCTGCAGAGACCGCACCTCACAGCTCTCGCAGCTCGGGAGGCTGGAGCGCCGCACGTGCACACTGTGGGGATGTTTGGATGCGTGTTTGACGTTCGCCGGCGGTGCAGTTCGAGGCCCGTCTGTGCGACAAGGCGCATCGCGGGTTACTCGATGGCTCGTGGGATGCAACGAGGGCGTCTGCAGGTCTAGGATATGCAGTGCATGCTTGGATCATGAGTTCTACTTGAGTGAGCAGCAAGTATACCAGAGGTGGTGACGAGATGAGATTTGTTGGAAGCATCGTTAATGAGAGATGGACGGCGGCGAACGCTACAGTGCAAAAGTCTATGCATAGACTATGGCAGGGTCAGCGAGGAAGATAAGAAATGCTGTGCGGAGCTCGGCGTCGTTGACCACATCATTGACGCAACGGAGGGTCGTTCCTGCCGGATTGCGGTGCATGGATGTATCAACGGGCAGCGGGCGACGACCAGAGCATAGTTCGAAGAGTGAGTGTTGCTGAGGTCAGAGGTCAGAGGTACGCATGCAAGGGCTCGAAGAGCCAAGAGGAGGCCCCAATGGATGCGGTGAAACGCCGTGCCGCTCGCGAGAAGAACGCCAGACAGGAATCAGGCACAGGGCTGCGCTAGATGCATCGACTGGCCCTACTCCTGCGCGAGGTCCAAGCCCAAAACAAGCCGACGACCGACTTGCTCACGGACCTCATTTCTCAAGAGTAAGCAGTCAAAGCGCGTACGCCGTGTCTCTCTGCTCGATCTGCTCTGGGCCCTTGCACGCTTTTGCTCGAGAGAGGCCCCCGACGCCAATGCACTCTGCTGCTATGCTTACACTCTGTTGCATCGATTACATTGAGACCCCGTTCTTCACCGCTATCCTGGACTCGGCTTACTAACTTACTCGTGCCATCGGCCCTTCCCCGCCGCATCCACCGCTTGGTACCCTTCCCCCCGCGCCCTAGCCACCCTCCCTCACTCCACCTCGTCCTCCCATCTCGCGACATCGACTTGCACTCCGTCCACTCTATCATCATCCTCTTACTCTTGAGCTTGCACGACCACGAACCACAGCCAAGCCCAGAGTTGATCCCATATTCCATTCGCTCGTTTCATCGCCACCGCCACCGACGCACTACCCCGGCACGCGCGACCCTGCATATCCAACCGATGCCTGACGAGCTGAGACCTGACACCCGACACTTATCAGCCCCGTCCGGCTTCCACGGCTTACAGTCGACCCATACAACGACAATCAACGCGGCCAGCAAGCGGTGCAAACCACCTGACCATACTCAACTTACCCAGGGCCGCCCGCGACGCGCGCTCATATCCATCCGGCATCTTTCCCGATCATCTACCTTCTCCCCTTCGACCATCCTCCAACCGTCGTTATAACCCGCTGAGCCCCAGCCTCCAGTTGCCTTTCAGCCTGCCATGGAGCGCCCGACCTCGGGAGGGTATGAGAGCTTGTTCCGCGACTCTGGCTGGTCCTCGTCTCCCCCTCCCGACCTCAATTTCCATCTGAGCATGGACCCGCCTCCACATGCTGCTCCCGGCGCGAGACATGACTCATCCCAACACCGTTTGCCACCTCCGCCCCCTCCGCGACCCGCTTTGGACGAGCACGGCAGCTATGTCAGCGATCTCCCGCAGGGGAACGGTAGCGCGTACCATATGAGCTCTATGAGGCGTGCTCTGCCAACCCCGCCAGCGGCTGGAGCACCGCCCGCGCACGCTGGCTCCCCCGCTTCGTCCTCCTTTTCGACGCACGACTCGCACCTCAATAACCCTGGCCGAAGCAGCACGTACGAGCAGTACAGCCTGAATGCGCCGCGCAACCGACATTCGAGAGCGCTCCCTGCGCTGCCGACGCCGCCGCTCCGCAACACGGCGAGCTTTCCGGCAGCGCCCCCCGGACATCAGGTTCCATCGACTCCCGGCTATTCCTCGACTGCTTCGGACCATCATGGTCATGGCGCAGTTCCCCAGACACCGCCTCGACCACTTCCTCGCCCGGCTAGCGGCCTCCCGGCGCACATGGAAGCGCACGCCTTTGGTCGATCATCGCCCTATCCTGCCCAAGTCGTGAATGACCAGTCTCCGATATCCATCGAGTCCCCGGCGGCCTCGCTCTCGACCCACCCATCCACCATACGCAGCAACGGCGACCAGGACTACTTCCACCGTGGACCGACGACTGTCACGCCGCAGACCTCTGTTTCGAGCTCGGCGCACGACTGGAAGAGCAATCAAAGCAACCACCGGCAGCAGGCGTCAGAGGTCCAGTCGTGTGGCCACGACGAAACGTCGGCAGCGTCCGTGCTCGACCACTACTACGCATCTGAGTCGCCCAGCTACAACGCGAACGACCTTCCGAACGCCCCTTCCATCGGTGTGGACAGCAGCAACTCGACTGTCAGGACCAGACCGACCTCGCATATCTCCCAGGGCAACGTATCCGACGCGTCGTACCCAGCAGCCGAGTCGTCGCGAGCAGCCAGGCCAACGCACGCTGCCTTCGGATCTGTAAGCTTCCCCAACGCACGCCAGTACGCCGATAACAACGAGCGTCCGGCTTCGGGGAGCAACCCACTCGGAGACGACCAGCCCATGTCCGCAGCGCCGTCGCAGGCGACGTCCCGGCCAGGCGACCTCGCGCCTTCTTGGAGCGAGCAGTCGCAGGAGCCATCACGATGGGTGCAGACAAAGTTACTGCTGCATGAAGCAGGCGGATACTACGAGGACGAGGAAGGAGGCATCTACGACGAGTACGCCTCGCAGGAGGAAGAGGAGGAGATTGAGGTCAACGAGATCCAATTCTTCAACCGCGCATTCCTCAGCGAAGTCGCAGTGCAACTGCGCGACCGCGTTCCACGAGGCGACCACGTCAAGGCCGGAGTAACCTGGGTCGGCACGTTTACAGGAAAGGATCTGGTGGTGAGTCAATTGTTTCAGGCATTTTCAAAGCACCAATGCTGACGTCTTCAGAACACGATTCGCTCGTTCCTGCCCGAGTTTACGCGCGAGACGGATGGCGACAGGCGATTCGCGCTCGCGACGGCGCGCTCGCTTCAGTCGCAGCTCTGGGTCGTCGAGGTCGACTGGGACGACAAGCCTGTGCGCGACTCGGAGAACGTCGTGTTCAAGTTTATGAGTGAGATGGAGGACATTGACGTCTCGGGTGAGCTGCCATCAGGTGTGCTCACGAATGCGACCAAGTGTTACTCGCCGAGCTGCACGGGCGAGCCTGGCTGTTACGCGCCACGATGTCCGTTCAAGACGCCTGTCAACTCGTTCATCTCAATGCCAGAGGGCGACGCTGGTCCGAGTGGCACGGCGGTGGCTGTCGTTAAGAGCGACACGGACTGGACGGAGGACGTTGACCCCGTCATCTTGGCCAGCCTCACGGAGCAGCAGCGTAACCGCCAGACTGCGATCCGCCGCGCGATTCTGCTCGAGGAGAACTACGAGAAGGACTTGGCCGCAGTGGAGAAGACGTTCATCACGCCGCTCATGACGGCCAACCCGCCGATCCTCTCGCCGTACCACCACCTCGAAGAGGTCGTGCTGACCTTGTTCGGCAACATCCAAGAAATCCGGCGCGAGTCGCGACGCATCATTGACAACTTTGCCGTCCGTCTCAGGGAGCAGTCGCCCCTGATTCAGACGGTCGGAGACATCATGCTCGAGGCCTCGACGGACTTCCGCAACCTGTACCCGGTGTACAGCGAGAACCTGCCACGTGCCGAGGCTCTGCTTGCTGAGACGATCCAGGACAGTCCTCGATTCGCATCGTGGATCAAGGAGGTGGCCACTAGCGGTGACCACCGTCTTCGCTATCTGCTCAACCTGCCTGCGAACCATCTGAAGGAGTACCCGAAGGCGCTCCAGGGTATTCTGGAGTTCACCTCGCCAGATGACCCGGACTTTGACTTCCTGACCGAGTCTCTAAGCTCGATTGAGAGCATTGCAAACCTGACGTCGCTCAAGCTGTGGCACGCCACGCTGACGCAGCCGCCAGGCGGGCCGCTGGCATGGTGGAACATTGTTCCCGAGGCAGTCCAGAAGTCGATGTCCAAGGACGAGATCAAGCGGCAGAATGCTATCTGGGAGCTGATCCAGGGTGAGATGGAGTACGTCGCAGACCTCGAGGCGATCGAGACCGTCTTCATCAACCCGCTCCGCGAAGCTGAGCAGCCGATTATTGACCGTTCTCGTCTGGACAACTTCATTCACGACGTGTTCCATAACTATCGCAGCCTGCTCGAGGTGCACCGGCAGCTCGCGCGCGACCTCCAGGAGCTCCAGGTCCAGCAGCACCCCAAGCTGGGCGTCATCGCTGAGCCTGTCCTTAACGCGGCGCTCAATTGGCACGAGGCGTACATGGAGTACGTCCCGAACGAGCCCATTGCGAACGCCAAGATCGATGAGGAGCGGGCTAACAACCCCGCATTCGCCAAGTTTATGGATGTCGTGAGTTTCCTGAGGTTCGCTGATAAACTGACCCCCAGGACGTGTTCAAGAACCCGGCGAACACGGGCCGCCACGGCCTGAAGCACTTCGTGAACCGACCTACAGCCCGTCTACTCCGCTACGACCTGCTGTTGAAGGCTATCCTGAAGGAGACGACCAAGACGGAACTGCCCGATCACCCGGACATCTCGACGATCCCTCAGATCCTCGATCTCGTCGCAACCCTGGCCAAAGCAATCGATAAGGCAACTGCGATCAACGACGCCAAGGTCAAGCTCTGGCAACTGAAGACGTCGCTTGACGGCGGCAAGTTTGGCCCACACGCTGTCAAGGAGCTTGACCTGCTGAACCCGATGCGCGAGCTCATCCACCAGGGCCGCGTTTACCGCCAGAGCGAAGGCCGAGGTTCCATGAGCAGCGGCTCGGAGCTGCAGCTGTTCCTCTTCGACAACTACTTTGTCATCGCGAAGCAGACCAAAGCGTCCTCCAGGAACAAGGAGGGCCCGCTCCGCTGGACGATCAAGGGCAAGCCGACGCCGCTCGAGCTGCTGACGCTTGGCGAGTTCGACGCTCCTCCGCAAACCCGCTCCGTCGGTCTCCTTAAGGGTATCCGAAGTGCTGGAGGTGGAGAAACAGAAGACAAGACAGTGTACCCCTTCACGTACATGATTGAGGGACAGCTCAGCGGTCAGTACGCGCTGTGGACGGACTCGGCCAAGGCGCGAGAGGAATGGCACGAGAAGCTTCAGCACGCCAAGGTGCTTCGCGCAGCGGTGAATGAGGGCATCAAGATCTTCGAGTTTACGCCCCTCAGCCTGGACACGTTCTACGAGGCGACGCGATACGGTGCCACCCCGGCTAACAGCGAGGACTATACTGGTCCCGTCACCTGCTCGACGCCGTTCACGACGATTGACGGCCGCCGCCTCATCGCCGTCGGATGTGACCAGGGAGTTTGGATCGGTATCCGCCACGAGACGTCGTCGTTACGCAAGGTTCTTCACGTGCGCGGCGTCACGCAGATCGCTGTGCTCGAGGAGTTCGGCATCTTCCTCGTGCTGGCGGACAAGAGCCTGCTCGCGTACAACCTCGAGGCGCTGGTGCCCACTGCGCCGTCGGCGAACCCGGCGCGCTCGGCTGCGCCGCAGCGTCTCAGTGTGCGTGAGATTGTCTTCTTCGCCGTCGGTCAAATCTCGGGCCGCACCCTCGTGCTCTACATGAAGCGCAAGGGTCTCGACTCGGTGTTCCGCGTCCTCGAACCCGTCGTGAACCGGAACTTGGACGACCATCAGAGGCCACAGCGCCGCGCATTCGGCAACCTGCTCAGCCGCAACTCGGACTGGTTCCGCATCTACAAGGACTTCTTCATCCCCACCGAGGCGTCGAGCGTGCACTTCCTCAAGTCCAAGTTGGCGATCGTGTGCACGAAGGGCTTCGAGATCATGGACCTCGGGGATCTCAAGGGCGGTACAATTCCGATCTTCGACCCGATCAAGATGCGCGACCGGCCTGCGCTGCAGGAGCTCAGCAAGAAGTGCGAGAGCGCCAAGCCGCTCGCCATGTTCCGGTCCAAGGAGGGCGAGTTCCTGCTGTGCTACGACTCGTTTGGCATCTACGTCGACCGGCACGGCGAGCCGAACCGCGACCTGCAGGCGATCGAGTGGGAGGGCCGCCCGCTCGAGACAAAGGACATTGTCTTCCACCCGCCATACCTGCTCATCATCTCGCGCTCCTTCATCGAGGTCCGGCACATCGACACGGCCAAGCTCGTCCAGATCTACACCGGCAAGGATCTGCGGTGTACCTGGGACGGCACGGGCGGGCAGGCAAATGCGCTCACGCGCGGTCCCGGCGCGGACGGGTGGGGCGAGGAGTTCACCTCGCAAGAGCCGCGGATCCACATCTGCCGCCGCGGCGGCGTCGCCACGCGCGCAGGAGCGCGGGGCATGTCGCAGCACATCTTCGAGCTGACCCCGACGTTACTTCTGAACAACCCCCTCTTGAACCCAGCCAACACAAGCGACCCGAACTACTTCCCGCCCGCGCCGCTCGACTACTCGTCAGTAGCGGCGCCGGACCCCTACGAAGCTGGTCCCTCGTATGCGCCGTACATGGGCGCCACACCGGGCTTAACTCCCGGCTACCAGGCGAACAACATGTACGCGGACCGCCGTTCCGTTTCCTCGAGCAGCACGCACACCTTCGCCAACGTGCCGCAGAGCCCCGCCTTCCCTACGTCTCCGGCCATGAACATGCCTACGGCCGCGCCCATGCCGCCCATGCCCCAGAACCCGGCCTATGTGCCGCCGCAGATGAACATGAATGGCGGGCCGTATCCCGCCCCGAGCACGGGATTGGGAGCGGGGCTCGGCAGTATCGGCGCCGCTCACGGATCGGCGTATGGCTCGCAGTATGCCCAACACGCCCAGCAGAGTCAGCAGGGACAGCATGCCCAGCAGGGTCTCGGGTACGGCAACTTGAACTCTGCGGAGCAGAGTCACGGCCATGCCGGGCACGCCGGTCACGGCGCGCACGGAGGCAGCGGAGGCCTCGACCAGGCGTTCCACCAACAGCAGCAGGTGTACAACTACCGCCAGAGCCGGACCAATGGGCTGCCCTAGGCCCCGCAGTCCGCTCTGACAGGCATGACAGAATACGTGGGTTGTAGAGGAGTGGGAAGGGGATCGTTTTGTACACAGTTATATTAAACTTCGGCGTAATGTCCATGGGTGGTTCTAGACAGGATACCAAGCTACCAAGTGCTTTCTTTGGGTGTAATGCATACAAAGTCTATTCTCTTACTCTGCCTTCGCTTCATTCGCCGGGCCAGCACTCGCCGGGCTAGCTCCCCTACTCCTCGGCGTGGGACTCGAGGGCGACTTGACCCACACACTGTCGAGCCAGGCCCTCGCCCCTGCTTTGTTCGCCGCACGACTGTACCCGCTCTGCCTCAGTTCGTCGGCCGAGTCCGCAAACGCCTTATCCTCGGCACGCGCGAAGGCGACCTCGCCCTGTGTTGCTGTCTTGAGCAGGTGCGGGTCGCGGACCACGGCGCCGCGCACAGCGTACTGCAGCCGGTTTGTGTGTGCTGTGCCCTCGAGGGTGGACTTGAGCTGCTCCTGCGTCAGGACGGCTGGGGCGGTGCGCACGGGGGCGAGGACGTAGAACGCTGTGATGAGAAGGAGGACGACGTTGCGGGCAGCGTGGAGCGCGGAGGAGAGCTGGGTGTCAGCTTCTGCCTCAGATGTCTCAAAGCTGATCGCAGAGAAAGACCGGGATACGTACATGGAAGATCTGCCCGTTCTGGACCCTCAGGTCGGTCCACCACCTAGCTGCCAATTCTCCAGCACATGCCGCCACGACAGCACCACCGGTGAGAAGCCTGTATCGCGCCGCCCGGCGACCGGCAAGACGGCCAGCGAGCCACTGCCACCCCATCGCGCCGATGAGCGCCGCTTGGAGGGCATAAGGCCCCAGGATGCCAGGCAAGGAAGCCACAGCCCAGTCCAGCGGGGCACGGCACCAGCCGCAGTTGACAGCCACGGCGTGGCCCCAGCGGACATACGTCTCGCGGCCGGATTTCGTCGTCAGGCGCGCGAGGAGGTCGGCGATCGGGTCGCCCTGTCCCGGCTCGGGCAGACTGGTGTAGCCAGCAGCACGCAGAACCTGCTCAGCGAGGTTGCGGCTGGGAGACAGCGTGGGGAGGGAGTGAGAGACGAAGACATCGTATGGCGGCCGGAGAATGGAGTAGGCTGCGTAGATGGTCTGCAGGGCGAGGAGGAGGAGCAAAGTCGGTGAGAGCGGGTCGGCGGGCGAGGAGGTGCGGAAGGAGCGCACGAGGGAGAGCAGGCGCGGGCCGAAGAGGATCACTAGTATTGGCGCATACGGGCGGAGCGCCGCGAAGAAGGCGACCACGTCGTTCAGCATGGCCCCGATGTGAGTAATTACTGAGGAGAGGGAAGACGGGGAGATGAGACGAGGTGAGATGCCAAGTGCCAGGTGGAGGTTTGACATTGTGGAGGCGCGTGAGGTGTCACCTGAAACGCGGGGAGCGGCAACAACAATGGCCCAGCGTGGGAGAGCTGTGGCACTAGTCAGTGGCACAAGGTGAATGTTGGGCGGACAATACAGATTGCATGCACTTCATGTGAGCTGGTCTACTCTGTGGCCTCTTGCTTGCGCATTGTTAAACTCTTCATCGCCTGAACCAATAGTCTCGCGGGATGTTCAGACCGGTGTATTTGACTCTCTTCTTCTCCCTTGCCGCCTCGAGCTCGCGCCATCGTCTCTTCCGCCTGCTCGTCAGCTCACTCCTTCCCCTCCTTCCCCTGCTCCTCCACAGTCTTGATGGTGTCGGCAGACAGATCTCTAGCGACTGGATATGCGCTCTCCTCTGCCTCGAGAGACTTCCGTCCAGACCCCTGGATCAACGTCTTCGTCTCCTCTACTAACTTCTTCGCCTCCATCCTGTACGTCTTGCTGACGAGCGGCGACTTCAGCCGCTCAACCTGACGTTAGCCTGCAGCTTTCATAGTTCACTCACGCTAACCAACTTCTTCGTACCGTTCCGGCGGACGCTGTACTTCATCACTGTGACTGTTGTCTTGTCTGTTGTCAGCGCAGTTCATACGTCAAGACGCACAGGGATCGACAGGGTTGAAGTACGAGACGTCGATGCCACTCGGGCGCCCGTTGTAGATGTCAAGCCTCTTGTCCGGGGCTGCTCTGAACGCCATATCGACTCGAGTTTTGAGGTGAGGATCGGAAGTGGGAGTTGGAAGTGTCTGGGAGTGGCCGGTGCATCTCTGTATCCGATTTAAAGCGTTTCTGGATCTCCCCCGCGATGCACATGTGCTGCCTGGAGGACACGAGCAGTTCATCAGTGTGCACCGCGTTGCAGGCAAGGCGCTGCGCCGTGGAGCTGGACCTTGTCCGCGTGCGGACAAGGGTTCGTTGTCCCACAAGGTGACAAAGTCCTGCCAACTTTCATTGTCAAGTAAGTGCCACAGTAACTCTAGAATGTGCCTGCACCGCCTTACGGCTATCTTACAGCTCTTCGTCGCTCTCTACAGGCTGCCTCTCGACGTGACGAATCGCAGCTGCAATGGATATCGTCGAACTCAAATTCCTCAGAATCGCGAACTGTTCATGTACCCACCCGGCGCGAGCGGACAAATCAAATCCACTACCCGGAATACCGGGGGAATTCGTCTAGTGGTAAGACGCGGACTTCGCAAGCATCTGTTCTTCGAGTGTCTGAAACCGGTGTTCGATTCACCGATTCTCCAGCTTTTTGGGTCACCTGTTGGCTCTGGGGGCGCATGCAACGAATTCGGGTCGCGGGAGATGTTCGAAGTGACCACATGATCGTCGGATCTAGAATTTCGAGCGCCAATAAAGCACTCGCGAACCAACCAGCCGCAGGCAGAGACGCAGGACACGCCATCCTGACGTGTGAAACGCCCGCAGCTGCTTCTAACCTCAACCTTGGTTCGGCGTTGATGGCACCCGGGGATGCGTACAAGGCTGCGTACTCTTATCATTGCGGATGATCCACGATACAATTCGGGTGAGACAACGGATCGTCGATCATATGCCACTTCCGTTTCGCGGCAACTTTCTCTTCCGCCTCCAATCACCGACATCGAATGGTCAACGTTTCTCACGACAATCTACAGCTGCAGTCTCCCTTCGAAGAGCTTCCAGAGCGCGCCTGAGGCTATGAGGGCCGCTGGCGCGCGGCGGACAGGACCATTCCACTATCTCCAATTGGGGAATTCGTCTAGTGGTAAGACGCGGACTTCGCAGGACTGCCTCGATCTGTCTGAAACCGGTGTTCGATTCACCGATTCTCCAAGCTTTTGACTGTTTTTGAAGCTGTTGTCTGCATTAGAAAAGTTCAGAAGTGCACCTGGACAGCGCAACCGATAATTCTATCTGTACTCTCCAGACAGATCAGTGACCGGCGCCGGCCCGCCCGGCGCCCAGGCACCATCCACTACCCCGGATTCGGGGGAATTCGTCTAGTGGTAAGACGCGGACTTCGCATGATTCAACTTCGATTGTCTGAAACCGGTGTTCGATTCACCGATTCTCCAAGGTTTTTGTCTTTTCTCCATCCAGCTCTCTTTGTGCAACTCACCGGCGGATTTGCGCCTGATAGGAGACATCCGTGAACCCTTCTTACGCCCGCATTGCATCGAAAGCTTCTGAGTGAGGACGCGCTCTGAATTGCATCGCATCAGCATCTCTCTTTCAGGTCAGCTTGAAGATGACGACGTTGCTGGCACATGGTGCAGCTTGGGACAGACCGACGACGCCACAGGTCTTCTGCAGCGCGGTTTCATGACCTTGAACGAAGACGGCCGCTTGTGATACGATTGAGACGCCGGTCTCACTGCGAGTTAAGGGTCGCATGCGGATGAGGCATCACTGCCGCACCTCCTAACGATCAATTAAGTTCCCGTGTCTGGGTGCTCCGGCGGCTCCCCCGCCAATGAACTCGAGATAGGGAGACGTGGTGCAAGTCTGCTATGCATAAAAGACGCCATGGAAATGAGTGCACACTCAACCCTCGATCATGCCTCTGTTCAGCTCACTCAAACGTTCATGGTACAACGCGGCTGCGAAGCGGGCGTCCAAGTCCCTCAAAGTAACGAAACCATCCAAGGCAGCCAGTATCCATTCGGCACGACTCAACACGCCCAGCGTCAGTTCTCTCACCCTCAGCATCTACAGTGAGTGCATCTTCCGTCGACGCCCCTCACTCCCAGACCGCTCCTACGTCTTCCTGGTCCATGACAATGACCTCATCGAAGAAGACAACGAGACCTACGGCACCAAACTGCGCAAGCACAAGGCCTTGCGGCGGCACACCGACACCAAGATGGCGGCGTGGCTAGCGATGAGGCGGGCATTCGTGCCGTGCATGCCAGAGACGTGGGAAGAGTACGTCGCTGCTCTGCGTAGACTACACATCATGTTTGCGTGCTACCTCGAATGTCGCGAGGCGCGTCTGGCCGAGGCGGAGGCTTGGCTAGCAGTACAGCAGCACTTGTCTACCAGACGCCTGGCAAAGGATGGCAGCATCCGAGATCGGCCGATGAAAAAGCTCTTGAAGGCGAAGGAGGAGGTCGACCGCCTGCGAGGCAGGGTAGATAGAGGCAGGATACGTCTGACCCGGTTCGAGGACGTGGTGGCGAGCGCTCGTTGGCAAAGGCGTACCATCAACGAGGCTATGCTGGAGGACCTTAGGAAGCTGTCACAACTGGTGGACGGGGGGGCGGACGAGCAGAAAGCTTGGGGATGAGGCAACCGCACCTGCTCGCCCTCTGGGCACATGCGCCCGATCCACCACACATGTGTATGCTCTCATCGCCTTGCACGACAGGCAGGTCTCCCCACTGCAAGCTCCTCCACTGCAAGCTCCTCCGACGGACAGACGGCAACCGCTGGGGGGCAACATAAAAGCCAGCGCTTGTCTCTCCTTCATTCTCATTCCACCCTTCTTCATTGACCTGTCCGCGACATGTCTCGTCCATCCTCCGTGTACTCGTCAAGCTCTGTTGATTCCGGCGAGACGGAGCGCCCCCTCTGTGAGTACCACTGCCCATCTCTTCCTGGCCCGCCCTCAGCCGTCCCGGTCACCTCTGCATCTAAGCGCTGACAGGCAGACCGCCCCGTGTTCGGAATCGAGTATCTGATGGGCCACGAGGACGATGTCGCATACCTAACCCCCGATGAGCTCTGCGAGATCAAGCCGCGTATCTGTTGCGAGCTAGTGCGTGCCCACAATCAGCTCGAGTTCTTTTTCCACGCCCTGGACGCCTTCCCGGCCTTTGTCCGCAGCTTGCCCTTTCAGCCTCCTCTGTTCTGCACGTACTGGGCGACCCGATGGGTGAGTACGTCTGATCAGTGCCGTACCTTACACGCAGGCTTCCTTAGGCCGGTCGATCGTCATCCTCAACGCCTACCGCAGCAGGGTCGAGCAGTACGCTGTCCGCTGCGCGCCCGACGTGCGCGCTATGATCAATCGCTGCTTTGGGTCTCTGTGGGTCAACATGGAGCTCACACACGATGCAGTCCTCGACTTCCTTGACGAGGTGAAGGAGGTTGACCGTCGTTTCCAGCAGACGTAGCTAGATCTACTGTTGTATGTATCACCGGTTACTGGGTACAACCACTGCTGTCAGGGCCAGTAACTCGAGAGGCGAGAGAGAGAAGCCCGTCGCTCCACCTCCCGTTCATGGGAGAACGGCCAAGGCTGGCAGGCGCGGTCTGAAGGGTTCCCTTACGCACCAGAAACTTACGAATATAGTTGGTGTTCCATACTACGAAGATGCTCAGTAAAAGCGAAACTAACCGCAACCGCAATTTTAGAATCTGAATGCACGGAGCTCACCATGGTGCAGACGTTCATGCGCGATTGGGGAAGCAGACGTTCGCGAGAGGCTTCGACGTCTACGGAGGACGACTCTCTCGAAAGCCAAGATCTGGAGCGGAGAACCTTAAACCGATGAGGGGACAGGGACAAGCTCACCAGGGGCTTGCGGCTGGCGCGAGATAGCCGCCCTATCGTTGGTTATCGCTCAGGGTGACCGGTTGATTCCCTTTTTACACCGACCTGCCTTGGAGGCTTGGAAGTGCCCTACACCTCTGCCATAGCTATCGTGGTGCGAGCACACCATAGGAGATGGGGCTTGATCCGATTACGATGAGGGCTGCATGCTTCGTCCGCTTCGTTTCACCCCCGCCTCGCTTGGCGTTGTCACCGCGGCAAGGCTCGTCAGCGGGGGTTTGGTAGTAGCACGCTCTGCTGACACGCAAAAAGCAGCTGAGAAAGCCGAGAGGAAGCTCTCGGGATTTCGGCAGGATTGGGGGAGTGGGGGTGGACTCGTTGCAAGGTTGCAGGTTGCAGGCACAAGAAGTGGTGCTCCGCTCGTTGAACTGGCGGACCCTGGCCTGCTTCGGATTTAAAGAGCAGCTGTTTTGCCAGGTGCGGATGAACGGCGGATAGGGCAAACGTCACCTATTTATAGGTTTGGGCTTGGCATCAGCAGTGTCTCGCTTAAGGGTGATTAGGTCAGACTGCCGACTGTCGTGCGGATTTTGTATGGACGAGAGGCGAGTAGGTCACGTTACTTGGCTCTTTCCCCGTGGTTGCCCCACTCCCAAGACGACCTTGAAAGTGCTGGACTCCGTACTCTGTTTACATTTCTCCATCGCCATCCATCTTCAGCCGCCGACCACTACCGCGACCGCCCACTTACAGCAATGTCATCGAGCGTCTCTCTTGCCCCCAGCAGCGCTGCCCCGGCGCCCAGCGCCAGCGCTGCCCCCTCCGGCTTCGGTAACGACAGCGCCAACCCCGGCTGCACCTACGCGAACCCCCACTGCTGGGCCAAGAAGTCGAACAGCTCCGCCGAGAGCTGCTGCTACAAGGTCAACGCCAACTGGAAGTCGCAGTGCGACGCCTGCTTCTTCCCCGACGCGTCCAAGGCGAAGAATCAGTCCGAGGAGTGGATGAAATGTTGGGGTGCAGATGCCGACTGCATGGTTGAGGTGAAGAAGGAGGAGCCCGCGGCCAAGGGCGCCGCTTTCTCTGTCGGCCCGAAGACGCAGCTCCTTGCTCTTGTCTTTGGCGCGGCTCTCTTCACCCTGGCGTAACTGTCTCCGCTACGATGATGTCTCCCTTAATCGATCCACCGGACGAACACCTCGACTCCCAACGCCTCAAGGCTGTAGTAAATATGCATATCTGTAATACGATCCAACTCCCTTGATGGCAATCTTGAAGCGCTGGGCCGTTGGCTTCAGAGAGCTCAAGCGGCAGCTAGCTTCGTGGGTTTGCATGCCTCCGTCGGTGATCAGATGGATCGCATCGCTTCCGCAGCCAACCTTAGATCTCTAGCGCGTCCGATCAACTCTCCAGATCGTGATTCGGCGACCAGTTGGAAGCCGATCACGCTCTTGGTCACGGCATGGGCATACTTCCTTGTAAGTCCGAAGACAGCTTTTGGAGAGTACATGTGCTATCCCCCTTCATATCCCCTTCCTTAGGTACAAGTGATTCCGGCGACACTTTTGATATCGAGGTCACCACCTTTCAGGATGCTCAGTGGCGTCAAGCCTGCGTCTGTAAACCCTGAGGTTACCCTCCGGACGCGCCGGCCAACTTACGCTGAACTGCTTCTGCACAACGTAGCTAGATGCTGGACTGCTTCTGCTCAGCCCTTCCGGCAGCAGTGTCCCCGCTGGCTACCCAGGCGGGAGCTTGTTGGCAGGCAAGCCAATTTCGCGAAAGTTATTACTGTGCCGTCCAGTAGAGCTGAGTGGTATGCCCATGTGGGCAGGCAGTCATTGTCGACGAGTCTGTGCTCTACGCCACAGCCGTCTCCGTAGCCTCCGGCATGCCTTCTCTCCCCGCCTCAAATAGCGCCCTTTGCCAATACTTAAGTGGGATGCCCCTGCGTCATCGCCTGCGCAAGCGGACATAACAGCGAGCGGCAAGCAAATCATTCCTATCGGCCAGCTTCTCCGGTACACGCTTTCAACGCAAGTCAGCTGGTGTCCACCTCACGTACTGCAGAACATGTCTTAGCATTTTCGCCTTCGGCGTCGCAGGCGCTGGCGCGCAACGGACCGGGAGCGCTAGGAGGGCAAATGTCTCTCCAAGCCTCTCAACGAAGGCGCTCCGACACGACTGATCATGTCTCACGCAGTAGTTTGAGAGCCAAAGATGGCATTCGCACGCGCTCTAGATCCGCGTTGACAACCTCTCCCGAGCCAACTAAACGTTCCGCGATGTCGTAGGTTGACATGAGATCTTCAGGTGGCGAAAAAGATGCCGACGGTGCGGAATGCGGGGTCTCCGCAAAAGTGACTCAACCACAACCATGTTTCCGCCCCAGACGATCCTCTGGTCCTTCCTTCCTCCCACTCTCCATCCACCAAACCTGTCGGCGCCGGATGCCCCCCAAGACGAAGGATCTCGCGAGCATCCCCGACGATGCAGTGCTCGGGCTCCAGGACTGGCTCAAGCTGTTGTCGTCACACGGCGTGGCAATGCGCACGGGGATGGCTCTGGCAGCGAAGGCGTGAGTTGGATTGACCGGTGTTTTGACTGACAGGCAGATACACGGGGCACAACACGAAAGAGAAACTCAAGGACATACCTGTGTCGATGATAAACGAGGTGCTTCCGAATAAGGAAGACCGGAAGGTAGTCCAGCAGGCTCTGAAGCAGATTGGCAGTGGGCAGGTGAGCTGAGGGTGGTAGCAGCCAGCTGACAGTAGGCGAAGACGAAGAAGCGGGCTCGGGATGACGACCTCCTGCGCCCTCTACCCCAGGGCGACGAGATCCGCGCACCCGAGAGTCTGTCCTTTGAAGAAATCACTGATCCAGAGGTATGCTGCCGCCTGCGTATCGCAAAAGCTGACGCTTTAGGCTTTGCTTCCAATCACGGTGACGGTAAATCGAGCGCCTGTGAAGTGCGCGTGGACGTACGTCGTAGCACGCAGGCTCGGGTTCGATGCGCAGGAGGCGCTTTCGATTGCGCAGGTGCATGTGCACATCTCGAGTCTGAAACACGCCCTCTTCCTTGGCAACGTTTTGAACGCACAGCAGGTCAAGGAGGCGGAGGACGAGATCCGCGAACTACCAGGAGAACATGACTTCAAGGCCAAGGTCACGACGAAGGACTGGAAGAGGGGCAAGCCTCAGCCAGCTGTTGGCAGTTCGCAGCCATGGGTTGGCATTATGAACTCAAAGTGAGCTATTCTCACAGTGTGCCTCATTAACTAACGGACAGAATGTGAGCGCTGTGCTTCTCTCGTAGTGTCTGACAACAGCCCCGTGATTGAGCGCCCGGACGGAACGTGGCGAGCGATCCAGCAAGGAGCAGCCGTCGAGCCCTCTGTCGTGAGTTACGTTCTCGAAATCGCTAACTCTCAGGCATACCTCTACATCACGCGGGCGCTGAAGACGTTCGCGCCACATGTGCTGGGTGCGATGCAGCTAGTCGCCGAGTCGTACGAACCGCAGGAGCTCGACCGCGTTGGTCTGCACCTCTACGTGAGCTTATCACCATCTCAGAAATAGCTGACAGCACAGGGACAGTTCAAACCAGATGTCACAGGTTGGGGTCAGCGTGGCACGCTGTCTGTCGCCAAGATCCTGGAGACAATGAAGGATAAGGCCGCGGATGCTGAGACCGGGGCTGAGCCGGATGCCGACGAGAAGGTGAAGAAGGCGGACGCCTCTGCACCGGGTACAAAGCCTGAGGGTGATGAACAGACCGAAGGTGCTGTGCGACGGAGCAAACGACTCAAGACCGGCCAAGAAGAGGATCCGAAACCCGCAAAGGGAGTCGAGATCGCGAAGGACACGGGACCGGCGGACAAGGAAGGAAAGAGCAAAGCACCCTCGTCGGATCAGCCGGGAACGGAAAAGCCAGGCATGACCGTCGAGGAGTACGAGGCGATGCTCGACGCCGAAGCAGCCGACTGGGACTTCCCGGATGGCATGTAGGCAGGATATCTATGTTGTAGGACAATGGCCGTGTTGTGTGTCATGTATTCATATACTGTGCTTACTACAACGTGACAATGACAATGTGGAAGGACAAGGAAATGTATGAGGCGGAACGAGCCACTGCTACCACGATATCGCCTCGGGGGCAGGTCGCAGGGTCAGAATGCCGCTTATGATGTGCCGACGGAAGCCTCCCGTGCGCCGTGAAGATCCCGGAGGGCAGCGCACAGGGGCCCGCACCTGGGGCATCGGACTCCAGGCGCGGTGCCGTTCCTCGGGATCGGAAGGGATGGTGATCGTCAGTGGGGTCAGTGGTCGCTCTCGTACAGCTAAAGTTACATGCATCACGGCTGGCGGAGCGCTTTCTGCAGCTCGGGCGCCAGCCTGAGGTTCGGGATATCGAGGATCTGGTGTCAGCTATAAGCTCGGACATGTGAGCTCACCTTCTGCGCCATCTCGTCACCGCCGCCTTCCCATGTCTTCACCAGCGGACCGCGTAGCAGGTTCACATATCGGCTGATCAGGTCCTGCACCTCCTCGGCCGATATCCGCCGCCAGAGAAGGAGGTTGCGTAGCAGTTTCACGCGACGTCGGACAAAACGCTGCATTGCGTTGCGCGCTGCCGGGTTGTACGGCGGGGGAGGGATAGAGCCGGGCATTGTAGCCGACGCGATCGCGGAAGCAAGCTCGAGAGCATGCGCCTGGAAGAGGCCGAGAATGGTCTTGGTGAGGGACTTGCAAAGGGCCTAAGGTCAGTTCCCGCGACTTGCTCCCAAACTCACGTCATATTCCTTGGTGCCGTTGGACATGTCGCCGATGAACTCGACGAGGTCCACTGCACGCCTTGTCTGCCGAGCGGAGTATGGGTCATAGGCGCCGTTCTGGAAGGCCTTCGTAAGCCATGGCAGGACAGCCTTGTGAACCATTTCCACCGTCAGATCGCCCTCCTCGCCTACCTCCGGCTCAAGATCCATGTCGTCATCCTCTTGGTCAACAGGTGGCCGGGAGTAGTTGAACAATGCCTTGAACCAAGTGAAGGAGTCCAGGGTAATGTTACTCTGATGGTTAGCACCTTCCTCCGCACACATCGTTGCTCACCCTGACCGGTTCCCATCCGACCATCTCTCCACGCGCCCAGAACTCCCATGCTTGTACGAGAGCCAGACCGCCAAAAGCGCCGTTGTAGTCTTCAGGATACCGTTCCCGCCAGTCCGCAAACCTGACCGCCAGTCCCTTCGTGGGATCTCGGAAGTCCTCGGCCTTGACATCGTCTAGGAGCGAGCGGACACGGCGGTCAAGATCGTTTTGCGCTGCCTCATAGTCGTCCGCGACATCCCCTTCAAGGTCAGAGTCGGTGCTGAAACCTTCTTCTGGGTCTTCGGCCGCTGCCAGGACGCCGAGACGCCTAGCTCTCCGATCGATTCGGTCTTTTCGCCGCGATCTTCGGATCTCCGAGTTCGGGCGGGCAGCCTCCACATCCTCGGCAGAGGTAGCACTCCCTGGGGCGCCTAGGAATAAGGCGAGGTCATCTCCATCGTCCGCTGCTCTCCGCTTCGAGATGAGCGCCGCGCGCTCCTTCGTGAACTTGAACTGGTCCTCCTCGACCTCGTCAAGTTGGGGAACCTTTTCCTCGAGGAACCCGCCCAGAGTCTCGACCCATCCTTGGAATCCTTCCATCCACTCTCGCTTGCCGTCCACCTCGGTAACTTGTTTTCGGATGTCACGTTCCTGCTCCTCCAAACTGACGAGGTCCTTTGTGGCGGACGCAACAGCGGCCTCGCTTTCCGTCTTGACGACCTCGAGCTCAGCCATCTGAGCCGCTATCCGTGCCTCAGCAGCTGAAACGGACGGAACGGGGCGAGATCGAGGGACTGGCGTTAGCTAAGCTCCAAGACTCTGTGGGCTGTACTCACTAGGCGTAGGCTGGTAGTTCTTCTTCGGCTCCTCCTTCTTGACCTTGCTCTCCACGAGCGTCTGGCCACCGCGGGCGACAAGTGTTTGCTCCCATTCCCTGGTCTCCTCATCACTCTCCTCCTCCTCTCGCTCCGCTATCATCTCGCCGATCTCTCCCTTCAACCTTCGCGCGGCAGTTCGGTTCGCCTCACGCCCGATGGCCAGGCGATCGTTCGCCTCAGTATAAGAGGCAAAGTCCTCGTCGCCTTCCTCTCCTTCGTCCTCTTCTCTCATGAGTCGGGACTCAGGATGTGGTCCGCGATCGGGACCAAGGGAAATGTAATCTTCTTCCATGGATCGTCCCTCGAGGGCCGCCTTCCGTCTGTTCTTCGCGGCTGCAACAGCAGCAGGGTCGGGAATACCGGCCGTTGTGTCCGCTGCAATTTGGGAGGCATACTTCTCCTGCGCAACGGAGGAGAGACCATCTGCATCCGCTTTCGGTGCCCGCGTCGGTGTAGCGGCCTTGAGCTCAGAGAGGTACTCTCGCGAGTACGACTGCGACTCCCCACCAGTCGGCGTGACAGACGAGCTGGCCTTCAGGGCTTGCGAGAGAAGAGACTTCTTCTGTTTGAACGCCGGAGAATCTGATGTCTATACACATCAGTAAAGGCAGCATCTAGTGACATACCTCCTCGTCGCCACCGAAGCTCAACTTGCTCCGGCCCTGGACCTTCTTGCGCGCTGCCTTTTTCCGCTCCATCACACTCCCACTCTCCCCGACCGACACATCGCCGTCGCTTGAGGTCGTCGGCACGTCATCTTCCGTCTCGCGGGTTCGAACGGAAGGGCGTGGCCGAGCCCTTTTGATGAACATGTTGGTGAGTTATGACGAGACCGAATCTCCAGCGTCTGGATTTGTTGATCTCGGCACGCGGCGACGGAATCAAATTTCCGCGAGATCTGAGTGGCAAATCTCGGAGCAAACACGAAGAACAACAGGTAAGCATGATGCATACAGCTAAGTGATACAGTCTATGAGAAGAAGTCTGCTGCGCCTTTGCGACCATGCCTACTGGTTTCATAGTCATTGGTAGCGCCTTTGGAGGCTGGCGGAGCCGGAGGAGCGCTCGACGATGTTACCTTCTCAACCCACTCGTCTTCCTCACGCTTGGCTCTGGCTTTCTTCTTGGGCTTCTCGCGAGGAACGTCCTCCTCATCCTCCCCAATGTCGAATGAAAGTACACCCTTACGTTTCTTCTTGTCCTTCTTCTTTTTCTTCTCCGCTTTCTCCTCCTCTTTGTCACCTCCAGCGCCGGCGGTACCGCCTGCACGCCTGAAGACGGGCTTGAAGGTGGCGTAATCGAGAGGCTTATCATCCACAGGGTATGGATCCATTGGTTTCCGATCCACCACAGCCACTGCCGTCGGCGGAGCTTCGTCTTCCTCATCATCGTCGTCCTCATCATCGCTGGCGAAGATAGCCTTGAAAATGTCGATGCTCGGCTTCGTGTACGTTAGGATATCGCGACCCTGGTTAATGTCGTCGGCCATGCCGACTTCGGCGATTGTCCGCGGAACACGCTCTCCTGTCTCTTCAGGAGGCGGCGAAGTGTTCTCCTTATCGGTGCCGGGCTGATGAATGAAGTGAGACTCCCAAGCAGCATCGTTCCTGGGAAGTGCCGAGTCAAATCCGTAGCCTGCCTTCGGCGTCGACGCCCCGCTGCCCTCTGGAGGTCCTTCCGGGTGCGGGTCTGCTACGTGGAATCGCTTGCAGACCAGCTTCACCGGGTAGAAGTCCTTCACAACGCGGGTAAGAGCACCATACCGACCGTCTTTAGCCGCCTGCTCCCGAAGAGTGAGCTCTTGCGCCACCTCCACCTCCGTCGTCGCTTTGGCGAACTGAGGTCCCTTGCTGGCATCAAAAAGATGCAGGCCGGGCTTAGCCTGTTTCATATCTGAAGCAGCCAGAGCTGAGCTGCCCGAGGTGAAGCGCGAGGACATCGCATACGACATGGGTTTGAAGATGCGGGCCGAAGCTGCAAATGCTGCCAGCTCTTTGTTCACCTCATCGACGCTTGTTGATGGAAGCAATCGGGGGTTAGGATGTTTGGTGTTGTGCTGCTGAGAAACAAGATATGATCGATACCGCTCCTGCTTCTCGAGATCGTCGCTATAGGGCATAAATCCCTGAAGGGCAGACGAAGCTGTGCGAGGAGACAGTGGAGGAATGAAAATCTCCGTTGCGCGCTCTGGAGGAACCTCGGGCTCAGCTTCCATGGAGAGTGTCGGTGGTGGTGCGGCCGCCTGGCGTGCCTGTGCTGCAATCGCCTCCAGGCGCTCTCGGTCCTTCACGGACATGTAGTCCCAGACAGATTTGGCGTTCGCAACTTTCGTGTTCTCACCAAGAGCTTGTCCCCTCTGCCCATGAGTGAGTGGTCGGCCAGGGGCACCACGAGCAGACACGCCAGCTTCGTCCACCTTCTGCGTCTTCCAGACCCTGGCAGGGTCCGGCTTCCAATCCGCTGCAACATCCGGGAAGCCCCACCTGAGCGTAAGCGCCTGATGTAGAACCTTCCTTACCATTTGTCTTTGGGAACTCCTCTCGGGTCTAGCACAAATCCTCGCAGTATGGGACGTCCGTCGTGCCAATGGTTTTCGTCCTGCACTCGTGGGCGATCAGACCGGTCCGACTGTTGCCCGACCATGACCACGTTGTCTTCGTCTTCATCATCAAAAGCGTAGACCGTCCTGTCGGCCCCAGAGGTTGTAGTATAGGCGTCTTCCTCGTCATCCTCACCAGGCCCCGCTCCGTAAACACCCCGCTTTCCTGGCAGCGGCCCCATGCCCCTTCCCTTTTGAAAGCCGAGACCTGCTTTGTCGTCTTTAGAAGCGTACGTGAGAAGCTGGGTATCTCTTGGCGCGTATGTGTGCTTGCTTGCTTCCTCAGGCTCCTCCTCAATTTCGAGACCTGCCCGCGCTCTGCCGAGCTTGCCCTCCTGTATCCGGAGCTTGCGAAGGGTCACGCGCGGTCCTATACCCTGACCTGGTCGCCAGCCCAGCTTTTGAAGTAGAGCATGTCCCATAGAGGTTTTTGAAGGAATGATAAGCGACTGAAGAGCCGAAGGAAGACTGATGTTAGCCAATCCAGCACACCATGCACATACCCTTGCTCTCCGGTGCTTTTGCGAAACCCGGCGAATCCATCGTCCTTGAACGTGTCGGTATTCTCGAGCTTCCTGTCATCGTTCATCTGCTGAAGATCTTCGTCGTCCATGAAGTCCTCTGGACGCTGCTGATGTTGCGACCGGTTGGATCGTGAAGACTTGAACGTGCTCGGAGCCCATCCTGAGGTTAGCTAGAGGGGCTGGCTGATCGACATACCTTCCTTCGAACCAGCGGTGTTGAAATACCCAGCAGACCAGCCGCCAGTAAAGGCTCCATGAAATCGTCTTCGGCCCTTCTCATCGCGTACCTGCTGTTAGAGTGAGCCTGCACAGTCAGCTCACCTCTTGCTCCCAAACCGGTAGGTACTCTTGCTTGTCCTTCTTGTGGTCCGCGAGAGCTGGCAACGGCGTTCCGATCTGCAGTGAGCTTTAGGTATTGAGGTTCAACCTACTTGAACAAACGACTCATTCAGGTATGAGCTTTTGAGATTGACATTTTCGAGCTCAAGCCTGTGCTTGAGCCTCGATGTCATCGTTGGCGAGTGTACAGTGACGACACTGCAGTTGCAGCACGCCGACTTTCTGATGCCGCAAAGCGACACAGGGTGGCTAAATTGAAGGCATCCTTAATGGCCATTAGAAATCACTGCTGGTCAACTCTAATTGCATTTGGCCGATATTGGTCCCGGCATCGGCGATGTGCGGCGCCGCGCAGTCGGCCAGGTCATAGCCGAGATGCCCATCGAAGCGCTCTCAACATTCTTCATCATCCATTCAACATGACGAGACCTATTGACCGCGAGACAGCGGCGGTGCTCGAACCATTTCTTCAGGCGCTGAGGTCAGACAAGACGCTCACCATCCCCAAAGCGACTCTCCTCGGTGCCCTTACCCACTTTCTTTCGCTCCTCGACGGCGATAACCTCGAGGCGTACGTTCAGGATCTCTTGAGTTCGCCGTCTCTTTGGGATGCGGTGACAACTCACGACATTGAGAACGCTGTTCGCTCGGCTCCTGCCTCGAAAGTCGCAATTCTCAAACCGAAAATCAAAGACACGTTCTTTAAACGCAACCGAGTGGCCAAGGCCTCACAGGAGTGGCTGGGCGATCTCGTCAAGGACCTGCATAAGTCCGGCAACACCGAGCGTACTCTGCCTATCCTCGTCGGCATTCTCAACGGTATCTCAGATGTGAAGGACATCGACTGGGGCAAGCCGAGACTAGAGCTGGAGGATACGCTGGTCATTACGCTGGCGGAGCGATTGGAGAAGGAGAAGGGCGATGTTGATGTGCTGCGGCTCTTCAGCTCGGTTGCGGAAGACATTCAACCGGAGCGGCTGAGAGTGCTTGACCTGAGGGTGAGTGAAAGTCTTCCTTCGCTGCGACTGACTGTCAGACTTTGACGCCGGAACTTCAGGACGCCCTGTTTAGGTCGCTCGAGCCGGGCTCGACCGCCGACGCACAGGACAAGTTGGCCGATGCGGAAGACTTTTCGATCGGCCTGTCGTCCGCCATCGAGGCGCTGGCCAAGGGTGGCTCGAGGAGTCAGGAGTACGCGTGGAGTCAGGTCGAGGCGTTTACGAGGCGAATGTTCCTCTCGTCGGAGCTCTTCGATCAGGAATGGTCTGGTCTTTCAAAGCCGGTTATCGGAGGACCAGGTACGTCATCTGGCTTCAGGATGTATTGCTAATAAGCAGAATGGGAGCGTCAGAGGGCGGCCCTGTCTGCGTTCTGCGAAGTCGAGTGGCCGGTCGTCGAGCGGCTGATCGCTATCTCCGAGCGTAGGGTCGGGACGGAGCAGACGGTGGACCTCGTTACTCTTATCATTCGCACTCTCAGCAAGTTCACTCCCGTTACTGAAGAGGACCAGGAGCCCGTTGACAACTACGAGAAGACATTGTACGGCGCCTTCGACATCCTTGCGGGGGAGGGAGGCGGCCGCGCTGTGCGCGCTCTCTTCGACCACCTCGAGAAGAAGGAACACATTTCTGACTCCTACGCCGCCTTCGTTCTGACTGTTGGCGAGCAACTGGTCAGGATGGTCGACTCTCGGACTATCCGCGACTTCCTCCTGCCGTTGGCTGACAAGTGAGTTTGGTGTGGCCTATGGGAAGCTTACTTCTCCAGGTATGTCGTTCGGCCGCAGCACAAGTCGAGCTTCCAGTCTGCGTTCGCCTTTTTACTTGCGCTCGTTGACGCTGCCTCCTCGCATCTAGAGTTCGACCCGAGTCAGGGTGGCTTCGTGGAGGCGATGGTTTACTTTGTGGCGCACGCTCTTTTGCGCGAGAGCAAGGACGGCAGTGTGACGACAGAGCAGCTGCGGCAAGCTTATCCCCAGCTTGTCAAGTGCGCAAGCCGGCGCAGCCCCGAGCTGGTGCACCAGTGCATCACGCTTCTGAACAAGACCGACTTCACAACCCCAGAGTACCAGAAGGCCGTGGACGCGATCCGTGTTGGGCTCATCCCCGCTGTCCCCGCGCCGGCGATGGGGGAGTACCTCGACAAGATTGCGAACCTAATCCTGTCAACGCCGAAGGGATCAGAGGAGCGCCTGGAGCTCTCGTCCCTTGCCTTCAAAGCTGTCATTCAGGAGATGCCCGATGAGACGAAGCAGCAGGGCATCGACTGGTGGCTCAAGCACCGCCGCGTGTTCGACGGTAAGGATGAGCCCTCCGCTAGACTTTAACCTTACGTTGTATTCTTCATCATCTCCAACGTAGATGTACTACAGTTTATCTCAGACTCTAAGCAGACCAGATACTGGGCAGAGGACTGACCGGCACCGGGGAGCAGTCGGATCCGGAGCTCAGGGTCGGATGAGACGCGTCAGGACAGCACCCAATCGCGACCAGACAACCACCACACCTCCACCGCGGGCCGCTTCCTGGTCATGGCGTCCTGTCACATCGTCTCCGTCGCTCGTTGGGCCATGCATGGGGTAAGAAGAAGGCCAAAAACGAGAGAATGCCCGGGATCGAACCGGGGACCTACGGATGGTTGCTGAATTGCAATCCGCCGCTTCTACCGCTGAGCCACATCCTCCGAGCTACCTGTTGCTGATCGCCGCAGTTGGCGGCGTACCTGTCCACGAAGGCGCCTTTCTCGCTGTGCCGATAGCAACGCAAGACTCCGCCGATGTGGGAGGACTTAGTGAGGTCTGCTGCGGCGCAATGCATGCCAGATAGCACGTATTTTCTATTGCGGGGGTTGGGTGAATGGTTTGGGGAGGTTACACCATGGGACTAGGATAGGGCGCTGAGTTGCCAACCCGATCAACAGGGTACCCACCACCAGCCTCATACAGGGAAGGGCAGTATTAACGTCGACGACGATAAGCAAGTCGTCGGACCGAAGTCTCGGCCCTGGCTCCTCACTTCGTACTCTCTCGCGACAGCCATGGGACTCCCCTCCTTCACGAACCGCTACAGCAATCACCTGGCAGGTTGGTACTTACCTGTGTCGAATCGCTCCAGAAAGTTTCCGCGCCTCCTCAACAGCGCACCGCGATGCTGTCCAGGGCGGGGTGCCAATCACAAGGTAACCACATCCCTGCGTGTCGAGGATGGCGGACTGGCCTCGTGCGTCCTCACTGCTGAGATAGGCAGCCATGCTGGCGGGTGGAAGCCCCGTCGTACCAAGACACACTGCATCCGATCTACTTGCAGTTAGTGGTCTTCCGTTCCCATGCCACCGGTCGTGCTTGAGCTTGGGCTGTCTAAACAGATTGTTCCGGTACTGATCTTCGGGGGGTTGAGGGGGCGCGGATGGCATCCTTCACAACCACGCTGAAGACATGTGCCACACCTTGGAGTATGCTATCCTCCGTCATCGCGTATGCTGCAGTGTCCTCCTTGAAGGTTTTTTTTTGTATAACTCTCGCGCTTCCATGACCATGCGGGCAGCATGACCTCAAGATGGCCCGCTCATCTGCTTGGCATTGTTGAGGGACGATGCTCGGCCGCTCTAGTGGCATTTAAGAAGCAACTTTCACCATGCTTTAAACTGCTCTCCACGTCACCTCGTATTAAGCTCTCTACTCAGTAGTGGTCGGTATCTCATCTCGGAGCAGCCCTTATGCCTGTCATTGCATGGGTACGCGCACAACTGCAGAGCCTGGCTGCAGTCACGTGCGCGCGCGCTCACGTCAGCCAGCGAGCAGTCGCGCAAGAGGATGTGGCTCAGCGGTAGAAGCGGCGGATTGCAATCACAAGCAATTATCCGTAGGTCCCCGGTTCGATCCCGGGCATTCTCTCGTTTTTGCATCTGATTTCTTCATCTGGAAAGGCGGGAGGAAGACGCGCTTGGTTGTTGATACTGGCGGCCAACCTCTGAACGTCCCTGAGAAGTCAGTGGTTTGATTTGGTTCCGCTGCCGGGGACATAGCACTGATGACACCTCCACCGGCATCCCGACCTGGCACATTGCGATCTCACGAGGCACAGCCTGTCCGTGCTGGGTTTAGGCTCATCGCGGTGGGCAATGTGGGATGCAGGGCATGCCCTCACGATCCATGCCAGCATGAATCTTATCTGAACCGATCCCAATCTCTGATCTCTCGATACGGTCGATACGGTCGATTCGGGCCATGAGCTCGTTACGACCCTGGGGGATTTCGCGATGCCATGCGATGTCATGTGAGTCAGTTCCAGCTCGGTGACTTCTCGGCTTCCTGGCTGACTATTTTGGGGGAGGATTCCAGTCTCATGTTGAAAGTTCCTGGTCCAGATCGGAACAAGGGGAGGTGGGAATTGCAACGGGTGACGAGAGGATGCTGGACCGCATGGCACTGATGCGGCCGGGGCCATCGGCTCGCTCGCCAAGCAAGGCCGGCTGATCCCTGGCCCACGGGCGTAGGACTGGAGGTTGGGAGCCTGAGAACGATAAGGATCACGTGTGGTCGCTGTCTGTGGGCGTGCGGCGGGCGTGCGGAGACGTCGGCGTTCGTATCAGCCAAGCCACTGTCGTAGCCTGACAGGTACGACGAGGACAGCCATAGGTCAGCCGTCGGTTATGATGCCGCATGACGGACGCCGGTGGTTTGCCTTCGGAACAATTCTGGGTCAGACAGCATGTGACATTCAGCAACCGCTATGAGCTATGCAACCGATAACACGGTGGGCGTCAGCCTTAAGAAGCAAGCTAGGCCGCCTGCTTCGCACCTTCCCCAACTTATCCGCTACCACTATGCAGGCGCAGAAGCACCGAACCGCCGTCCACATCGACCCCTTCAAGCCCGCTGAGGGGCAGAAGGGCCTCATGAACCGCTGGCATCCCGACATCCCCGCCTTCTGCTCTGTGAAGCCCGGCGAGGTGTTCAACGTCGAGTGTCACGACTGGGTCGGAGGACAGATCGGCAACAACGACAGTTCGGACGACATCAAGGTAGGTTTCTTTCCCGATAAACCAGGCTGACGGGCAGAATGTCGACCTGACTAAGATCCACAATCTCAGCGGTCCCATTGCCGTCGAGGGAGCCAAGACGGGCGATGTGCTTGTCGTTGACATCCTGGACGTCACGCCGTTCCCCGACATGCAATGGGGCTACACGGGCATCTTCGAGAGTGTGTACAATCCCTGTACCCAGCTAACGTCCAGAGACCAACGGCGGTGGCCTGTTCGCTAACGAGTTCGACTCCAAGGCTGCCAAGGCTGTGTGGGACTTTGAAGGCATCTACGCGACCTCGCGTCACATCCCCGGAGTGCGTTTTGCGGGCATTCCTCACCCTGGCCTGATTGGCACTATACCATCGCAGGAGCTACTCGACAAGTGGAACAAGCGTGAGGGCGAGCTCATCGCCGCCAACGAGGGGTGCTGTCCTGAGGTCGCTCTGCCTCCGACCGCGAAGGGTGCCTACGTCGGCCAGGACCTACCCGACAAGGTGCGCGAGAAGGTCTACAAGGAGGGCGCCCGTACCATCCCTGGTCGTGAGCACGGTGGCAATGTCGATATCAAGAACCTCTCGCGCGGGTCCCGCTGTTACTTCCCGGTGTACGTCGATGGGGCCAACCTCGCTGTTGGCGACCTCCACTTTTCGCAGGGCGATGGTGAGCTTTCGTTCTGTGGTGCTATCGAGATGGTAAGTTGAGAGTGAATAGAAGCGAACTGAGATCAGGCCGGTATCGTGACCCTCAAAACCAGTATCATCAAGGACGGTGTCAAGAAGCTCGGTCTTCGTCAGCCTATCTTCCTCCCCTCGCCCATCGACCCGAAGTACCATGAGCAGATAATTTTCCAGGGTGGGTCATAGTTCTGGCTAAACATGCTGACTTTACCCAGGTGTCTCGGTCGACGTCCACGGTGACGGCAAGCAATACAGCATGGACGCAACCGTCGCGTACAAGCAGGCGGCGCTGAACTGCTTCGACTACCTGAACCGGCTCGGCTACAGCCGCGAGCAGGCGTGTGAGTGGATCCAAGACCAGAGCACCGCCTCTCCGTACTGACGGCAGACCTCCTCTGTTCGGCTGCACCTGTCGAGGCGCATGTCGGAGCGATTGTCGATGTCCCCAACGCGTGTGTCACGATGGGCTTACCGCGCGCAATCTTCGATCGGGACATCCTGCCCACCGAGGACGGTCTTGAGAAGCGTGACTACGGCCAGGCGGCCATTCGCTCGGATGGTGTGCGCTGCAAGCAGCCTAATCTGAAGTAGAAAGCCGGTCCGCTTCAAGCGGGGCCGGCCATCGAGCCGGAAGCCATCTAGATCGTTCCGTGTTTGCCGGACGACGGTGACGAAACGGCATCGGAGTGGGCGCGGAGTCGGGGATAGGATGAGCTCGGTGGGGGTGTCGGTGACGGAGATGTCCATAGTCGGGAGCTAGTTCCGGGGTAGCTCCGTACCTCCGCGCGTGCTCGCTCGGATGTGCGTTTAGAACGCTCCGAAGTGTGTTTTGCCAAGCCGTGGAGACAGGGGAGGTGAATTCAGTTAGCGGGGAATGCAGAAGAGCAGAGTTATGTCACAGAACATTCCGAACAACAGAGCCCTGGCACAGCAATGCGGCAAATGCGCCTCTGCCCAGAGATCCAAGAAGCACGGCTCGCCTACGGATCCGAGCGACCGATCTCTGGTCGTCTTCACCCGATCCATCTGTGTGCATGACCCCGATGCGCCTTTCTCGCCTCCGACTGCGTATATAACCAGCCAGCGCAGCAGACAGCATGCACCACTCACCACAGACTCCCCGCTGCGCTGCCTCTCATACAAACAACCACTTCCAGCCCTTCTTTCCACCACGACCGCAATGCTGCTCAGCACCGTCGCCTTCCTCGCCGTCCTCGGTGCCGTCTCCGCCGCGCCTGCTCCGCAGTCCTCCAACCCTCCTGTCAGCTACGACGGCCGTCAGCTCCGCTTCAACCTGCAGCTGAACAAGTGTCTCACTGCCCGTAAGGTTGAAGTCGGCTCCGAGCTTGGAGTGTAAGTCTGAGAAGCTGGTGCTATACTGACACCCAGCGCCGCTTGCGAGGAGAAGCCTGGCCAGCTCTTCGACACCGGCCCTCCCTCGACCGTCGGCGTCATTCGTGTCAAAGGCACCAACCTCTGCGTCGACGCCGGCGACTGTAAGTCACTCTCCACACCACTCCTCTCCACCCTTTCATCACGTTCTATACTGACGATTAGACAACTGCAAGACGAACGGCGTCAGGCTCACTCTGCAGAACTGCGGTGAGGGAGCTTGGGGTGCGCAGGAGTGGTGGCAGTCGACCAACGGCCGCATCGAGCTCGCCGGCCCGGTCACGCACGCGCACCAGATGCCGCCTCGTTCCGGGTTCTGCTTCGACCTGACCGACGGCAACGAGGCGACTGGCTCGGTTCAGATCTGGAAGTGCTACGACAACAACCCGAACCAGCGCTGGGACCTGGGCCCTTGGTGCCGCTTCTGCTAGGCGGAGTGAGTATGTACATAAGCCGATCGTAAGAGTGACACGGACACTTCAACTTCTAATAGTCATGAATGAAGAACAATGCATGTGTGTGATCGCAACGTAACATAGTTGATCCCGAACGTGTCGGCGCTGCATATTGCCCGGAAATGTCCAGAAATGAGACGAAATTGGCTCGAAGTGCCTTGTGAGGGTGACTCACGTGACAGTCCGTGCGTCGACGTCCTCTTGCATCGCTGATCAACGAGCTGCATTCCAGGAAGCCGTTGGGCTAACTCCTGTGGGCTGCATGCATGCATTCCAGCGGAAGCCGCCGCCGAAGGCTGCAGGAGTGCGACGACTGTGCCCAATCAAGCGAAGATAACGGCCACGCGAGACTAGGTGGGACGGCGTTTCGGCGTTATACACCCATCAGCCAGCTATCAAAGTGGCACGAATCGCTTGGTGATGCACGTGACTTGCAGTTCTGAGCCTGCAACGCCTGGCGGACAGTTGCTACGAGATTCAATGTCGCGAGAACTTGACTCTCTTTCTCCACCAAAATCTAGCGGCTTTCGGTTTGCGGCCCCATCGTTCCACTTCCTCATCTGGTGGGTCTTATTTTGCGTTTCAAGAACTCCGTCGCTGACTTTGCGCAGAGACCTTTGTCCATTTCGAGGATTTTTGTTTCGAGTTTGCAAGCCCCTTACAACTCTTAATCGTCTACCCGACTTTTAACAAGCAAAAAATCCATCAAAATGTCCAACCTTCCCGCTGCTCTTAACGCCACTGAGGACGACATCCAGCTCCTCCTTGCTGCCCAGGCCCACCTCGGCACCAAGAACTGCGACAAGTCTATGGAGTCGTACGTCTGGAAGCGTCGTGCCGACGGTATCCACGTCCTCAACATTGGCAAGACCTGGGAGAAGCTCGTCTTCGCCGCGCGTATCCTCGCCGCCATTGAGAACCCCAACGACATCTGTGTCATCTCTGCCCGTCCCTACGGTCACCGTGCCACCCTCAAGTTCGCCTCGTTCACTGGTGCCCAGGCGATCGCCGGCCGCTTCACCCCCGGTTCGTTCACCAACTACATCACCCGTTCGTTCAAGGAGCCCCGTATCATTGTCGTCACCGACCCCCGTGTCGACCACCAGGCTATCCGCGAGGCCGCCTACGTCAACATCCCCGTCATCGCCTTCGCTGACACCGACGCCTCGCTCAAGTTCTGCGACGTTGCCATCCCCTGCAACAACAAGTCGCGTCACTCGATCGGTCTGATGTGGTACCTCCTCTGTCGTGAGGTCCTCCGTCTCCGTGGCCAGGTTCCCCGTGGCCCCACCGGCCCCTCTGGCTGGGACGTTCTTCCCGACCTCTTCTTCTACCGCGACCCCGAGGAGATCGAGCGCGAGCAGCAGGAGAAGGCTCAGCAGGAGGCCGAGGCCGCCGAGGAGGCCGCTGCCCCCGCCGCCACCAACGAGGAGTGGACCGGTGCTACTGGCACCGACGCCGCCTTCGCCGCCCAGCCCACCGACCAGGCTCTTGACTGGTCCGCCGAGCCCCAGGGTGGAGACTGGGCCGCTGAGCCCGCTCAGCCCGCCCAGGACGGCGCCACCGGTGGCTGGTAAATCTGAGCTTCCTAGCTTGTAAGGGACAGCGTGACTGTCTCTACGGTTTGGAGTGCAAAGAAATCTATCTTTCTGTTCTGTAGTGATGTACATTACAGATGCGATTGACCCGGTTTATTGAGATACCATCTGCTGCAGATCACGAGAGCAGCGAGACGATCCGCAACCTAAATTTCATGCCACGCTGCTGTCCTAGTGAGAACGCGTGGGACCTCTGTCAGTCACGTGATCCACCAGTCTCAACGGTCCAGCCGGGGCCGAAAGATTGGGTTCCCCGGCAAGGAAGGCTTTCCATGAGATTCCGTTATCTGCGGGGGACGCAGGTGTCACCAGAGATCGTTCTGCCGTACGAGGATGACTAACTGACAGTGAAACATGCGCGCAGAGGTATGCAGGTGCCTAGCTTGGAGAAGCGCGCCTGGCATGTATGTGGCCGGCGGGCGGAGAGTTCTGTGCTTTGTAATCTGGGCGCTGGAGGAGAGATTAGATGCTCGATTTGAGGAATGACGCCATGAGCCTGGCGTCTTGTGCCGACGGTCATCTGCGCCCCCAACTAGCGTCCTCATACGCGCATGCACGAAGGCATGAGCACGTCTTCCGATCACTCTCTTGGCTACGCTGCAGGCGTAGCCGCGTGCTCAAGCGCAGAGCAAGCCAACAGACGAATGAACGTTCAAAGCCGGCGGTGATGACCTGTCTGCGACATTGCCTCGGTGAGGGCACGGTCAGCTCGGTAATCAAGCGTGCCTTGTTTTGTCATCCTGGCCCCGGGGGCGTCATAGGCATCCGCCGGGCCAACGGGCGCCAGCACCTCTTCCCACCGCAGATATATATAAACCTCCTCGTGCTGTTCCTCCCCTTCCGAAACTTACTGCATGCCCATCCGCCCCGTCGCCAGTGTCGCCCGCCCTCTCGCTCGCTCACTGCTCACCTGCGCGCAACGCCCACCGAAAGCCACCCGCATCTCGCTGATCTCGGCTCCCATCGCCTTCCCCACACCCAGACTTAGCGCTCGCACCATGTCTTCCTCGGCTGCTGCGACTACCCACCTCCCCAACCCCGAGCCCAGCCCCGCTGGCCAGGTTCCCGGCCAGGGCAAGCCCAACCTCCACCTCTACACCTGGGGCACGCCCAACGGCTACAAGGTCTCGATCCTGCTCGAGGAGCTCCGCGCCGCCTACCCCGAAGAGGCCAAGAACAAGCTCGCTTATGACATGATCCCCGTCGACATCAGCACGAACGTTCAGAAGGTGAGATTAATCCTACCAGCTATTCGGCAGAGAACGTCAATGGCTAACTCCAGACCCCCGAGTTCCTCAAGGTCAACCCCAACGGACGCATTCCTGCGCTCATCGATGACAGCCAGAACAAGCTTGACGTCTGGGAGTCTGCCAGCATCGAGCTCTACCTGCAGTCGCAGTACGACCCGGACAACAAGTTCTGGTTCTCGGACGTGAAGGGTCGCTCTGACGCCCTCTCGTGGATCTTTTTCGCCCACGGCGGTGTCGGCCCCATGCAGGGCCAGGCGCACCACTTCTACCGCTACGCGCCCCTCAAGATTCCCTATGGCATCAAGCGCTACATCGAGGAGACGGAGCGCCTGTACTCTGTTCTGGAGGCCGGACTCGAGAAGGGCAATGGCTGGCTCGCGGGCGGCAAGTACTCGGTCGCCGACATCAACGTCTACCCCTGGGTCCGTAGCTACGCCTGGGCCGGCATCGACATCTCCAAGTACCCCCGCCTCGGCAAGTGGATCAAGACCATCGAGGAGCGCCCCGCTGTCCAGAAGGGTCTTACCGTCCCCAACCCCCCGCGCGCTGGCACCAGTGAGGAGGAGCTCGAGAAGATCGCTGCCGACGTTGCCAACTGGAAGGACAAGGCGGAGAAGGAGCTCGATGACGAGAAGAAGAAGCTCGAGCAGGAGAAGGCCCAGAAGAGCTCTTAGGGTGTGCTGATATGTAGCGTATGCACCGTCTTAAGATTGAATCGATTGTTGCAATTGACAGCAGGAGCAGTCGCGGCACGTGGCATCTGTCTGTCGACCTCTCTCGGCACTGGACCAGTGTCGCGAATGCTGTGAGTCCGCTTACCACAAGAGGACTGACCGGCGTCGACAAATGCTTGCAGCCTGAGAGAGAACTCATGGCATTAACCAGGCGACAGTGCGCTTTCGCTTGGAGAGAACGCTTGCAGTGGCGTGCAAGGCTAGTATGTTGACGGCTGACTCAAGGGGCAGATTCACTCCGTCTTTCGAGGGCTAAGCTAGCACGTCGCGCTCTCGCTCCTGGAACGTTGCACAGCTGTTCCGTCTCGTTGCGGACACATTGTTCCTGCCCCATGGACCCTTCTGGGCGGCCCATACAGGACGATCGGTCCCAGGTGCAGGAGGACTGACACCGACGACCTCCTCCCCACCGTTCCTCCTCCAGCCCATCTGATATGCCCAGCCTTCTGCTATCTGCCCCTCTCGCACTCAGCAGCATACACACAGGCGTGCCCCGACCTGCTCCGCTGTTCTGCACCACTTTGCCGTCTGCCGCGTCCTATAAGAGGCAGTGAACACACACGTCCACTTCTTTTCCTTCTCCGACCACAGCCTCTTTAACCCTTTACCTCAATCCACCACCACTGTGCGTCCTACACGATGGTGAAGTCGCCCAACAAGGTTCAGGCAAGACAGGTCCGCCACATTCAGGACATCCCTGTCGACGAGACTCCTAACCTCCGCGAGCGAAGATACTCCTTCTGCTTCGACAGAGAACGGAGGGAGCAGAAACAGCGCCGAGGCCGTGGGAGGAACAAGAACAACGACTCGGCGACTCTAATCAACCCCCCAATCAGTCAGTACCTCGCTTGGCCCGGTCGAGGGGACAAACTAACGGCAGACCGCGACCCGACAATGCCGCCCAAGCAGGGCATATACTTTAAGAAGCGTAGCCTTCAGGCCCTCGAGACTGCTCAGGCTGGGCAGGGGTCGAGCTCCGACTCGGTGGACGATTCCTCGGCCGACCAGGCTTCTGACGCCTCGCTGCAGTTCTCTAAGCGCCAGGTCTCGGCTCCTCCTGCCGTCGCTGCTCCGGCCCCCGCTCCACAGTACGCCAACCGGTGGCGCAAACTCACTTCCGCCTCCTCGTCGTTCCTTCAGCCCGCCTCAGACCAGGTCGCTCAGAACACGATGAGCCAGTTCGGTGGCGTCTGCATTGAGTGGAACGCATCCAAGAAGGTCCACGACATGAAGGACAAGAACCTTGTTCCTGACAACAGCCCGCCCTGCGAGTCTGCACCCGACTCCGAACCGCGGGACACCACCGCGAGTGTCCCTAACGCCAATGTCACCGAGAACTACGGCGTCCAGGACAAATGCAGCCACGACTCGCGCAACGACGTACACCTCCCCCTCGGCGCCAGCTTAAGCTCTACCGCTGTCCTCCTTTCCAGCAGCAACAGCGAGCAGGTCTACGTTCTGCGTCACGACAAGAATCAGGAACAGGCCACCGACTCCAACTCCGCGTCTGGCCGTCTACTGCTCTTGCCAGCCGCGTTCTCAAGCCCCGCACCCTACGCCTCTGTCGTCCGTAACTCGCAGCTGATGCGCATCGGAGCGCTCTACGATGCGGACCCAACTCCCCGTTCCCAACGAGGCAAGCAGAATTACAAGAAGAACAAGAAGCAGCGCGGCAAGCAGAGCACCAAGCAACAGCTCGCGCCCCGCAGTAAGGCGAGGAGGACTTCTGCCGACGACCCCAACACCCCTAGGCCCGCCCATGATCTGTTCGTTGAAGAAGAGGAGGCGCTCATGGAGCCTTCCCAGTCTCTGAATGCGAATGCGGATAGCTCGGTCGCTGAGACCGATCGTGGAGAGTGTGAGACCGCGCTTGCGACGGACGCGGACCACGGTGCCGAGAACCAGCACGGCGGGACCAACGCGGAGGTTGACACGGCTTTGTCTCTCCTCCAGCTCTCAGCTTTGGGGCACAAGACTTTCGCCGGCCACATGAGCATCGACGAGTGGCCCCTGTCCTTCTCCCGCTCCCGCTCGTTCGGCTCGCTCCACTCGCTCGACTCACAGCCTCCCTCCCCCTTTGAGCCGGGTGCTAGTAATACCGCCAGCTCCACTCAGTGGACCGTCGAGTCCATTGCCGAAGAGATTTGCGCGGACACCGACCGCATCATCAATGACCGCTCCGTCTCGAGTCCCGCGTCCTCGCCCGAGCCAGAGCCTCGCACTCCCGTTGGGGCCATCTTCTCGGGGTCGAATGACAAGGAGACTTGGTACGCGATCACGGACTACGACATCGACGCTGCTGGCGACACAATGATGGACCCTGGCCTCATGGACGTTATCGTGGCCAAGGATGCCGATCCCGCCGCCGATGACGAGCAGTCCCTGGCCCCGCAGCAGGGCGTCAAGCGCAAGCGCAAGGAGTCTTCATTCTCCGACTCTGACAGTACCTCCTGGGATCGCGACAAGAGGACTAGGGCTGCCCGCGAGTGCTTGAATAAGGCCATTGGCCTCCTAAAAAGTATTGCGGGTGAGAGCTACAGGGCAACGATCGAGGCTCTGGAAAGGGAGTATGACGCACTGTACAACGCCTAGCACTAGACGCATAGTCATCATCTGTATGGGTGCTATACGCGCAGTCACGTGCGATGAGTACATGCGCAAGTGCTGACCAGATCTATTGTCTACGTATAAGCGTCTCCATGTTGTCTGTAATGAGTTCCTGCCATAGTTTCTACGTAATGCGTTGTAAGTGAACGAGTGGAGGCGATCAAAGCCCGCAGCATGTTGGCGTGTGCGCGAGTCATCTGACACTGACTTAGCGAGTGAGCATGACGACGAATGGTAGGAAGTTGAGCGACGAGGGTTGACAGTGGAGGGCTGTCGTGCCCGCGCCATTGGCCGGTGTGGCACCGTTCCTCCTCTGACAGGGTAGCCTTCCTCCAGGCTTTCCTGAGCTCCTCTCCAGCCAAACTCACTCTGCTCGTCTCTCTTTGAACCGGATCACTAACATGCTTCCTATCTGTCTTGTGATACCCGCAATTACTCCATGACCATTATGCATGGAGCGTCAAAAACTCATCAAGCTGCCGCGCCCCGACGCTCCCGTGAGCGTCTGAGCAACGCCTCCTCCGGTTTGATCGTATAACGGTTAGTACACAAGATTCTGATTCTTGTAATCTGGGTTCGATTCCCAGTCGGACCTTCTCTTTTGGCTCTTCCCGCTCCTATGCATGTGCTTTGGACAGGGCCAGATGCCTCCGTACGAGGGGAGCTGTTGGATTAACAGACTCTATGGTCGGATCAGTGCTAGCGACAGCACAAGGCGGCAGCAGGTGCGTATCCCTTCACAGGCTAAGGACATGCATATCACAATCAACTACTCTCGGCAGCAAGTGCCTTCGAGACAGTCTGCTGCTTGGTCAAGAGTTCCAAGACGGAGAGGAACTTGGTCTTGAGGACGGGGCGGGATGACGGCTCGCGAGGAGGCGTTTCGCCGTTGCGAAGTTCGGACAGGGTAGACGTCGGTGCAGAAGCTGGCACTGCAGGCATCATTGTCGCAGTGGGTGAGATCGGAGGGGTCAGTGGTTGCGGATGCTCGATCTCGTCGGTGCTGAAGAACCCGCGGCGCTCTGCAACGTTTGTCGGAGACAGGGGACTGGTCGGCTGCCCTCTGCTTGGTTTGCTTTTCAGCCTTTCTCCCACATCGACGGAGAAAGCATCACCTTTTGCGCGATGCTCCGCCATGTCTGGCGTCAGTAGCATCCTCGCTCCCACCTCACTGATCTTGTTCAGCTTGCAGTTCATCTCGTGCCTGAGCTTCTCGATACGCTGGTTGCGCTCCGTGACGTCCTCGAATAGCGCGTCGAAACGCAGCCCGCTCACACGGATGTCTTCAAAGGGATCCTCTGTTTTCGAGGTGTATTTGGCCTCCTTTGCCTCCCAGGTCTTGTCCATCGCTGCACGGCACTCGTCGATGAGCGCTTCGTACTCGTCGCGCACGCGCTTGCGTTTGGCGGCGAAGTTGCGAGTCATCGTTCTGGTGAGCAGACACGTCGTGAGCGAGTGTGTGAAGCAACAGGCAGGAGGGCATCAGCTGTCACATGCTGCTCTTCTTGGAGAATGCTGGAAGAAAGGCATGCACACTGGGGCGTTGAAGGTTGTGTGTCGGGGCGGATAACGCTGACGACATGAAGCTTGGATGTCAGATATCTTGGAAGGTAAGCATAGTACCAGAGTACGAGTCGCGCTTCGACAGTTCAACCTCATGTTCCGCGAGCTGCTGCATTGATGTGGACATGGTTCGTTGGCGAACAGTTCGAGTAGGCAATATTGTTGTCGCAACCGGAGATGTGTTACGAATAGACGATCCCAAGTAAAGCCGCCTTCACTGCCAGGGCACATCCGATTGACTGCTTAGAGTCTCGGCCAGGCATCCAGGGGTTGTTGACGTCCCGACGCTCGTTCAATCCTAACTGAGGAGTGAATGCCTTACCGTCGGTAACCGACATGATCCGCCATTTCAGATCCGCAGTTACTTGAGGACCAGATTCTCAGGGGTATCAAGATACAAGTTCGCCAGAGTCCAGATCGCCCAGGGAGATTTAGCCCGGCCAAGAGAACAAGTACAGTGTAGACGCAGTATGAACCCTTGGACCCATCATCCCGTAACGCGCAGCCGGATGGTTCTCGATCCGCCTCCACCTCTGCACGTCCCCGAGTTTGGAGATCCGACTCTCCACTACTTCACTCGCACTCCTCGGTGGCGAGCCTCACAGCAGTCGCGGTGGGCAAGCGACCTCAGACCGACGCTCGCAGAATGTCACTCGCCGACTGTGAGCGAGCTCCGGGACCCCCACTTGTCTCGATCTGACCTGCGACGCGTCTCCACCAAGAGTGGGAAGCGAGGACCGGGCCCCGTGACGGCATGCGAAGGAAGTCTGCTGTTGCGGGCACTGGGTTCAAAGATGTGTCGGTGCCTGGGCCCCAAGTATGCTTGGCGTTCCGGCGGAAAGACTAAGATCGGCAATCCGCACAACACTGCGCCTCCCAGACAATAGCGGATGTCTCTAGGTCCGCCCGCCTGCTCGCCGCCTGCAATGCTGGCAAGAAGCACTACCAATGCTGGTGCTTGGCATCAACGGCCTCCACTTTGTCCATGACCTTGGCGGATTCCGCAATGTCTTGTTCGGCCATCCCATGAAATCGATGGGAAGACAGAGAGGGAAAGCAGCAATATCAGCCGCCGCTGGCTGGAAGAGATGTGGTCCGGATTCGAAGTCCGGATTCCATATCCTAGAGACCTCACGTAGATCCAGCCCCAGATTCTACCTAGCTCAATCTTAGTGCGGAATGAGGTTTTGGGTTCTAGCCTCCCCTCACACTCTGGTCTCACAAGACGGTCAAAGGTTGCCCGCAGAGCAATGGTCATAACAAACCGACACTCCGGCGGAGAGCGTGTATCTGTGATCAAGTGCGTCGGTATCGGGATGTCTTGTCGGGGTGGGGGAAAGTGGGGCGGGTAATTCTCTCCAATAGCCCTCTGCGGTGCAGGCGTCCAGCCCTAATTCACAGAGTAGGTGGCCGAGATAGATTCCAGCGCTGGAGCCTAAGGCACTAGAACAGTGAGTGACGCCGAGTACTAGTCGCTCCGGCATTCGGGTCGCCCCTATCTTAGCCATTCCGCATAGTGTGGGGCACAGAGCCTCGGTCCTTGCACCACTGGCCCTTCAGAGCTGAGGGCTGAGACACTCAAGAGATCTCTCCATCTCCTCGCTAACCGTCACCTGATCTGCTGATACCGTTCCCGTGTCCAGCGGCACTGTCCACTTTGCAGCGCAACAACAGAGCGACAACCCAACCACAGCCAGCGCGCACCAGGCACCAAGAGCAGCCACGACGCCCTCCGATTCGGTACGGCAAAGCCTATCATCATCATCGCTGAACCTCCCTGGGTCAGGCGCGCCTGCGCCTCGGGTCACTCTAGATCACTCGCGTCTCGGGATGACCTGGGACTAGTCCCAGTCAGGCGTAAGGCTATACTGGGCTTCGATGTCTTGGCAGCGGGGTATCCTGAGGGGGCGCCGCGGGGGTGGCATCTAACTGTCCCAGGCATGTGACATCTTGCCCGTTCGACAACGGCAATCCGAACTCCAGTTCGCCGGCCATTGGCTGGCAGTCCGGCTGATGGCCGAGTACGTTGCGGCAGTTGCAACACTGGTCAGAAGCCGCAAAATGCCAAGAATCCGAAAGGCGCTTGTCGTAGCTGGGCCCACTGCTCCATTCCGCTGCGCTAGTTGAGCATATAATGACAGGGCGCCAAGTTCTTCGATGTTCCCCAGCCGCACGACCTCTATCCACCGCTCGCACGACCATTCGCCGCCATGCCGTCGTCGACCAACTCCAAGGAGGAGATCCGTCACATCGAGAGCCACCATGAGAAGGATTACCTCGACACCGTCCCCCACATGGAGGGCGTCATCGCCAGCGGAGATGATGTTGACATCGACGAGGGATTCGACCCAGCGTTTGTCAAACGGACAATGCGCAAGGTGGACTGGCGTCTCATCCCCATCCTCTCCTTGATGTACCTCGTCTCTGCAATGGACCGAGCCAACCTTTCTCTCGCCCGAGCTGCAAACCAGAAGCAGATGGACCGCGACCTAGGCCTCGACATCGGAAACCGCTACTCTATTGCGACACTGGCTTTCTTCATTCCTTACATCATCCTGGAGGTCCCCTCACAAGCCGGTCTTCGAGTGTTCGGAGCCAAGATCTGGCTCGGCGGAGCCACTTTGCTGTGGGGCGTGATGATGCTGTGTAAGTTGCTCCGCTTGCTTTGACCGCTGACAGATAGGCATGGGCTTCGTCAAGACTTGGCAGCAGCTCACTGCCCTCCGTGCCCTCCTTGGTGTGTTCGAGGCAACACTCTTCCCCGGAGCGGCCTACCTTGTCTCATGCTGGTACCCGCGCCGAAAGATGGCCTCGCGCATGACCTACTTCTTCATTGGTGCCATGTTCCTGCAGTCGTTCTCCGGAATCCTGTCATGGGGCATCAGCCACTTGCACGGACGAAACGGCCTGCACGGATGGCAGTGGATTTTCATTATTTACGGCATTTTGACCATCGCCATTGGAATCGGAGCCGTTATCCTCATCGTCGACTTCCCCGACAAGGCCTCCTTCCTGACCGAGGAGCAGCGCCTCATGGTCACCACCCGGATCGAGCGTGACCGCCGCGACGCCGTCTACGACAAGCTCACCGTCGCCAAGGTCGTCCACCACCTCCTCGACTGGCGTATCTGGATGTTCGGCCTCTTCTTCTGCGCGGCTGCAATGGTTATCTATGCTCTTGCGTATTTCCTCCCGCAGATTCTCGCCGGAATGGGCTTCGACAACAAGATGAGCCAGATTCTGACGACTCCGCCCAGCATCTACTCTGCCATTCCCGCCGTCATCTTCGCCAAGCTCGCGGACCGCCACAAGCTCCGCATGCACATGGTCTCCCTCAACGCCATCATTACCATCACCGGAATCTGCATGTTCTCTCAGCTCGGGAAGAACCAGCTCGCCGCCCGCTATGTGGGTGTGTTCCTCGCCACGGGCGGATGCCAGGCCTCCATCCCCCTCATTACGTCCTGGTCTCAAACCTGCATTCGCTCGCAGTCCAAGCGTGCTGTCATGTCCGCCACCGTTGTGGCCTGGGGTGGCATTGGTGGTATCCTCGCCTCCGTCACTTTCATGCAGAAGGAAGCTCTCAAGGGCTACCCCACTGGCATCTGGCTCACCGTCGGTCTTTCCGCCTTTGCTGCCGTCGGCGCCTTCTTGATGTGGTGCTGGTTCATGTACCAGAACAAGAGGGCAGGCCGTGGCGAGACCGTCATTGAGCACGACCCGGACTTCCGTTACCAGTAATGCTCTCGATTGATGGAGCGGAGGACGGTCAGAGGACGGTTGATATTATGGGAATCGAGTTACGTCTAGTCACCATCCAGGCAATATGTAATTGTATTCGAATGCAAATTAGTTTAATGCGTAAAATGAACAGCTTATTCAACGAACTGTCTGACCATTTGCTCGTCCAGCTCACATCTTTCTTCTACATCTATCTCACTTGCACGTCCAGCCCTCTGTCCTGCACCATCATCCACACGATGCGAAAATTGTGTCGGCGAATTTCGGGTTGATCGGTATTCAACCTCGCCTCCACCATGAAATTCACCGCGAAATCCAATCGGCACACACAACGGCTACACCGACAATAGAAGGCAGTTTTACGGTGCAAAAGAGCGTAAAACAGCAAAAGAGAATCTCTAGGTTCCTCCGGGGTTCGAACCCGGGTTACGGGAATGCTGTAAGGTCAAAATCCCGGGTACTAAACCACTGTACTAAGGAACCCAAATATGTCGCGTACAGCTGAAATCGCGGCGCACGTGGGGCCTATACATTTGAGGGGAGGAGTGTGTGGCACGGGTAAGGAGAGTGGCAGAGAGTACGGCTGCAGCCTCTATCATATACAAGACAGGCAATCTCACGATCACTCCCTCCCTTCTTCAATATTCCTCACCGCCCTGGCGAGCCCGTCGGGCTTTGGCGCTCTCTCCTCTCTCTCGCTCTGTACCTCGCGTTTCCTGAGCCCCATTTTGCCACGCAGGTGCGCCGCCCTCACTCGCCCTGTCCGTTAACCTGCACAGCCAGGCCAGCCCCGCCACGCCGCCTACACATGATCCTGCTGACGAGACCGACAGCTAGATATGTGATATGTGGGAGGTACTGAGTAGCGCCTGGCACCGGAAAGGGAGGTGGTAGAGAGTGATATCTGCTGCACCACCCATGCAGGCCGTGAGGGATTTAAGAAAGGCAGCATACGTCAACTCTCTCTCCGCATTATTGCTCGCTATGTCCCAGTGACTGCGCCGCAAGATTCCTGAGGCCTACATGGGAACATACTGAGGTAACAAAAACCAAGGTCCGACTGGGAATCGAACCCAGATTACAAGAACGACGCGATAGAGTCAGAATCTTGTGTACTAACCGTTATACGATCAGACCGTTGTTTTGCGACAGCCGCAGTGGCTCAGGTACTGTCACCTACGGAAGCAAACACACGCGAATGCCACGGCTGGTGCACGTTTTCCTAGTCAATCACAGGCACGACAAATCTCTCTAGCTCGGCGTCGGGCCTCCACTCTTGCCACTCGCTATCGCAGAAGTTGGTCTGAACCTACACAGCTCTCCTCGTTACCCCAAAACACCGAAACATGTCGGCAGATGCCTTCTTCGCGCCGGCAACGCACGCCCTCGAGGCTGAGGTCGAGGTCGAGGGTGGCGCTATGGCGCCAGACACGCTCTCCCTCGAGGAGGCGTTCGATGTCGAGGCTACTGCGAAGCTAATTCTTGACGGAGGCTACAAAGTTGTGAGTACGCTGTTATGATGTCTAGAGTTCAAACTGACAAAAGATCGGCCTGCAATTCCCGGACGAGCTCCTCCCGTCAAGCGTTGCTGTGTATCGCGCTCTGATGCGACGGATACAGTCTACCGGCGCACAGGCGTATGTTCTCGCCGACAGCACGTACGGTGCATGCTGTCCTGACGTCCTGTCGTGCTTGCACCTCCCGGCAGATCTGCTAGTGCACTACGGACACGCCTGCTTGACTCCGTAAGTCTATCCACTCCGTTTAAGTGGGCCTGCAGACATGCTGACGACAGCACGGACGCGCTCCCGGTGCACTACGTGTTCCCGCGTGCTGAACTCGACCCGACGACCGCGGCGCAGGAGCTCGTCGAGCTTGCGAAGAAGGAGGGTGACCTTGGAGACTCGGCTGGCGTTATTTGGGATGTGTCGTATGACTGGAGGGCGGACGAGATTGAGAAGGCATTCCGCGCCGTGCTCCCGGAGACTAAGCTCGAGTTCGCGCGGATCAACCGCCCCAGCCTCGTGAATGCGCGCAAGGAGCTGCCCACCGACCCTCCGCGAACAGGTGGATGCTGCGCGACGGATAAGTCGACGGAGGGGTGCTGCTCATCGGAGAAGACAGCAGGCGGGTGCTGCTCGACGGAACAGCCAGCTGGTGGATGCTGTTCTGCAGACCAAGCAGCGAACGGGTGCTGCTCCGCCCCGACAGCGGATGAGGCTGAGATGGAGGCGCAGTGCGAGGACGAGGCGTCTGGATCAGTTACGAGCGGTGCCGTTCCCGCCGCGGCGCCGCTAGCCAAGGCGCAATCCACTTCTGCCCCCGCCTTGCGCCGAGTACCGGCCGGCTCTGTCCTGTTCTACCTCGGCCCGGACTCACGCTCCCTGATGAATTTGCAGATGGAGCACTCCTCGACCCCCATCTTTGCGTACGACACCGATTCGGGAGCTCGCGCGATCACCGGAGCTTCGCGCCAACTCTCGCGCCGATTGTACGCCGTGCACCAGGCTATGGCTTCCGACGTGTTCGGTCTGGTGGTGGGCAACATTGGCCTGAAGAGCTCTCAGCCGCTAGTCCAGATGCTCCGCGACGAGCTCCGCGCACACCAGAAGAAGAGCTATACTCTCAGTGTTGGCCGATTGAACCCCGCCAAGCTCGCGAACTTTGCCGAGATCGACTGCTTCATCCTGATCGGATGTAGCGAAGGCGGCGTGGTCGACAACCCGAAGGACTTCCTGAAGCCGATTGTGACGCCGCACGAGGCACTGCTCGCTCTGCGTGGTGCCGATTGGGACCCGTCGAAGTGGACGCTGGACATCGACTCGGTGCTGCAGGAGGCGAAGGAGGGCAGGGACGCCGACGCGGGCGATGCGGAAGCCGACGGCGAGTCCCGCGAGAAGGACCTCGACTTCGACCTCATCTCAGGCACATACCGTGTGAAGCGGACATTCGTGGAGAAGGAGGACGACCTGGTGCAGGGCACGCAGGACCTGACGCTGCGCAACCAGCAATGGTCGCTTGCGAACCTCGAGAACTCGGCTGGTTCGCTCTTCCTCCAGAACCGTTCCTTCCAGGGCCTCGAGCCGCGATACGGCCAGGACGAGCCGTCGACGCTCGAGCAGGGCCGTTCCGGCATTGCCCGCGGATACACCGAGGAGAAGGACGAGCGACACCGCGAAATCCAGTAGAGCATATGCATGGGTTTGGGCTATAGCATACATTCTTGTGATGGCATGCGCGCCACTGGGGCGCACGCTTGGGCGTTCATTACTAATGATGTGGTAGGGTGATTGGGAATGTATGGCGGCACTGATGAAATGAGGGCATCAAGATATGGGGAAGTGCAGTGTCCGGCGCTCTATGGCAGAGTAGTTATGTTACAACTTTGTGACAAAGTGAGGGAAGGGTGTGGCTGAGAGGCATGAAGCGAAGGTTGTTGCGAGGGATAGAGGCGCAATAAGAAGATGATGGCGGTGTGGACTGTGAAACTTGATGAAGATTGTCTGGAACATGTGCCAGAAGAGACCCCAAAATAGCTGAAACAACTGGATGGATTGTGATTAAACGTTCCGGGCGAATGCGAGGGCGACGATGATCGCAAGGACACCGAGGCCGATCTGGAGGCTGGTCTGCGGCGACGCGTCAGATTCTGCGAACTTGTTTCGTCCGACGGAGCCGTACACGCCGTACGGGAGGGGAATACCGTTCGCGGTCCTGAGGACTTCGGGGTCGATAGTGGCTCGCCCCGTGCCCATGACGGTAGTGGCGAAGCTCTTAGGCGCCTCTGGAGGCGGCGTTGACTCGGTGAGGTACTTGTCGTTGAGGAAGACGAGGGCAATGGAGGGCGCAGGGACGTTGATGCTGCACTCTCCGTTCTGGCAGTTAAAGTACGTCGTCTCAACCTCGCCGTACAGCCTTCCGTCACCGGAGAACGACTGTCCAAGCGTCTGTCCCGCCCAAGTGATGTTGTACTGCTCCGCCGCAGAATTGGCGCGCAGGTAGCGAACTGCGACTTTGTCGCCGATGACATCCGAGCCCTCCACCTTGATCGTGGCCGTGTAGTCGTTCGCGCCCGTTGCATCCGTCACGTAGTTGAACAGGACGGCGCGCGCAGGCACTCCCTGCTCGTACACGAGGTATGCGGGGCGGAGCGCCTCGTTCTCGCCCGTGAAGTAGTCGACGATCTGGCTCGTGTTCGTTTGTCCGAACGCCTCGGCAATCAGCAACGTGGAGTAGTAGGTCGAACCCGTCGTCCACTGCCGGGTCGAGACCATATTGAACGGCGGCGGAGTGAACGGGTTGTAGTAGACGTTCTGGCCACCGACGTGCATGAGCGCAGCCGAGAAGTTGCCCCATGCCAGCTGCAGCGCCCAGTCGGCGATCCACATCGCGGCTCCGAACGAGTCACTGAGACCGGGGAAACCACCGCAGGAGGCAGTGTTGAACTCGAGCATGACGATATCCTTGCCTCTAGCGAGCGCTGTCGCAGACGCATTGAGGTACTCGGCCGTGAGCACTTGCGGGTTGGTGTGGCCCAGGAAGTCGGCAAAGATATCCTGCGGATTGATCACATTGCCATTGATTTTGCAGTTATTTGCCGGGTATCGCTGAACGGAAATGGTGGTGAGATAGTCAATGTTCTGGTCGAGCCAGCCCGTGTTGAAGACATCATCGACACGGAAGCCGTCCACGCCACAGCACACCGAGGGGCCGACAAAGGTCTGTTGCTTCTGCACGTCTGGGTCCTGCAGGACAAGGTCCCGCATCTCCGTATACTCGGCGACGTAGTCGTTGATCCCCCAGCCCTCTCGACGCTTCTTGTGATTCGTGTAACTGCGGTGTCAGTACTGCGGCACGATGTGTGGAATGATCGGGAAACGGCGCGCGCACAAGCCCCATTCCTTTCGTGCTCACATGTCAGGTTCGTTGCCCAGCGCGAGACCGCGGAGGTTGCTTCCGAGGATACGTTGTACCCATTCCGCAGCCACCGGAACGTTCGCGTTGTGAGTCGCGACGGACGTCTCGTTGAATGACAGACCGAAGAACCAATCGACGTTCACGAGCGACGAGACGTTGGCCATGATGTAGAGGAGCTCTGGTGTGTAGTTGATGATCGGAGTGTTGGTCGGGCTGTAGTTGTCGATCTTAATCTTCTCAGTCGTATCCGTACTCTCGTCGAGGATCAATGTGCTGGACTCCTGGGTGTTGCCACCCACACGGATGACCGGGCCACACCCGGCGCGATTCTTGATATTCGCCATGTAATTTAAGAAGATCGGGTTCAGCGTCGTAGCATGCTGACCCATGATAGAGGTAGCAACAGATCTGGTGTAAGCGCCACAGTTCGCGCCGATCAGGTCAGACTCACAACTCTATCGAGAAGCCTAAGAAGTTACCCTTCTGCTGTTTTGACAGGCGATATCCGGCACCGTTGGGATCAAGCGGAACGTTGATACCAACTTGCTTCACGGGCTCCAGAGGCGGTGCAGGAGGCTCGAGACGCAGTGGGTCGTAGGCTGGCAAGCCAGTGTACACTGGCGCCTCTCCAACGGTTTGCGTTACAGACGCCGTCTCCGCGACGAACTGGTCTCCATTGTAAAGTGTGACGGCAGCCGAATTTCCCGGGCAGAGGACTAACAGGAGTGGTAGTAGACTCTTCATCGTGTCGAGGTCGATGGGGAAGGTCGATGGGGAAGGGGGAGGAAGCCGATACGCGAGCAACGACAAGGAAGGAGCAGAGATCGAAAGGAGTGTGAGGGGTCGGGCGCGCGTTAGAGGTGAGTCGCAAGCTGTGCCAGGTCGCAAGAGGCGGAACAGTTCACGGCAGCAGCTAGCGAGAGAGTAACAGAGGAGGTCGGTGGAAGAGGTTGTGATGAAGTTCTTGGCACGTCGTGCTTTCGATCTGTTCCTCACGCGCGTGCGAGGTAGTACAACAGTGCTCCGACTGTGCACACCTCAACCGCGTCCCCGCGCTCGATGGCCTGAGATCCCAACACTCGATGCACCTGCAGTAAGACCAAGAAGGAGACCGAGCGTCAGTGCGCAGCCCGAAACGGTCGCGCTGGGGCATCTGGGGCGTTGTTGGCTTGAACATGGCTGTTCTGTGCCGCGGGTGAGGTGTTCTGGCGTGCCGATGTGAAGAGAACCGTGCGATCATCACACAGGCGCCCGGGCGACGGGTGGGTCAGAACGTGGTGGCTGCCGAGTCGCCGTTGTTATTGTCTCTGATGCACGATCGCTCGTAGTAGACTTCACGATCGAAGCGGGTAAGGGGAACTGATAGCCGCAGATGTATCTAACAAGATGCAAGAGGGAAAGCCGGAGGGGAAAACGTCACGAACGCTGTGAGCATGTGAGAATCGATGGGGCATAGTCAGTTAGAAACCCCCGGCTCTCACTCGTAGAGAGGACAATGAGCGCGGGCATTATTACAAAGTATGCGTCTGTGGACAGATCCAGGAAGGATACGGCACGATCTGGCGGTGGAGCCCTCAACGCCTTGGAAGCCATGACAACGGTGGGACTCTCCCTCTGTGTGACTCGCGCTTGGGCTCAAAGTCGGGAACCCTTGCAGGAATGGCCGAGCTCATCTGTTGCCACATCTGGCTCCATCGCTGAGCGGCGGAAGGTCATCCTCCGTCGAAATCACAACGCTATCCATCGCTGGCGTTCATTCGGAGGTCTAACCCCTGGCTGGCCTCCGTTCAACGGCACCCACCGGAGCGTTCGCACAAGTTGACGGGCCGAAACATCTGAGCTGGGCTCGTGAGCACGCCGTCAGAGTTCAGAGCACCTCAGGAATGCCAGCCAGGCGAATGGCCCCAGGGTGCACAGGGTACTCGCATTTGATACAATTCAAGCTTGCATGTAGAGGTTGGTCACCAGACAACCTGACAGCGCGTCTCAGACCAGGCGTTCCTAATACATCTGCTGAGTAGGACGGTTGGCAGGCAAGTGTGCATGTTGTAGAAGACACTGAAGACCGACTACTTGTGTGACTTCGAGGTCGGCCGGTGGCTGGATGTCGTTTCTGTGACGACGTAGCTCTGTAAGAAAGGAGTTTACATAGAACGGCGATGTGTTTACACCGAGTACTACCACGCTGACCGGCCAAGCAGTCGTTGCAGCACGGTCCTCCAGCCCTTAGCGGTCCTTCCCCACTGACACCACACGCCACACCCAGACGCGGACAATGGCCAGTCGTGCTAGTTTTGAGGGTCCCGGCGACCCTGCCAGGTGAACAAGCTTGATATGCCAAGTACTCGGCGGGCTCGGCGCAGGCAAAGCAGTGCGGCGCAGCATTCCATGCACAGCAAGCGACTGTGGGGATGTTCCAATCTGACGTGGGGTACGGCCTGGGTGGTAAGAACGGCCTGGCCACTGGGTATTCCGATGCCCAGGGATCGATATGCTTGACCCCGGGCAAGAGGTGCTAGCCATGTCGGGGACATTCACTAGCACCTGGACACAGCGACGACAAGCGATGAGTGGACGCTGAAACACGGCAATCTTCCATTGATTCCACTCTCTCCTGGGAGCGTCAATGACCAGTCGTAGGAGACCTGTGACACTAAGCATGGCACTGGGCGGCCGCTCATAATCTTTTGACAACTCGATGAGTGACAGCTGATCGCCACCACCATGTCGCACTATGCCACTAGTTGTGATAACCATACAAATTGCTTAGTCTAACGCAGATCCCAGATGGCGCTGAGTGCTAAAGGGCGCCCACGTTCGTCATGACCATGTCCACTAGTGTCCTTTGGTAGGTGGCGACTGGCGGATTGAACAGCCTCTTGCACTGTGAAGGCATTCAGTCGTCTAGTGGCTGAAGAAATAGCGATATTGCTATGCTATGCCAATGCCTGGGTCGCAGTCGATGACTTCATGCAACGCTTGCGCGTCTGTAACGTCGATACGGTAGATAACGACGAAAGCGAAGCATCGCAATAGCTGGCGGCGACTTGGATTTCCAGTGGACGGGCGTCGATCACTTCATTTTGATTCCGTCCACCTGTGACACTTACGTCAGAGGTGCAACGCAGCGAATGAAGGCTGGGCTGTTGGGTGGGTGCGCCGCATTCCCGCAGTGCTTGCGGCAACGCGGACAGCTGATCGCATCGTCATAACTGCTTCAGCATCGTTTGTTTTCATCCTCACCTTCCATCTCCTCCCTCCATCTCCCAGTCTCCCATCCACCCAGCCATGTCGTCTAGCTACACCGTCCACGTCTCCGGCCTCGCGCCCGAGACCACCGACACCAAGCTGTCGGACTTCTTCTCGTGAGTGATCTGCGATTCCCACACAATTGCTACTGAACCTGTTACTGACTTCAAGCTTCTGTGGCAAGCTCACCTCCGTCAAGAAGAACGGCACCGAGGCCGACATCACCTTCGAGAAGCAGAGCGCTATGCGCACTGCCCTTATGCTCAACGGCGGTACTGTGAGTGTACACTGATGCTCACTGCCCTGAGCTCAAACTCCGGAACACATGTTACCGGCGGCGCTCAGGCAGCTACGTTCGGCTCTTGGCATCAAGCTAACCGCAGCTCGACGGCGCTCACCTCACCGTTACCTCTGCCTCGCCCGAGGCCAACACTGACAAGGCGTCGACCCCTCCCCCTGCCGACTCTGAGCCGACCATTGCCCAGGAAGACAAGCCCAAGGTACGTCATTGCAGAGTCAAACCCGGTAGCGTTTCCGACGCCGCCCTCTCTGTTTTCGTTTCGTTATTGACGCAGTAAGCTGACACTCAGGCCGCGATCGCAGCCGAGTACCTCGCGAACGGCTACCTCCTCGGTGACAACATTCTGCAGAAGGCGATCGACATTGACAGTGAGTTCGGAACCTGGCTTCCATAACTAACAGGCAGACAAGCAGGGTATCTCGTCTCGTTTCCTGAACTTTGTCAACAACATTGACAAGAAGGCTGGTGAGCGCCTGGTCGGCGAGGGCCACACGGTGTCGCAGAAGCTGCGCGAGGACGCCGCGACCGCGTACGCCAAGGCCGAGCAGGTCGACAAGGACAAGGGCGTCTCGGAGCGCTTCCACCAGTACTACACCAAGGCGCTCGGCACGCCTCTCGGCCAGAAGGTCGCCAACTTCTACACCCAGACCCAGAAGCAGCTCCTCGACGTCCACGACGAGGCCAAGCGCATCGCCCAGGAGAAGAAGGCCGCCTCTGGCGCCGCGACCCCCGCCCACGTCGAGGGCTCCGAGACCGCCCCCGCTGCCACCTCCGCCTCCACTGGCGCCACCGAGAAGGCCGACACGGCCGCCGCTGCCCCCGCCACTGAGAAGTCGGCCTAAGCGTTGTAGTTCTTCTATAGGTATTGTAAAATCTACGGTGCACCGGTATGCGAGTGCCGCGTAATGGGTATGAATGTGCCTCCACCATGAATTCAGCCTGATTGCGGGGCAACGGGAGATCTGTGATCAGTTCGCTGTTGTGAGTGTGCGTCGAGTCAGTCGCGTTGGTGCTTCGTGTGCGGTCGTGTCGCTGAAATTCTGAGGATAGGAATGCATTGCAAGATATGAGACAGCTGCGTACCGACCGTGGAAGCGATCAGCCTCAGCAAGCCTGCCAAGTAAAGGAAAAAATCTAGGCTCCGAAAGGAGCCATGGAACCACCGGCGCAGACCCAGAGTAGTCCTGATCGAGTTATCTCCAGTCCGCCAGCAGCGCGCCGGCGAACCTTACCCCATCATTTCCGAGGAAAATCAGAGGTTCGGAGACGTCACCAAATTGCACTAAAGTCTTCTGTGCGGTCGCCCTGGGGCGACTCAAAAGAGGCACAAGACATCCCCCGCGCTCCTGCCAAGTCGGGGTCTCGAGTTCTCCGCGCCCCCTACTCGGGGTAGGGGGGACGCATCTCCGAACGTAAGAGTTCAAGACCCGACGCATTTCTGGTCGAGCGCTGGTCCCGCCAAATTTCATGGTTTAGACGAGTGTCCTTTCGGACAAGTGAGGGGGTGGAAACCCAGGACCTTAACCCGCTCGCGAGAGTGATGCTGGATCGGGCGTGGCGAGCATTGTGACCTTGAACCTGGGGTTAGCTGAAGCCGTGGGGAAGGAAGCTGAACACCTAGTCCCGAGACCGCCCATGCCCTTCCTCCTACTGTCGGCATCCGGCGCTGGCGGCTTCCTCGCGCCAAACAAGTACGTCCGAACAGCGGGAATGCTTGGAGCGAAGCAAGCGCAGCCGAAGCCATGCGAGAGCACTGAGGGGAAGAGGAAGGAATGGCGGACCAAGCATGCCTGATGAAACTCACCTGCGCGCGTGTGGTTGAGGGGAGAAGAACTCTGCGCCGCGAAATCAACAAATGTGAACCGACTGGCACGCAGGGGTGCGAGACGCTAGGCTGGGCGGTGAATTCGGCGTTTCCGACATTTGGCGGTGGCAAATGAGTCCAGTCTGCCCGGACTGCCTTTGTTTATTCGACGCGTACAGGCGCGCTAAGACACCGCCGCCTGAGCAGACGCCGTGCATGCAATGGACGCGCAGCTAGTAGGGCCGAGGCGCGAGGAAGGGGTCGAAGGCGAGCCCCTACCTGCTAACGACACATGCAGTGGGCACTGTACCCTTCGTCCTGGCCCTCAACCTGTCCGAGATTTTTGGCCAACTAACGACACAGATGCATGTCAAATATAAACTTCTGTCGAATAACAACCTACTTCTCCTACTGCTGCGCGGGGGACGACTCCTTGGCCGGCGCATCCTTCTTCTCATCCTTGCCGCCGGCACCGGGGGCGTACTCCTCCTGCCCGGGCGGGTGGGGCATGTCAAACTTGGTTCTGACATTGTAGAAGACCTTGAGGAACTTGCTGCGCGCACCCTGCGCCGCGACACCCTTGTCCTGCAGATCCTGGTCAACCATGTTGACCATCTCGCGCCAGTTGGAGCGCTCAAAGTTTGGCGTATATTTCTGGATCGTCAGCTTACGCTCCAGGCTTCCAGCTGTAGTTGATACTTACGTGAAGACGCAGAACGCGGAGCCAGGTCGACACGTCGTCGAGCACTTTGCTGTCGACGTCGTCGGGGCCGGCGACACCGGCACCACCGCCGGCACCGCCGCCGCCGCCCTGCGACGCGGGCATCGGGCTGACGTTGCGGTTGCCGGGGAGGGGGCTGCGTCGTCCCGAGGGTTGCCTGTTGCCTCGCGAGGGGGCATTCAGGTTGTTGTTGCCGGGACCGCCACCAGGGAACCCGTACCCGCCGAGCTGGGCAGCCTGTGCGGCCTGGGCGACCTGGGCCTGAGCCTGAGCCATAGCGAGCATCTGCACGGCGTTCGCGTTGCCTAAGCCGTTCAGGCCGCCGAGGTTGACGTTCGCGAGGTTCATGGTCAGCGAGTTGATTGCGTTCGGGTCGCTCAGGCCGAGGTTGCTGTAGTCGCCGCCAGAGCGAGCACCCGGAGCGCCGCTCCAGCCACCGAACGCGCCACCGGCACCAGGGAAGCCGCCTAATCCGTCGTCATCACCACCGGCACCGCCGTACGAAGCAGCAGAGACGTTGCGGCTCTGAGGAGCAGCGCTCTGGTTCGACGGGCGGCGGTACTTGCGGGCGTCGTCGAGCTGGATCCGGTTAGCAGCGGCAGCAGCACCCGCGGCCATCTGCAGGTTGGCGAGCGACAGTGCCGAGTTGATCTCTCCGCCCTTGTTGTCGAACATCGGGTTGAGCGGGGTGTTGACCATGGAAGCCCAGCTGCCAGAGGGCATGAGGGGGCTCGTAGCTCCCGCGGGCGACGCAGACGCCTGGTGGTCGCGGTGGTGGTCGCTGGGCATGCCAATCCCGACGCCGCCAGGACCGGTGGACAGGCGGGGAGTGGACGAGCGAGAGTGAGAGTAACCAGACTCGTGGGCGCCAGCGCCTCCGGTGAAATCAGTGCTCTTGGGGCGCAGATCCGGCTGCGGGCTACGGCTTCGCACGCTCATCTCGTCGAGGCCAGGCGACGAGCCCCGCTCCATGACCTGGTCAAGCTGGCTCGACCAGCGGCTGGTCTCGGTCGACGAGAGCGTGCCGGGAGCCGAGATGCGATTCTGGCGCACCTTCGGCTTGTTAACAGCAGGGTCCAGGGCAGCCTCAGGCGCGAGATAGTTGTTAACGGTTGGCGAAAGGGCAGAGGCGGGCGTCTTCAAGCCCATGCCGGCCAGCTTGGCGTCCATCTGCGAGTGCATGGAGGCAGGTCCGGCGGGGCTGGGCGACAGCATCGCAGTCATGGGGTCGGCCTGAGCCATGTGGTGCAGAACGCTCAGGAAGAAGCGGATCTGGACCGGCGTCGAGTGCTGCAGGAGCGAGTAGAGAGCCGCAGTGCGCTCAGCCTCGGACAGAACGCGGAACCCTGGGAATAGTCAGACAATATTCATACCAGGCTCATCAATGTCGCACTCACATTGTTCGATGGCGCCCAGCTCCTCCGTAAAGTTTTGGTCGGTGCTGGCGGCGGCCATCTCCTCCTGTAGGGCGTCAGCGTTCATCCTGCGGCAAAGATCATTGTGTACTCACAAGAGTGGCCTCCCAGGAGGCGAGGTGCTTGAACCACTGGTCGATCTGCTCGGCCTCGGGCGTGCGAGCAGAGTCGCGGTTGTGGCCGTGGGTGGGAGGGAGGAATTCGGACGAAGGGCGGCCGGCGCTGCTGACGGCGCGGCCCTGCTGAGGAGGGCGAGGAGACAGGCTGTCGCGTCCGCTGGGAAGGCCACCCAGGCCGCCCATCACAGAGGTCGACACATGACGAGGCTGGGACATGCCCGAGGTTGGTGATGTCGCCTGAGCGAGACCGAACCCACGTGCAGCCGAGCTGTTGCCGGAGGTGGTGGGAGGACCAAGCGATTGGCGAGTCAACTTGGCCGGGTTGGCCGGGTTAACGGGTGCCGGTGCAGGCGACGGCGAGGGGGACCGGTGGGGGCGAAGAGTGGACGAGGCCATGGTGAGCCGACGCCAGAGGGGTCACGGAAGAGGGGAGGAAGGGAAGAGAAGTGAAAGAGCCTGTTATTGTCAGATGGTTGGGAATCCCGCGATTAGAGAAAGGGAGACGTGTCAGTCGGGGCAGAAGTGGAGGAGCAACGGAAATCGCGGCGCGCGCGCGCGAATGCGTCGAGGATCAATCCTCGATGCAGTTGCAAGGTCGTCCGCGACGCGCCCGCCCATCGGTTTGAAGCAGGTGGTGACAGCGGTACATGGCCCGGACGCGTTTGCCGTGCTGGCAGGGCCTGGTGCGTTGCTCGGACCATGCGCGGATTGGGGGTGGCAAAGGCGATACGCGCGAAACGTTTTGCGTTGTGGGGGAAGGTGAAAGGCGTGTGTCGGAGTGCGAGGAGACTTACCTCGAGCGTCAAGCTGTAGAGGGCAGTGGAGAGACAAAAGAGTGTGCAAGGGGAGCTGCGGGGATGTGGAAGAGAGAAGAGATCAGGAGACGCGCCGAGACCGGACGGCTGGGACAACTAGGAGCACGGCGGGCAGAGCGGTGAGGAGGCAGGGGAAGGAGAGGGAAAGACTAGCGCCAGCGCCAGGCAGACACACCAGACACACCAGGCGGCGGCCAGGTGGGCCAGGGAAGGGATCAAACGGTCCGATCCTTGCATCCCCTGGAATACGAGAGGTGGGGACCATTTGCTCCTGGGCGCGTGGCCATTGCTGCGCGACCTTAATGGCCTTAATGGAGTTAGTCGTTTCATTACAAAACATGCGGTTAATTCAGTTTCCTGCAGTATGGACATCTGGCCGCCTACCTAGGCCTGCCTGCGGATCTGCGCATTGGAGCGTCTGGCCGGTACGCAGAGACATGCAGGGCTCGATCTAGGCTCTGGGCCTCCGAGCCCCAGTCTGCAGCCTGGATGCATACACTCTGACTGTCCGCCCTGCTAATGCACTGCACCTACCAAGCAATTAGCCGCTCAGTAGATAGCCGCCCGTCCAGCCGAAACGGTATCACCTCCACTCCAACACCTGCCCAAGATACCACCAGACATCGTCGCGAGTGCATGTCTATCTTCATATCCACGTCCGTCTAAGGAAGAGCGCTCTACGGAATTATCATTTTGGGTCCCGGTGCGTATGGGCTGCCGGGTCTGCGACATGATCGTCGCCTGCTTAGGGCTTCCTGCCACCGGAGGCAATGCTGTGGATCGTCAGTGGCACTTTCTCAACTTTACTGTCTTTCCGCCGACATCTTCTTCTTTCGACTCTTCCTCCTCTTCTCTCGATTCCACTCACTATGCTTTAACGGCGTCCCCGAACGAGATCATGCACACAGACTGCCAGATGCCGAGGCCGATGCGAGGAGTAACGCCGCGATAGAGGCCCTTGATGCCGTTGGTCTCGTAGATGTACTTGAGGGTGTTGGCAATGGTCTTCTTGCCGGTGCGGTTGGGGTCCTTGATGGCGGACTGCATCTCGACACGGACGACCTCGATGGGCTGGTTCCAAGTGGAGAGAGCACCACCAATGGTCGCCGAGAAGATCTTGTCCATGGCGCCGAGCTTCTTGTCGTCGCTAATGCCCTTGGCCTTGCGGATCATGGTCTCACCGAGACGGGCAAAACCGAAGCGGGAACCCCAGTTGGTGGCCTGGCGGACGGCGACAGCGTTGACACCCTTGTTGATGCCCTTGATACCCTCGCGCTTGTAGATGTCGGCGAAGACCTTGAAGGTCGACTCGGGCTTGCCGCCGGCCTCGACCTGCTTGTGACGCGTGATCTCAACAGTCTTCATGCAGGTGCAGAAACCCATGGTGGCGTACGCCTGCGCAATACCACCACCAATACCACCGAGCATACCGGCAGCGGCGGGCGAGACGCCGAGGTCACGGATGGAGACCTTCTCGATCTCGGACGAGGTGAACATGAGCACAGCGCCCTTGGTGGATCCCTCAATCCAAGCCTGAAACAGTCAGCGTTGCATGAACGAACAGCGGCTGCCTGCACCGCACGCATGCAATCTCTTGCTACCGCAATGCGACCGGGCGTTGAATGCATTGTGCGTGCGATCAGGAGCAGCGTGCATGGAGCGTTTGTGGAAAGTCAGGCGCCATGGCCCGACCCAAGCCGAAGGTTGCCGGCTCTCCGTCTAGCCGGACAATTTGGCTGGGACCCTCCGAAAACCGGCTACGGTGAAGCGATGGGAATGCTCTTGGAATGGGATGCAGGCAGCTGCTGTCGGCGCGTACTCACCCAAGGGATGAGGCCCTGGTAGAAGCCAAAGAAGCCACCACGAGACCAAACGGTGCGGAAGGCCTGGGCCATGGACTGGGATCGGTTGGCGGCCATCTGGGTCTTGAGGACCTCGAGGGGCTGGCCGAGGGTGGTGACCTCGAACTGTGACGCGTCAGAGGATGCCGATCACGAAGCAAGGGGAGCAACGTACGAGGTTCATGGTCGCGCCGACGGCGATGTTAGACCAGCTGAAACCCTTCTCAGCGGGAGCCATTGTGATTGATGATTAAAGTCGGGAGAGGTTGAGATGAACAAAGAGATCAAGGTGATGGGAAAGCGACGTAGGCGGAGACGCGCGATGGAGAACCAATGAGCACACGGGGGACGCGGTGGAAGAGGTCAGCCGGTGGACGAGCTGGGGTACAGATAAGAGTGGTGAGCGGGGGGTGTCTGGGGTACGACGGTGACAGGTCTGGGGAGTTAAATATGGGAAGGTGGATGACCAAAAGCGGACGAGCGGACGAGTAGTGAGTCAGACGATAATCGTTCCCCCAGCCCGGCGCACCAGGTCCCCAGGTCCCCAGGCCGAGCTGCGATTACTGGCACGTCCTCGCCCTGGGGCACCCAGTGGATTTGGCTCACTTGGCGCGCGCGCTCCTGGCCGCCAGCCAGCGCTCACCCGCCTGGCCCGCCTCGGTATGCCGCCTGGCCGCCTGGTCCAGATCGATTGGGTCCGTCGTCGTGGCTGCCTCCACCGACCTCCACCGATCGACCAAGTACCCCCACGGGCCAGGGGGCAAGACGCGAGGAGAGACCTGCAAGCGTGAGGGGTGCGCGACGAACGCGCCCAATCAGATCGGGCGTTGATGCCGCCCACACCGTTCCTGTGCAGACTTTCTCAAGACCCCATCTGCCAGCTGAGCGCTCAGCGCTGAGCACCTGGGTGAGCACCTGAGCGGATCGTCCATCCGGTGATGATTTCGAAGATCGGTCTGCATTCCCATCACTTTATTTTCTAATGGTGCCAGCCGATAACAGCTACCAGCCGCCGGTACCGGAGCGGAGCACGCCGACTGCTCACATGGTCTTCATAGATAACAAACATATGTCGGTGCTGACGTAGGTACCCATGCTACCATGCAACCTGGTTGTATATGTCCACTACGCTGCCTTGTCAATTCTTTGTCCACAAGGAGGACGAGGTCTCCTCCAGGACCGAAAGATGACCCTCCCCCAAGTGATCATTTGCACGCGTTGCAGTGTACCCAAGTCAGTGACAGCTAAGCGCCGCAGCTCTGCCCCACTCTGCTCCGCCATCCATATGCAAGTGTGCTTCATTCTAAGTGTGACCCGGTCATAAGTGCATCCCGGCATAAGAGTACACAGCGCCCTACTACGAAACCAAGTTGCAAACAGCCGTTTACTTCCTGCAATAGTCAGCTCGGATCCTTCCCACAAAGAAAAGCTGGTCTCATCAACCTCGCTCAGAAATACTCACTTAGCCTCCTCAGCGGCAGCCTTCTTGTCGGCGGCACGCTTGGCACGGATACCAGCGTAACGGGCGTCCGAGCGAGCCTTGCGGAGAGTGGTGTAGGCCTCGAAGCTCTTCTCCTCCTCGGTGATGGCGCGGGGCTTCTCGGCGGTGTAGGTGTTGACGATGGCGGGGAGCTCACGGGTGATGTGAGCGGTGAGGTCCTCACCCTGGGCGTCACCGGCCTTGGGCTTGCCGTGAACGCGGGGGAAGACAACGAGGCGCTCCTTGTAGGCCTGGAGACGCTCAACGTTGACCTTCTGGCCCTCCTCGGACTTGGAGCGGCGGCGGTGGTCGACAACGATGCCGAGACCCTTAGCCTGCTTCCTGGGGATACCAGCGAGCTTCAGCTCAGAGATGGTGAATCCACGGCCCTCACGGACGCGGATGTTGTAGCGCTGGGTGGGGCAACGAACAACCGAGCGGAGACGCTGGAGGGGAGCAGCGCCCGAGGCGAGAGCCTTCTTGGAACGAGCAACACGGCGCGACTTCTTCTTGCCGGGCTGGTCGAACCAGGTCTTAACCCGCCTCTGCCAGTCCTTGCGGAAGTGGTTCTTCTGGAGCTGGTTGTTGTGCTTAACCATTTTCTGTTGGGTTGAACGAAAGTCGTAGAGAGAGAAACCGAGAGGAACAAGCAGCGAGAATGTCGAAAGTCAAAATTGGTGGTCGGGTGAGGTCAGGCGGAGAATTTGTAGAACGTCCAAAGTTTCCAGCAGATCCAGCCAAACATCACACGATCGCAGTCCAACACAGCCAGTAACGATATCCAGAGCATTCCCATCATGCCAGATCGTGCGCATCGAGGTGACAAAGTCGCGGCACAGCAAAAGACATCCGAGTCGAGGTCGCACAAGAGCACCAAAGGTCCAGATAATTTCGGCAGAACGAGAGAACGAGAGTCGATAGGGGCATCGGGGTAACGAGAGAGCAGCGCATTGTTCGTGTTCGGTATCGAGAATCGCAGCGTCAGCACCACATCCTCGTTGCTCGCTGTCGGCGGTCACTCACGAATTAGACTTGCGGGTTGAGAAGAACGTCGACTGATGCAGCTCACTGAGTACCACCACAGAGCTCGACTGCAGCTGGAGGCGGGAGCAATTGGGCGAAATTGTGAGCTGCGAACTCCAGTTTGGGCTTCATAACGCCGAAACCATGCTTTGTGGCAGCAGCCACAGGTGCTCATCACGTGATTCTGAAATCTCGCTCTCGCACCAGTGCCCGCTCTCTGGTGTACAAAAGCTGCGCGCGTCTGCATCTCGTCTTCTTCTTCTTAACGCAAAAACAAATCTACTTAAAAGCACTTACGCAGCCCAGGCCTCCTTCGTTCGCGGAGTCGATGGCGACACGGCGCAGTAAGCCGTCATACCGTAGATGAGATCTAAGAGTCTACGGACTCGCAGAACGGCCTTGGGTGGGTTGTTGGCCTGATCGGTGGCCAGGGACCCAAAGCCGGTTTGACATTCACAGCACAACGATGTATCATTGCTTGAACGTTTTGGTGGCACAGTTCGCGCTCCTTTGCAGACGAGAACGGGCTGACGCGGTGGTATGCATGTGCAGGGTATAGGTAATGTTACATGTGTTGGTTCCTCTTCAGGCCTCTCAGCTCAGCTGCTCGTATCCATCTGCTCATCGCCGGCTGACGCTCCATTGACAGCAGGAGCTGGCTCCTTCTCTTCCACTTCTTCCACTGTTGCTGCAGCTGGCTCCTTCCCTTCCACTGTTGCGGCTGCCGTGGCCTTGAGCTTCTTGATCTTCTCCGCGACTTCTCGGTTCTTCCTGAAAGTTAGCTCCATTGTCGGACCTGTCTACCCACGCCCGGAGCTTCTCAACCTGGGACTTCCTCTCTGAGACCTGCTTCTCCATGAGCATGACGAGAGTCTCTTCAGCCTGAACACCTCGGAGCTGATTGGCCGACACGATCATGGTAGCCGCCAAGTTGCTCAAATGTTGGATGTACTGCTATCAGCTATGCCACCACGGCCACGAGCTCTGAGATACGAACCTGATCGCCCTCGCTCGCTCGCCCGGCCGCCTCAAGTTCGCCTGGAATACGCGCCGTCCCGGTCAAGACATCGATGAACGCGAGAAGCGTGTGCAGGAAGCTGTGCAGGAGCGTAGGAAGTGCGGATCGTTCGCTGTCGCCTCCTTGCGAGACGGGGTCAGCTACAAGAGCGGGCAGACCGATGTCTCGAGCATTCGGGATGTGGGGAGTTGCCTGATGTCAGCTGAATGACAAGCAAGTATGCTCGTTGTCAATGTGCAGATGAGCGAGGAAAATGCGATAGATAGCATAGTGGGCAGCCCTGGTATGCGTTTACTACTCGATCCATGTAACTCCTGCGGCGGTCCAAAGTCACGAGGGCGCGTTGAACGTTTTGGATATACACTCACAGTGTACTGCTGGCCAAAGGCCATCCATCTTCCATCCTCGAGGATCCAGTCAGTCCGCGGAGGGTCCTGTTCCTTCTGCAGTCGCTCGCGCTCCTCTCCGCCCTCATCCTTCGATCGGAGCTCCGCTAACCGCTCGACGGCCTCGGGGGTGAAGGCCTTGTAGTATTCCGGTGGTGGCGGGAAAAGGGTGTTGGTAATAGGTACGCCTTCGGCCATGGTGGGGGTGGATGACGGATGATGTGTTGCAAAGATCAACAAAGGGTGCGGTTCCGATGACGATCGATCGTTGACAGCCGTGCCTGAATTCACAACCGGTCAGTGGCAGAAGCTGGTGTCGGCACTGGCGGCACTTGCTCAGCCGCCTCTTCGTCTCCACATTTATGATCATACATAGTGTTACATGTTATATCTATAAGCCCTTCTAAATAGCCTTGGAAAGCACCTCCACGGCCGCCTCCGCGCTCTGCTGGATCACTTCAGCCTCCAGCTCGCCCACACCCTTGCCCGGATTCTTCTTCACACCCTGAAGGATGTATGCCAAACCACCAGCAAGCTCAGGAACAGCAAGAGCTTTGTCAAACGACTCCTCGACAGCCTCGAGATCGATGTCCTTGGCCTTGAACCCCTTAGGCAAAGTCAACAGAGGGCTTGTTCCCTGGATAGCAATCATGAGGTTGCGCATCAGCTGGTCGAGGAACTGCCTCGTCTGCTTGGAGAGATCGGTGAAGTCAGCGCCCTTCAGGATCGTGACGTCGACGCTGCCGCGGCCCATTAGGTATGCAATGGACTTGGCGACGTTCGTGATGCGGTCCGTCTTCACGGTGCCCTCGCTGAGCTCGCGCAAGAGATCCCAGAGAGCGTATTGAAGCGTGAAGCGGTGGTCGTATGAGTTTTCGCAAAGGTTGTTGAGCACGAGGGTATAGTACGGGTTATATTGGCCCTCCATACCACAGCAGTGCAGAGCGACACGAACAAACTCGCGCTCCTGGACGTTCGTAAGACGGAAGGCGTTCAGACGGTCGCAGGCATGCACGTAGTCTTCCGAGGTGAGGAGTACGACGAAGACACTGCGGCGCACGTCGGTGTTCATGCCCTGCTTGCGAGCGAGGTCTAGCAGAACTTCCTCATCCTCCGCCTCGGCAGCCGTCTTCTTCTGCTTCTTCTTCGTGTCGAATGAGAGCGATGATGCCTGCTCCACGAGCGGGTTCCCGGACCAACCGGCACCAACGAGCCACCACTTTCCGCGAGAATCAGCCGAGAGGAGGTCGTTGAGCCCTACTCGGAGAGGCTCAGGAGCAAGGAGACGTCGCTTCTTACCCATGCCTCCCAAGAAACGACGCATGCGGGCAACGTCCTCGCGCTCGGCACCGAGACCCTTCGTCTTGCCACCGCGCAGCGCGACGAGGGTTTCAACCATAAACTTGGCACGAGTCGTCATCTCCTTTTCCTTCCCTCGGGTCTGCTCCTGAACGAGCGTGACAATGTCCTTGAGCGAGGCGGGGTCGTCAGCACGGAGTTGAGATCCGGCACACTTGACGATTTTCATGAGGCCCTCAACTCCGCGCTCAGACATGGTGTCTCCGCTGGTGCCGATAAAGCCACGGATGAGATCGTAGATCAGACCAGCTCCGATGACACCGGCGTTGTACAGCTCCGCAATAAGGGTCAAAAGGTTGAATGCCTCACGAGAGGGGTCGTTCTCGTTCTCCGCAGCCTCCTCGGCGGTAGGCGCGGCTTGCTGAACGAGCTCGTGGTACTTCTTGACAAGCGTCTGGACAAAGTGGGCACCAAACTCCAGTCCGACAGCGCGATGCAGGGCACCCACGAGGGTCGCGTACAGCACCACGAAAGAGTCGAGCAGATTCGTCTTAGAGCCGATCATATCGATGATCTGTTTCGTAAGAGTGGACGTGACGTCTGGGGGTCAGCTACGGCGATATTCCCGCCAGCTCACCGTTGCGGCTGAACTCTCCGAACAGTTTCTCAACATCGGCTAGAATGCCCTCCATGTTGGCTTCACTCAGCCTGACGTCAGTACGATCACTTCATCGAGACTCACTTGTTGAGAAGACCCTGGGCCTTGCGCTCAAGCTTCATGCGCTCGGCGACCTTGGCTCCATCGGCAGCAGCCTTCTCTCCGAGCTGAGCAGCTCGCAGGTGAGGTGGAATGTAGCGGCCAGCGGGTGCAGCAGGTGCCGGCGTAGGTGTCTCAACAATCTCCTTGCCTTCAGCCGGCGCCTCTGACTCGTCATCGTCGTCGCTGTCGCCCGAGACATCGTCTTCGGCGACCTGCTCGTCGTCAGACTCCTCCAGATCAACCTCCCCGTCGTCGCCGCCATCGTCGCTCTCTTCCTCATCCACTCCGCTTTCGTCATCCTCATCTTCACTTTCACCATCCTCTTCGTCGTCACCCTCACTCTCACTGAGATCAACCTCAGCGTCGCTATCGATGCCGTGCCACTCGTCGTAGCCTTCCAGATCGCTGTCACTGTCGAGCTGCAAGTCATCCTTCCGAAGCTTTCCTTGCTCCATTTTGCCGGTGAAGTCCAGGAGGTCTGCAAGTTAGCTCGGAAAGTCTCCTTATCTCACCATCGAGACCGTCGCTGAGGTCACCATCGCCACCCTTCTCCTTCTTGAGCATGTACTCGAGCCATTCGATTTCGCGGTCCTCGACATCGCCGTCGTCTTCAGGAAGCACGAGCTCCTTCTTCGACTTCTTCTGCTTCTTGGCTTCGGCCTTGTCCTTCACGAGTTGGGCGAGGACGGTGGTACCCTGGGCACCCTTTGCCTTCTTCTTCGGAACCTGCTCTTCGTCGGATTCGAGTTCGGGGGAAGCGCGCCGCTTCCCCTTCAGCTTTGAGGAAGATTCAGCCGGTTCATGCCTCTCCTGCTGTCTTGGAGGGTTACGGGGCTGGGGCGGTCCCTTGCGTGCGGCCTTCCTCGCCTCCTTGCGTGCGCGGACAGAGTTGGACCGACCGGAAGAGCCTTTGGGTCAGACAGAGACACACACTACATACTCACCGTAAGCCGCCGTGACCTCGTCCATCAGTGCAGACGGAAGTTTCGGCCCTCCATATCTGGGACCTTTGTTGTGCTTTCCGCGAAACGGCATCGCTGATAATGTTGTTGTTGCGATAACGTAGATGGTCCGTCGATAAATGACGCGCGTTTCAACTTTTGTGACGATCACGTGACAGCACCTTGCAATCGAGGGACCACGACAATAGAGTTCAGTTACATGATTCTGGTCTCGTTACTTGCACAACCTCCACTTCACGGCGAGTAGGAATGGCGAGTGACCGACACGCGTGCTGAACACTTTCTGTCCCTTCTGATCAAACTTTCTTTCATTTCTCGCTCTCCATCAATTCCAACATGGTCGACGCGGCAGGTCCGTCTCTGATCCCTGTTGCGGTGCGCCGCACCAGCATGTCGCTGAATTCGCCTGCGGCTAGTCCCACAGCTACCCGACACCGACGGCACGCTAGTGGAATGAGCTCTTACAGTCAACAGAGCACTGATGAAGGTGGGCGGATCAACTCTATACGCGCGCGGTTGTCTGACCACCACAGCGTCCGGCAGCTACACGCCAACCAAGAACCGCCGCCGGCAACGGACATCCACCATGAATACCGATCCTCCGCACTCCCCACCTGTCACTCTGTCACGGCGATCTTCCATCGTTTCTTCCCCTGTCGCGAACGGGACTGCGAACGGAACCGGGCGCTCTGACGTGTCAGTGTACGGCGACCTCGATGGAACATCGGATTCTGGTGGCCTGGATCCAAGTGAGTGTCCTTCTCCCGTCTGACGGTTCCTGACCTCGCAGTACGCGCTCCTACCCGATCCTCTTTGAACAAGCAACGAGACCGGACGAGCAAGCTACCTCTCGAACTGCGACGGAGATCTGGTACGCCCAGCATGTCTAACGGTGATGGGCGAGACGAGCGCCTCGGGTTGAGCCGTGAGTTGTGTTGCGGAGCGTACCCAACTGACTAGCAGGTATTCCGCGAGCATCGGTAGCGCACGCCGTGCAGATGCACGGAGCCAGCTCGCGGACCGGGACGAGTCCGGGCGACTCGAGCGAGATCCTGAGCGCGGACGATTTCTCAAAGTCGCCAACACTGGTTCTTGCCGAGTTATCGCCTGACCCCACGGGGAATGGTCCTGTGCCAACACCAGGACCGGGGCGAACGTCGTTCGGGCCAGCCCAACTCGGCCCGGCGAAGCCGCGACGTTCAATCGGCGCTACGGGGAAGAGCTCGGCGATGATCGAGGAGCTGCAGGACGAGCTAGCGCACACCAAGCAGCACCTTGAGCGGGCGAAGACGGAGGTACGCAACTGCCGGCGGGAGATCGGCACCCTGACGCGGCGGAGCGAAGACCTGCGCGAGACGCGCGATCGTATGCGCGGCGAGGCCGAAACGCTCAACAATGTCATAGCCCGCAAGGAGCGGATGATCAGCGGTACGTGCTTACTGAATGCCACTGGACGTGGGAGTGGTCCATGACGTGTCGTGGCGCATGGCGTTCAGGGCGGGCGTCACCTTCCCTCTGCACCTGCTACACTTCTAGACGTGTCGCACCAATGGCTGACACTGTTCACAGAGATTCTGGCGCGAGCGCGAACGGCCGAAGCGAGCGTCACACAACATGCGGCGGAGCGCAAAGACCTGGAGGCGAGGGTCCGCAAGGCTGAGACGGAGGCGACGACGGGTCTGGCCGAAGCGACCATGCAGCGCATGAAGGCTGAGTCAGAGTGCGACGCGCTGCGCGATATGGTCAAGTCGCTCAAGGACGCATGGACTCGCGAGGTCGCCGGATACAGGGCCGAAGTCGAGCGCGTGCGTGAGGAGACTCGCGCCGAGCGCGAGCAGATGACCAAGAAGGAGGCCGCGCTTACCATACTCGTCAAGGAGCACAAGTGAGTCTCAGCTCGATAAGCGATCCTTCAGCTGACATTCCAGGGCGAACCGCGAGACCGTAGTCTCCCTCGTCGAAGAGGTGAATGCGAGGAACGCAGAGGCCGCCAAGCTCTTCGAAGGCAAGGTGCAGCTCCTCCGAGATGAGGTCAAGCGAAGCTCGCAGGAAACTGCCGACGCGCGCGCACTCGCGACGCAGCTTGCGAGCGAACTCGCCCGCATCCGACGGCTCGCAAAGCTGCCTGTCCGCGGCGAGCTGACCGCTATTGCGGCTGGCGACGCTGGCGACGCGGACGAGCCGTCTGACGAGGCAGAGCCCGAGCCCTCTTCGGCGTCACCGACCGAATCCACAATGTCGACAGCTCCAACATCAGAACCCTCTGAACCCGCCGAGCCTGCCTCGCTGGACGAGCCCGCTCCGCAATGTAACGACCCCAACGACACACACGAACCCCACGGCGCGCCGCGAGCATAGGACACCGTTCCTTGTCAAATGATGTATTAGATGCTGTATGCATTACACCTGTGTACTCTTGATAAGCTTATGCTCGTCGTTCCTGCTTCTGGGCCTTCTTCTGCTTCTCCGCCTTTGCCCTTGCGGCGTCTGCCCTGTCACTGTCAGCTATCAGTGGCACACTCCTAACTCACCTCTGCTTCTCGAGCGCAGCGCGATCGCGGTCCTTCTTCTCTTGCGCGCTCCGCTTCGCCTCATCCCTCGCCATCTGCGCCTTCATCGCGACCTTTTCGCGATTCAGGTTTTCCCACTGCAGCGGGTCGTCAATCTCGACCTTGCGGTGCTTCTTCTTCTTGCGGCTGTCGCGCATAAGCGCGGCCTCGACGAGTTTCCGCCGCTCCTCGGCCGCCTTCTTCGCCTCGGACTCGGCCTGCGCCTGCCCTCGTGGCGGGGCGTTGGCGTCGCGCTCCATCTCCTCGGGCCCGCCCTCGACGTAGGCGTACTGCCGCAGCAGGGCGGCTTTGCGTGCTGCCTTGAGCTCCTCCTCCGTCAGAGAGGCCATGATCGCCTCATGGTCCGGCGGTGTTGGGGACTGGTCCTCCTCCTCGGCCGCGGCCGCGGCGGCTTCCTCTTCAGCCTTGAGACGCTCCCACTCCCCGACCATGGCTTCGAGCGCCTCGTCCACACCCGTCTCTGGAAGCTCGCCCTGGATGTCAGTTGGAAAGAGATGAAACTCAACTCACCCCCTCAACAACACCCTCGAGCATGCCCCGCACGCCCTCCAGCTTCTCGTCCTTCTCCATGTCCTCTTCGACGAAGCGGGCCATGAACTCGACGTCGTCGGAAGGCACGGACAGGCTCAGCGCCTCGAGCTGCGCCGTGATGAAGCGCTCTAGCGCCTGGCCGGAGGATTCGCCTTCCGACATGGTGCTGATATGCTGTTGATTTAGAGACGTGGTTTCGAAGCCAGGATCTGGTCCGAGCTTGGGATCGGCAGTCGTTTCAGAGTGGTTTCGCGGTTGTGCTTGCTGCTGCGCTTGCGCTAGTGCTTATCGTAAGAGGATTACTTGTCGTGGAGAATGTTGAGCTGGTCGCTGCTCCTCTTTCGTTCTAGCTGGATAAGGACTGAATGTCCCGAGAATCTCGAGGCGGCGGTGATCAGAGAGCTTGGCGGACTCGACTCGACAGCGAAATCGAAAGTGACGACACTCGAATCACATGTGTCCGCAGATGAGTGAGATCGCCGCTGGACTGGGTGGGCGGAAGTAATTTTGTTGTGGCCTCCACTCACACCTCCACCTCCACTTCGCTACTCTGCCCTGTTCTGCTCAGCCGTGGGAAACCAATCAAGTCGACCGTTGATAGATCCTCAGTGGGATCTGCCATGAGAAATCATGTAGGAGAAAAGAAACGAGAACATGATACACGGTGGAAGATTTGTCAAGCCAGTTGAAACGGGCGGCGTTGATTGCAGCGAAAGCCTAATCGGCCGGAGGAGCCGGAGGAAGGTGATGACCACGTTTGAGATATGACAAGGTTGTAGGCAACACGGTGAAACGGGAATAGCAGAGAGGGCATCAGCTGATGGCCACCGTTTCGTCGTGCACCACCCTTCCGGGTGACCGCTGTGGTGGGTTGCGGCCAGTCGAGGGAACGCCGACAGTCTTCGACCACATTTGAAATTCTTGCCGAAGCGCCGACGGATGCCCCGGACACTAAGCAGGCTTGCATCGTGACCACGTTAGTCCCTGGTAAGCATGTTGTCTGTGCTTCTCAAGGTGACAAGCAGTGGTGTCGTAATCCAGTACACTGTGGCCGACTGTCTCTTGGGACAGTCGTTGGGTTGCAGGGTCTACTCAGGGCGGGGTGTGACCGGGGTCACGACTGGGTTAGGGCTGGGTGAATAGACGTGAATGGGGTCCAGGGTGTAGGCTTTCTGTGCTGAATCGGTCCTGATTGACGTACGACATGTGAAACCAAGGATATTCTGCAGGGCGTGAGGCAGCTGGGCGTCTTTCGAGCGGCTTCGCTTCTCTGTATACTTTCATGAATGAAGTCGCTTGACTGCTTGATGTGCGCGGACAGGAGTACGAGCAAACTCAATGTCTGCAGACGAGTAGGATTAGAGTGGGTGTGACGCCGTGGTATGCTCGGACATGTCCTGAATGCGGCGCACGCTACGGCTCGCACGGGCCGATGAATGCACAGACCGCGCCGTGCGGTGGGCTCGCCGAAGCTCGTCTGGCCGTATGGCCTGTCTCGGTCGTGGCCGCAAGTGTCTGTGCTATGTCGCGCCAGTGTTCCAGCGCAGTGTCCTCGTCGACCTCGTTACGCTGCGTGCTGCATTTGGTAGAGAGCCCCGTCCCTTCCATCAAGCACACCTGTTCCTGCTATGTGTTGTTCCTGCGTGCCTCTGTGGCCCTCTATGCCCACTTATCCTGCCGGCTGTAGGCAGTAGTGTAACCTCACAAAGTTCGCTGCCGATAAGGCAAGCGTGCGCAATCCACCCATCGGGCGAGATGACAGCAGCCTAAGTTCTGGCCAGCTCCGCCATGTCCGAATAAGCTTCAGTCTCTGCCTATGCACGCCAGAGACACCTGCCAGCCCTAAATGACAATCGACACCCTGCCCGCAGACTTGGGGTGCATGTCCAGGCTGTCGGGCTCAGGATCCAGCCCATAGCCCATGGCTCCAGTGACACTCTGGTATTGTTTCGCTGCGCCTGAGTTTGCGCCTGAGGACGCCTCATGCCTCGGAACCGGCGCCCTCCGTGCGGCGTACCCTGCCCTGCGGCCTGTGCATGACGTCCAGACCACCCAGAAGCGGGCACACCGCAACGAGGCAGCGAGCGGCGCACGATCCGAGCTCACATATTAGCTCAAGCAACGCAGAGACGGCGTGCCTCTCGCCTCTTCTGTGCTATCTGCACGCTCCTGTTCTCTCTTGCTTCGCAAACACGCACACTCGCTCGCCTTTGCAACATTACTCATACCCTTCTTCCTTCGTTTCCTTCTCGCCCCTTCCTGCGGACCGACCGGTGCGACCGACAGTCATCCCCATTCCTCCTGTTCCTTCTGTGCGACAACGGCTTCCTACCGACGCTCACTCTCTTCATCTTCATCTTTCCTCTACCATCCCTCTGGACTGCGCACCACACAGCGAGACAATGTCAACCATGTCCGCAGTGCACGCCCCCGCCCCTCACTCCCCGCCGCTCGAGTACTCTTCCCCTCCCTCTTCCCCGCCGACAAGCAGCATCCTCTCTTTCCTCCCCGACTTGCCAACCTTGTCGAACTTGCCCAAGTTGGGCCGCACGCGGGACACAAGGTGCAAGTCGCCGCCGCCGACGCCGTCGTCCTCGTCCCGGTATGCACCGCTCAGCCACCCCTTAAGCTCGACCGTCTCGCCGTCGACGACAGAGCGTGAGCGCGAGCGCGACGTTGAGTGCGGCGACTGTCTCCCCCTCCCTCTTTCTACTGGACGGTCGAAGTTATCCCGCTCTGGTGTTGGACGATACGTTCGCACACTGCAAATCTCGCTCCGGTCGCCGGCCCGCAACCCAATCTTCCTCCGCGACGAGCTTGACATGATCACGATCCTCCTCGTCATGTTCAACATCTTCGTGTGGACGCGATACTTCTTTGCTTAAGCGAACCGGCGATGAGTGGTCATCGACGAAGGACCCAAAGGACGGGTCCGAGACAGCTTTGATCTCCTGCCGTTGACACTTCGACAAGGCCGGGGCACACATCCCACCTTACCTCTGCACCAAAACACACCCCTGCCAGATCCAACGATCTGGCTCTGCTCGCCATCACACTCCGCTCGCCCCAGAGGCTCGACCACTTGTACATATCCCCTATTCTCATTCTGGACACTCTCGGCCCTTGATACCACGAACACTACCTCTTTCCTGTACTTTACTGTCAAACAAGCCCCCGCGGCAAGGACCTTTGCGAACACTTCCCCCTTGCCAACCTACACTGCGCTCCATCAAGTAACATCCCACCCATCAATACTCTACTCTACCCCATAGAAATAATGTACCAATCTGCAGCAACTCCAGCGCAACACTCACAACTCTCACGAAACAGACACACGCACGCACGTAAGGGAGCTTGGACCGTACCGATCGTCAAGCAGTGGAAGGCAACGTAAAAGCAAGACGGCGAAATTGCTTCAGCCCTATGCGTCAGCTTCTCTGCGCCGTGGTGTTTGAAAGTCTGATCAACCCGTTGTTCACCGTTGTTCTGGGATAGGGTTTGGATCCAGGGCCCAGCTATCTTGTCGTTGAAGGCCTTTGCACCCCAGACCAGAATTACGAGAGCGATCACGGAACCGCGACCAAACTCTATTCCCGACCTTTGCGACTGGCCCGACAGGTTGGCCGCCTGGTGCACGCCTCGTTGGCCTGACCAAGCCAGCCAGCCAGTACGACACAAAGGTGCAGCGGTCAGTTCCAGCCCTCGCTCTGGTTTCGCTAGCCTCGTTCCTCCTTTGTGTTCTGGACGACCACTGTCTCCCCTGTTGTTGCGGGTACAGGCTGTTGCTGAAACGGCTCCACGCCCACGAGTGTCCACGAGTGCGGGGCACTGGGTGCACTGACAAGCCGCCGGTGAGGATCTGGAATCTCTGGCGAAACGAAGGCTGGCAGCATACAACCATACCTCATGAAGCATGTTAGACGGTGCGACAAGTGGGTCCGCGCGATCATGTGATGCCATATGTTTAAATCTAGAGGCTAGCTATGCGGCCGTAGAGTACAACAACAGTTGCTTAATTCCAAAAAACGTAGACAAGATCGTGATACAGTGTCCAGGCTTGGGAGACATCTTCGTCTGGGGAGAGTGTTCAAGGTGGGAGGGGGAGAGCGGGCAGCGGCCGCAATCCGTCAATCCTCGCCTTCCGCTTCGCCTCGAGCACCTCGCGCGCCTTTGCTGCGCGCCACTCGCACCCGTCCTCGAACTCGCACCACGCGCAGCGGCGCGTGTGCTCCAGCGGGACACCTTGCGGCTCCCGCTCGCCGCGCCAGTATCCCAGCGCCCAGGCCAGGTGCTCCGCGAGAGCCTTGGGATCGTGGGGGAATGTGAGACGACCAATGATTGCACCAGAGGTGCCGTCTTCGTCTTCCTCGGGCTCGAGCTGAGACTGGGGAAGAGGCGACTTGAGTGTTTCAGGCGACTCCTGCGACGAGATGACGGGCACCTCCACTGTCTGGGTGGGGACCATAGGGGCGGGCTCCTGCGTCAAGCTCATCTCGATCGCGAGCGCCAGCTCATCATCCTCGCGGTCTTGCTCTGAGTCCTGGTCGAAAAGCGAAGCCGTGCTGTCGTTGCGCTGCAGTGAACTCGCAGACTGGCAGGGTTGCGTCTCTGTGGGAGCAGTAATCGGCGGGTCTAAGATTGCCGACACTTGTGACTCGGTCATGTGCGAAGCTGGCGGGTCGGACACGTCCAGCAAACTGAGGTGGAACGCCTTCTGGATGTCCGTGTCCTCGCCCGTCGGTGTCTGCTGGCGGCGCGACCTTCCTGATCTCCTCCGCTTGCCCGCCCACCCCTTTTTCCTCCTCTTCCTCGAGCGATACTTTTTGTCGTGTCCCGCTCTACGAAACACTAGCTGCAGCTCGTCCCCGCTCGCTTTGTCGTTCTTCCCCTTGCCCAGGTCGAGGCCGAGCTCCTGCACGTACTGCTCCCAGCAGTCCGCCAGCTGCAGAAGGCACTTGGCGTCGCTCGCCCCCCACCTGAGTCCATTGCCGACGATAATGGCATTGGCCTGACTAAGGAAGCCTTCACTGAACGGCGCACCAGCGTTGAGGCCGAGGTGGTCAAAGATCTTGGCGAAGCCACCGGTCGTGCTCGTAGGGAGAATGGAGTCGGCTGTAGCGTCGGGATTCGGCGCGGTCATCATGAGCGCATCCAGGAGCTCCTTGTACAGCATGACCTGATACTGTCCAGCACGCGTGTCCTCAAACTTGGGCAACGTACCAGAAGCGCGCGTCTTGGAGTCACTGATGATGAGACGGTGTGTTGGGGGGCGAGTGCCGCCAAAGAAATCGTTGAGCGTCGACTGCCGCTTGACCTTGCCTGGCGTACTAGGCGTGCTGGTTTCGATCGGCTTCCGCTCAATCTCGTCAATGATGCCGGACACGTACACGTCGCCGACAAAACCACAGATCGGCATCTCTCGGCACTTGCCCAGGCTGATGAGTGCCTCGAGCGAGGAGAGCATGTTGAGCATGCGGATTGCCCATGTCTCCTCGACGCTGGTGCTACGCACAACGACCTCTTCGGGGTGAATCTCGCGCTCAAGCCGCTTGTGGATCTTTTCGCCGCGCTTCAGTATGCGGTCCTTGTCCTCGACCTTGACCTGGTCGACCTGGATGGCCGCGCCCTTGGGTGTTTTGATGACCTTCCTCCGCGCCGCCGGCGGCAGGAACGGTAACGTGCGCTGGCGGCTGATGTCAGTTCCCCGCGCTGAGCAGTGTAACTCACTAGTCGAACTGGACCTCACACCAGAGCGTACCGACGAGATCGGTGACGGACAGCGAGCCCCGTTTCCGGAACTCCTCGAACGGCGACAGACCAACGGCCAGGTCCTCAATGTCGGTAATCGGTTTCGGGTCGGCAGGCACGGCCTTGCCGCTCTCGACGGCCTGGAGCGTCTCCTCCAGCGCCGCGTCGTACTCAATTTCAGAGCCGAAGTCGTCGTCGCTCATGTCATGGCTGTGTGCGATGGGGTGCGTTCTGAAGCGAAGATGTCTGTTGTTGCCGCTGATCGCGGTTGACTGGACTGGCGCCAGTGAGGTCATGACTGAATGGGAGGCTCCGGGGTTTATCCGGATGGAACACGTGAGACACGCGACTGCGAAACCTTTCACAAAATGGCACTGTCAGCCGACCGACCCCTTTCACGCCCACCACTGAGAACCATATGCTCCGCTCCACCAGACGCCATGCACAGGACCAGGTTTGTCTGATTGATGCCAAAGTAAGCAATAAGACTGCGGCTGAGATTGAAATAGATATGAAGGAGAACTCCACAGAGCACCGACAGAGCGATGTGAGCAAAGTGCTATCGCCATTCAGGCTGCCTGTCCCAAGGAATGGCGAAAGCAGTTTACCCTCCGACGTCCTCACTGCTCCCAGATTGCAGCATCGCTCCTTGGCTGATTGAAGACGAAGTAGGCGATCGCGGTCAGCTCAACAGTTGCATGCAGCGCCGCATCAGGGGTAATCCGCCTGCAAACTAACGACGGCCCACATGAGCCGAACGCGCTCGGCCGACAGCAATATGACTGATCGAGGGTCACTCGATCGACAGCAGCAGTGGCTTTCGCAGCACACGTATTCACGTGTTGGACAGAACATTGCATAGACCTCTACAAACAAAGCAAAGGGAAGAAGTCATATGTCAGTAGAAAACAGTCAGTGAAAAAATCAGATGGGCAGCACAACGTGGCAACAAGATGCTTCGTTTGGCACTCCGGCCGCGCCGCAGCGCACATCACAAACCGCGAAGGGTATATGTGGATGAATTATGGTGACAGGGTATCCATCCCCAATGCGATAAGCTATACACGAGAAGGAGTCCGTAAGAGCGAGAGAAACAGAGCGACTGGTCACTCGCTTTACTTCTTCTTGTCGGCACCACCCTTGGACTTGGCGGTACCACGGAGCTTCTTCTGCCTGTTCTTCCTCTCCTTGCGGAGCTTGCGGCCGGCCTTGTCGACCTTGGTGACGAGACCGTTCTGATTGTCAGCTAATGTCGAAGACGCCTACAGCAGAAAACTCACGCGGATCAGGCGGTACTTGGGCTCGAACTTCTTCTGGGACTCCTCGTCGTCGTAGACGAGACCGAAGCCCTGCGAAGAGCCACCACCGAACTTGGTGCGGAGACCGAAGACGACAACGCGCTCCTTCTCGGACTTGTAGAGCTGGGCGAGGCGCTCAGCGAGGTCGTCGCGAGAGATGTTGGCACGGGTGGGGTGGGTGACAGTGACAACGAACTGCTTGCGGTTAAGCAGGCGGTTGGTGATGAACTTCGAAGTCCTGATGGTGACGGGTCCGGTGGGGTCCTGTCATGTCAGCTTGTGGGGCACGAGAGGCTAGCTGCGAAGGAATCACAGCTCTCGAGACGCGGTGCAGAAATTTGATCCACGACTTGACGACTCCAGAAACTTGCGACGGGCGATGCAGACGGCGCACAGCATCGGAACGGACTCGCTTCATCCTCCAAGCGCTCCAGCAGTCAAATGCCGCAGACGAAAGCCTTCAATGTCGGTCGACTGGGCGTCCTTCAAACTGCTCTTCGTCCTGGCACAAGACCACCTGCACAACACATGTTACGCCGATACCGTCGCCCGTGCTGTCGCACCTTCCGTCGCCCGTTGCAAGTCGTAGTCGTTGTCGCCGAGTCGAGGGTCACACTGCCGCCGCTGTCGAGCGGACTCACCATGGTGGGCGTCACTTTTGTTGTCTTGAGGTGGAGAATGCAAGATCTCGATAGTGAGGTCGTCCGTAGCCACGGTCACAGCGCAGACTGGCTGCTTGAGTTTCGGCGGGATCAAATTGCGTGTCGCTCAGTGTCCCTCCACAGTTTCGCTTTCGGCCACGTGATCGGGAAAACGTCAGTTCGGCGATATGTAAGTGGCACTGGAGTATGTGGTCGTATCTAGGCATGTCACTCGTGGGAAAGCCTGAGTTTAGGAAGGGCGACCTCAGACCGCCAATCCGTCTTACCATGGTAGATTCGGCGCCTTGCCGTGGCACATCTCCAGACCAGCCCTCACGCACGGCCTGTCAGCACACACAACCTAAACCGTCGATGCTCAGTGTCCGCTCGGGAATGGCCAAGTGCGTGTCGTCCAGTGCATTCCAGTCATGACTATAAGAGTTACAAAAGAGATGCTATGTGTCAAAAGAGGTTACAAGCCGCCAATGTGTGGCGTTATTCTAAGTTGTGGAATGTACTATGCACAAGTGTATGATGAAACAGTGATGAAATGTGGGAATGTCTGTTGATGCTTTGATGTGCCTCCCCCTTCTCTTCTCTGCTCGCTGACCGACCTCGGCCTGACGGCCTCGGTCTCGGTGTCTCACTCATCCTCCTCATCGACCGCCTCGCGCATGAGGTCGCCCCACACGCTCGCGGCCATCGAGTCGAGGACGTCGCTGTGGTCCTCGCTCTCGCTCTGTGCCGTGCTCGCGACCGAGGCGCTATGGCTATGTCTCGACGCGATGGTACCGCTGCGCGAGATCCCGCCCAGCGTGCCGGTGGAGAGGGGGCGGAGCGAGTCGTCCCACGCCTGCGAGTGGGACAGCGAGTGCTGGTGTCCGTGGGCTGATCCCGTGGATCCTCCGGTGGATCCAAAGGAAACATCCGCACTCGGACTGTGCGATGCGGAATTGCTCTGTGAATGCTCCGACTCGGTCGGCGACTCGGGGAGCACGCCGAGCGGGTCCCGCGCATACACTGGGTTCGAGCCTGTGTCCGTGTCGACGTAGATGGCGGGGATCTGGTGGCTGAGCCGCTGTTCTGCCTCGCGCTGCTTGGCCCGCCGCTCCTCCTGGTGCGCGACGAAGCGGCGGCGCCAGTAGATTGTGCGGATTAACCCGCGCACGCGGTCGAGCGAGACGAGGTCGTGCACCCGCTCCAGCTTGGCGCGGCGCACCAGCAGCTCGTCGACGCGCAGCGCGGCCTCGTCGTTGATCAGCTTGTAGTGCGCCAGCATCAGGAGCATCTGTGTGAAACTGATGCCGCGCCCGGGCTCCTCGCTCATCCGCGCCTCGGTCCAGAGGCGCACGTACTGTCTGCGCCGGGCGCGGACTTTCTGGAAGTCCACCGTCGACATTTCGTAACGCAGCTTGGACAGGTCGACGAGCCGATCCCCGCAGTCAATGATCCGCGACTTGTCGTTGTAGCGCTCTGGGTCGGGTGCCGCCTCGCGCAGAAGATTCGGCACACTGAACGCCGGGTCGTACATGCGCACTTCAAAGACTCCCTCGAGCTTGGAGAAGAACTTGGCAAAGTCCTTCCGCTTGATGTAGCCCGTGCGCGCCGTGTCGACCTCGGCCCACGCCTTCTTAAACGATCCTGAATGTCAGCTACAATCTCGGCACAGGTAGCTTACGGATCTGTTCTCGGCTCAGATTGCTCTTGCCACGCCGCTGGAACACGTATTCGAAACTCTGAACAACCACACCAGTGAACATGTTCAAGAAGATGTACCTGATGTCAGTTGAGTGGAAAAACTTGGTAACTCACATGCTGAGGAGGTTCCAGAAGATGAAGAGGACGTACGCCCAGCCGACGGACCCGCAGTCCGAGTACAGGTAGTTGTCACTGTCGGTGCAGCGGGGATACTCGATGGTGCTGTTGTCAGTTGCCGCCCTCGTTATCTTAACTTACTAGTCGTGCATGTGCGCGTTCCATCCCTCGCCCGTGGACATGAACGCGAGCATGAGGAGGGCGTTGCCAAACGAGTGGTAGTTCTGGAACCGCGACTCGGCATTGACGCCGACCTTGGTCACGCCAAAGATCTCAATCATGACAATGGCCATGAAGATAAAGAAGACGGCCCAGAGGAGGAACAGGTTGCCGATGGCGGGGAGGGACGCGACGGACGTCTTGAACAGCTGGTTCAGCGAGTCGAGGCGCTGCACGAGCTTCAGCGAGATTGCGACCAGGAACAGCTTTTGCACCTGCCGCGTCGCATTGCTCGAGTTCAGGTCGGTAGCCTGGTCCTGCAGCGCGGGGATGGTCGTCACAAACGAGCCGACAATGGTGATGAAGTCGAACCAGTTCCACCCGTTGCTCCGCCAACTCTTCCACCCGAGACCGATGAAGCGCACAATGAGGTCGATCGCGTAGATGACTGTCAGGGCGAGGAAGACAATGTCAAACTGGATCTCGTTCATGATGTTCTCGCTCCAGTCCTGCGTCATGAGCAGGCCAATATGCACAAAGTAGATGAATGTGTAGAACCGCGTCCAGTATCCGCGCTTCTGGGTCGCGCGGTCGTAGCACCAGCGCCGGATCCGGTTTGACGGCTTGTGTTTCGGCAGCTGAGAGGGCGACTGTTGGCGGATGAAATTCGCCAGGTCGACCCACTGCTTCTGCTCCGTCGTCAGGAGGGCTGTGCCGCTGCGCGCGGAAAAGTTCAAAATGATGATGGACAGGAACACGGTCAGGATGACGATACCGCCGAGGAGGTTGAAGATGACGAAGAAGATGGCGTTCCATTGCGAATGGTTTGTCTGCGGCTGCTGGTCGATACCGACGATTGCCATGACGGACGCCATGACGTCTGTCCAGCCCTCGAGCGAGACAATCTCAAACAGAATGAGCACCGACTGTCTAAAGTCGTCAAACGCCCAGATACTCCCGCCAAAGGACGGGTTCGCCCACACGCGCGGCGCGAGAAAGTTGAGCTCGCCGACCGTGTTCTGCTCATACTCGCCCGTACACTGGTAGCGCCACCCGACGTCGCCCGTCGTGTCGTTGCAGCCGGACAGCCGCTTCATGAAGATGTTGAGGCCCCACACGGCGAACGGAATGAGGTAGAGCACCATGAGCACGCTCGCGTCGAGGATACGGATGAAGCCGGCGAGGAACACGGCGAAGAAGGTGTCGCGCAGGCGCGAGAAGAGCGTGATCAGCCGCAGGGCCCGCATCGCCTTGAAGGCGCGCGTCGGCCGGCTCCACCCCGAAATGGTGATGACTCCACTGACACTGTTAATGACAATGCAGACGAGGAGGAAGAAGTCGACCACGTTCCAGATACTCAGGAGGTACGCGTTGGGGGCAAAGATGAAGCCGTCCGCGATGACCTTGACGAGGAACTCGGCGATGAACACGACCGCCAGCGACTCCTCGGTGATGTCGAACCAGGAGCTGCGCACAAGCCCGTGCCGCTCATAGTAGGACTTGCGGTACTGCGGTGTCGCGATGGCGGCGACGACAATGGACGCGACGACGGCGCCAAACACGACAAAGCGGAACACAAAATTCCACGTTGGCTTCTCGGCTTGACCAAAGATGCGCTGTCCATACGCCGGGGGCGTGATCCACTGGCATAGCTTGCGAATAGGGTTGCCCTGTGAGAAGATCCACAGCGAGCGATCAAAGGAGGGGTGTGCCGCGATGAAATCCGCTTGCAGGTTGCGCTTCTCGCGGAGCGTGTCCTTGTGCTCGTCGGCGGTGGTGCCAGGGTTGATAGGCGGAAGCAGTTCGGACAGGCCGCGGTCGTCGTCGTCGTCCTCATCCGTGGTGTCTCCGTCAGAGTACGACTTGGTGCGGCGGTGTGCGCTCGCGTCGTCCTTCTTCGCCTTCTTACCCCGCAGCTTGCGCAGCGGCATCATGACGGCGTGGTCCTTCTTGTTCAGTCCCAGGAGGCGCTCGACGCTCTGCTTCGACGTCTGCTTCTCCTGATCCTCGGGGCCAGGCCCCACGTCGGCACCCACGTTCTGCTTCAGCGGCAGGATCAGGTGTGGCGGGAGCTCGGCGACCTTGACGGCCTCGTGCCGCGCTCGGAACAGACGATACGGGTTCAGGCGCTCGATGCGGGACACGTGGGTCGACTGCGGCTCTGCCTTCTTGATGAACGCCTCAATCTGGTGTTTCCGCTTCAGTTCCTCGGCGACTTGAAAGTTCTGATGTCAGCTCAGCCCGTGCCAAAAAAGCTCACCTCGTTGATCACCGCGATGAACATCTGCATAAGAATGAAGTTGGCGAACAGGAACCAGATGAAGAGGAAGATGCACACAATCCAGCCCTGGCCAAACTGCCACTCGGCCGACATGGCATTGTACAGCACGGTCGTCCAGTTCTCAGTCGAGAAGATCTGGTACATGCCGAGGAACGAGTTGTAGACCTGGGAAAAGTTGATGAGCTCGTCGTCGTCCATATCTCCCCTCAGCAGCTGGACGGCCATGAGCGCCGCCACAAAGTTCATGAGGAACAGGAAAAAGGTCATGTTCAGGAGACCGGCAAAGGAACCAAACACGTTGGTGACGAGGGGCCGCATGCGCGGAATCACCATGATGACGCGGTACCACCTGAGGAGCTGGAAAACGGTGAGCCAGGGATAGACGGTCGAGTGCCGGATGGGCGGGATCTGGATGATCGCGCACCCGATCGCGAGGAAGAGGTCAAAGTCGTTGCGCGCGTTGAAGAAGAAGGCGCCCCAGGATGGCAAGTAGGCCACAAACCGCAGACCGATCTCGAACAGCCACACAAACGTGAACCCAAGCTCCATGTCGGATAGGAGCTGGGCGCGCCATTCGCTCATGGCCGCAGACTTGCAACCCTGCGCGATCAGATCGACGACAATGAGGAGGACCCAGAACAGCTCCGATTTCTGATAAATCTTGAGTAGGCGGGAAGGTTCCTGCTTCTTCTTGGTTGCTGTCGACCACTCGGGCTGGTTCAACAGCGAGTGGTCGGCGCCGAAGGCGGAGCGCTTCGTGTCCGCGCGAATGTCCTGAAACGTGTTGACGACAACGGCAACGAGCAAGTTCATGAGCCAAAAGTTGAGCACAATGATAGCGGCGATGAAGAAGAGCGACGACGCGAAGAATTCCGCGTCCATGATCCAGTACATCGTGCCCGTCCACGTGTTGACGCCCGCGATCACGAGCACCTGCACGAGCGACTTGAAGATGTTGTCAAACGAGACATTGTCGTCCTCCTGGCTCTTGTCTTCCGTCTGGCAGATCTGGTTGATGGGGCAGATGTAACCCTTTCGCTCGATGTCGACGTTCCGCCCATCGAGCGTTAGGTACGACACCTTGGTGTACCCGCCATTCTCGTTCTCCCAGTATCCGCCACAATTGCCGAGCTGGGCATAGTTGCCTGTGCTGTTCGTCGGGTCCATGACGCAGAAGCGCCGCAGCGAGCCTCTGAAACTCTGAACTCCTATGATCGAGAAGATGGCCGCCGCGAATACAATGAACCACGAGACGTTGATGAGCAGCGGCCCGGCGCGTTTCAGCGAGTGCAAGATGGTCGCCGTTCCGCTCGTGATGACCAGCAGGCGCGTGGCGCGGAGCACACTCAGCATGCGGAAGATGTAGATGTGCCGTGTATCTGTCGTCTCCTTGTGCAGCTCGGCGAGGATGAAGCAGATCCAGAACGCAATGATGGCGACCATGTCAATACGATGCCACGAGTGCCGCATGTACGGCCGCCCCTGGTAGATGAGCCCCTGCTGGCGGATGACGGCCTCTTCGAACGGCGCCTCGGCAATGATCCGCTCATCCTTGTCGTTTTGCTTTGACGACTTGCCGTTCACGATGCCTGCGTCGGGCACGTAGCGCTGCCACGGCTCGCGGATACGCTTGCCCGGGCCAGTGTCGAGACGCTCCTCGGCCTTGGCGCGTTTGTAGCCGAATCGCCACATGCGCCGGAACGCACTCGACACGGTCGTCTCGGGGTCGAAAATGAAGCCGGTCACAATCATGCGGGCGAACATTTCCACACTGTGAGACAAGGTTAGCTTGACATGACCGAATAGTGGGATGGCCGAATGGGGGCGCTGCGTCGTGCGTGACGCCGCGGCGGCGCCCACAGAAAGTTGGACGACTCTGCGGATCCGCACCAGCAGCTCCAACACCTCCAGCTTTGAACTTACGTGAAGACGATGAAGAGGACGAACAGGGCGTAGTCCTCCCAGGTGTGGAAGAAGCCGTCGCCCGGCCGCGGATCGAAGAGCGCCGGTGCGCTCTGTATCGTGAGCACGACGGCGTACACCATGATGAGGACGAGGATCGCTGGCTCGGTCCACCTGATTGCGGTCAGTGACACTTCCTGCAATGATCGTCGCAACGGCCAAAACCATTTGGGTACTCCTTACTCACGGGTACAGCAGAACTTTGTCGAGCGCCTTTCGTATTCTGGAGCGCGAGGTGAAGAGACACAGTGTGCGGCCGCGGAGACCGCCGATTGGCAGCGTGTTGATACTGTTCGTCGGGTGCAGTTCGTCTATGGGAGTGTTTGGCCCGCTCGGGGAAGGGTCGGGACGCCCTGCGAGTCCGAGTCCGAGTCGCGGGTGGGGAGGCGCTGCATGCCGTCGTGCTCCGACCCCATGAGGTTGACGACACGCACGCTCGCGCGCTTGAGCGTGTTGCTCATCTTGCGAAACGTCGGTGAGCGCGAGATGGACGTTATGCGCAGGGGCGAAATGGCATTGCCATCGGCGTCGTAGGGCCGTTGGTGCTGGGAGTGAGAGGTGTGAGAGGTGTGAGAGGTGTGAGAGGTGTGGTGTGCGTGTGTGTGTGGATTTGAAGGTTGGGAGGGTTCCCGGCCTGTCTGGGACGACGAGCTCTGAGCTAATTGGCTTTGTGCAGACGGAGAGTACGCTAACCTGGAACGTGAATTTGGATTCCAAGGCGAAGCCGACCTTGCAGTCGTCAACCGGTCCCGGTCGTCTGGCTCACCGGCCATCTCGTCATCTCCGCTCGAGTAGTCGAGTGGTATAGAGTCCATGCTCTGTCCCGCAGGACTCGGCCCCCGCACACGCCAGGGGTCGTACGCTGATGATCCGAGGTCGTACTCGTCTGCATACGGGGGTGCATACGACTGTTGCGGCGGTAGTGGTGGAGGCGAGTAGCTGAGTTCGCGCGCATAGATGCTCGAGCTCGAGCTGGCGGCCGTAGTCGTCGGTCCATGCTGGGAGTGCTGGGAATGTTGCGAGTGGTGGGAATGCTGCGTGTGCGCAGCGTGTACTGGCGGTGGTGGTCGCGGCTCGAGGCTGTTGCCGCTCTGGCTTCGCGAACGGGCTTCTGGCGGCACGGGGGAGGGGATGCCGTGGTCGTCTGTCGAGTGCGAGTGCGAGCCTGCCTGGCCTTGGTCCCTGTTCCAAGACAGGCGGCGGTACGGTTTCTGGGCGCTGGAGCCGGTGGACGATGTGGGGGAGGGGCCGGGGGAGACAGCTGTGGACACGCCGATGGACGACAGGCCCGACATGGCCGGTGCCGGAGGGAAAGGAGTGTGGAGCTTGCCCGGCGGGTGAGGGCGCGGGCGTCTGTTTGGTTGTGCAAGGTGATGAGAAAGATGTAGATGGATGGAAAGGACAATGTTGACGGTCAGTTGTGTCGAAGTGGTGGTGGTGCGGGGGTTCGGTGTCGGTGTCGAAGTCTCGAGCCTAGCCAGGGTAAGGGATCCAGGGCGTTTTGGATGTAAATAAGGGTCTGGGTGGCCAAAGAGTGAGATTGCACCGCAGTCCAGTGTGCGCCAGCCGAACAGGTTACAGGTTCAAGCAGCTGCAGGCGGTGTCAGGAATGTATGGCTCTGCTTGGCTTGTCAGACGTGACCACCCACCATAGCCAGGTGCGCCCAAGGAGGCCAGGATCGGGTCTAGCCTGCAGACTCCAAAGCCTTTGTACGCGTAGACCGCGCAGATGTGCAGGCATCTGGATTCTGGGTATACAGGCACACCCAGGCGCAGTAGGACCGCGGCCACCGCAGCTCACTCATTGTCTCATCGCCTGCCCCACACCACCTGTTGGCCGCCCAGGAACCTCCTTTACATCCTGTTCCTATACGTTCCTCATCTGCGCCTACGCAGACACAGCTACACAGATGGAAGACGCATCACCAGGCGTTCGGTCTGGACTTCCACTCCTTCCAAGCCACGTGGAGGCACCCTCGTACCAGAGTGAGTCCGCCGAATCAGATCTGGCGGCGGCGGCGGCGGCGCTACCCCTCGATACCCTCGATTGGGCCCAGTTTCAAACTTTGGGTCTGCTCGTTTCAACCCCGCACCTAACGACCAAGGCCGGCCTAAGCCCTTCGTCGCTCCGGGCCGCCGAACCGACACTAATCAAGCTAATCAAGGCCACGCTCCTATTTGGACCGACTCCAGTGAACATGAGATGACGACGAGTAGATACACTGAACGCAACTGAACGCATAGATGACGCATAATATATTGACATACACATATAACACAAATATACACACATAACGATATAGATACGGATAACGAAATAGATACAGATACGGATAGTAGACTACACGGTTGGAAACGACGCTGACGATCTGCGTCGTTCTCAGAATCCCATATGCATGATGTAAAAACGATGATAGTAATGAGCAAGATAAAGTTGTAAGGAGTGGTCTAGTTAACAGGTTGTTTTGGGGGGGTGGACCGTCTCTGAGCGAGACATTCCCTAATACACACGCGGGCTGTGTTTGCGATTGATTGATGATGGATGAATTGTTGATGTGATGTTTATGTTTATACTGTGTTTGATTTGTTTCGATACCCCTTGAGACATTGTTCGTTTCGGAAGAGAGAAGTGGGCGCTGCGAGCGGCTTAGACAGCCTTCTCGTCGAGGAAGCCCGACTGGGCGGGGGAGATGTCCGAGTGGCTGTCAAACTCGTCCTTGTCGTCGATGATGTCGTGGACGGGCTCATCGACGATGGTCTCGGGCGCCGGCCAGATCTTGTTCAGGAGGAGATAGACGGGGATGACGATCGCGTACGCGACAAGGTTCGAGACCATGTAGACGTACTTGATGTTGCCGATCTCGGTCGTCGGGTCGATCGCGTGCACCATGCCCGGCATGTTGGGGGCGACGGTGCAGGCGAGCGCAACGTACGCGCGCCAGTTCCAGCCCTTGGTGTAGCGGTAGATGCCGAAGGGCTTGTACATCTCGTAGATGTTGAACTTCTTCTTCTTGACGACGTAAAAGTCGATGACCATGAGCATGGCGATGGGCGCGAGGACGATCGAGTACGACGACATGAAGGCGAGGAAGTTCTCGGCGCTCGCGAGGATCTTCCAGGGAACGAAGGCCCAGACTCCGACAGTGACAGCGACGAGCTGGCCGCGCTTGATGTTAACATGCTTCGGCGCAAGAGAGCAAAGGTCGTTGGCGGCGGAGATCGAGTTGGCAGTGATGTTGTTGGTGACGTTGGACAGGGCCCAGGCGAGCGAGCCGAGGAACATGGCGGCGCGGCCACCGGGCGAGGTGTTCCACTTGGCCAGAATGTCGTACGGCTGGTACAGGTCCTCATTGTAGACCGCATAGGCACAGGTGGCGCTGATAGCAGCACAGAGCGAAACGGTCGTGTTGATCAGGGGGAAGGCGAAGATCTGGATCCAGTTGGAGCGGGGCGAACGGCAGTAGCGCGAGAAGTCGCCAATGTTGAGCGAGAGGGTGGCCCAGGTGCCCTGCACGGCAGTGGCGGACGTGCAGAACGCGATGAAGCGGAGCTTGCCGGCGGGGGCGCGGTTGCGGCTAGCGCGGAGAATGGGGCCGGCCTGGGGTCCAGCAATCTTGACGGCCTGCAAAGGTTAGCGATACGTCATGGAAAGAGAGATAGCAGAGATAAGTGTGTGAATTGCATCACTGCCACGATTCCGCGGTCGGACGTTCCTGGCGACCGAGGAGATTGATAACGAATACTCACCCAGATAAGAGTTCCGATAGCGACGACGGGCACAACGGCGGCCTTGATGTTGAAGACCAGCTTCAGCTTGGAGGGGTGAATGAAGATGAACGGCAGCTGGATGACCCAGAAAATGAAGAACGACAGGAAGTCGGAGGTCGTGGCACCCTGGCTGGCAGGCACGGCGTTCGGCAGGCGCGCGTACGAGGGCCAGATGGCGATGATCATGAGCTGGACGAACTGGCCGCCAGACCAAGAGTTGATCGCGAGCCAGAACATGGCGATAATGCATCGCGACTTGTCTTGTCAGCCACTGCCCGGACACTGGATGCGATGGACGGATAGTGGGTGCGGGCCTCGAAAATGGTGGCGTCGCACCCCGAATCCGGCCGCTGCCACGCCGCGGATCCCAGTACTCACAAAGACGACAAACTTGCTTCCCCAGTAGCCAAAGGTCGCGCGCGAGGTGACGGCGAAGGGCGTGTGCGTCGTGGCTCCAATGATACCGTTTGCTGCGGTGTCAGCGTTGAACTATTGCGGTCTCGCCCCCGGGTTGGTCGTCCAGGGTGCGAAATTTTCGGTGGCAGCGACGGCCGAGCGCCGCACAGCATGCAGCATCCTAGCCTAAGCCCATGCACTACTCACCAGTGATGACAATAGCGACAAAGACGGAACCGACAAGCACGGCAAGACATGACTCCCACCAGGTCAGGCCGAGAAGAACGAAAGACGCGACCGTGGCCCAGGACGCGGGGTAGCTTGTCTTGTCAGCTTTCGTGCCTCTCGTTTTCAATCGTACATGAGATCAGAGACCCAGTAGGTGAAGAAGGTCCATCCAGTCCAGGTGCGGTGGTCAGGCGGGGAGGGGTCCATGTCTGGTGGTTAGCGTCGATTCTAGACGTTGCGACGCGTACCCTTGTTGGACCAGATGTCGGGGGGTGCGATGCACGAGTCGTGCTTGGGGATGACCCAGCTAAACTTCTTCACCATGGTTGCGCGCGTCGTGTCGGAGGTAGAGAGTGTCGGGGGGGGCGCCGTTCAGCCCTTTTTATGGATCGGAGTGGGATGGAGAGTCTTATCGGTGGTTGAGGAAGAGAGATTGTCTCTGCTGTCGCGCAAGCAGAGATACCAGAAATGTGCTCGTCTGACCGGCCCAGGCTTAAGGAGCGTTATCGGGCAGGCGGGCGGCGTTGTTGGGTGGGTCACGTGATTCTGGACTTTTGGGACCAGAAATTTGGGAAATTTTGTGCCCGCGATCCGCGAACCAGGGCGCGGCCGGGTGAACAGCCTCTTGGCGCGAGAGCTGAAGGGCAAGGAGCGCGCACTGGATCCAGGCACAAAGATCTCAGTCACCGATCAGGACCCTCTCCGTGTCCGCCGGTGCCGTCCGCCGATCCTCTTGGCTCATTGGTCCGCTCGTCGCCGGCCACCGCCGTCGCCCTTGCCTGCTCAGCTGGTGCACGTCATGCCCGCCCACAAGACCTCGGTGCGAGCCGCTAGCGGCGGACTGACATTCCCCGGCCAAGCGGAAGAGCCTCGCTTACGCGTGGTTGACTTGTTTCGCGGACTTGACCCACCGCAGTGCATATGACACGGACATCTCATCGTTGATCCGGCCGCAGTTTCTCGGGCCCAGGCTTCGCACAGATGTCGCACAGACGCACACATCAGACAGATTGTCCTATCAGCGCCCCCGTGGGGCTTGTCGTTGGGCAGATAGGCGTATCGATCCATGCTAACCATCCTGCAGCATGGCGGAGCGGAGGCAGAGGAACATGTTGCAGAGTTCCGAGGCTATCTAGCCTCATGTCCGGGGTGAACACGAGTCATGCTTGGTGTGAAGCGCCAGAAGCACATTCGCAGCCTCTCGAAAGTCGCCGGCCGGGGTGCCCCAGCGCAGAGCGTCAGTGGCGCACTGTGGCGGCGGGGATGCGCATCGCCGTCGTTCTCATCTTCTCACAGCCTCGTGTCCGGCGTTTGTGACGGACATCCTGTGTGCGTGGCGGACAGGCGTGTGGAAGAGTTAACCCGCCATTCGGAGGCGTCGGGCACGTTGTGTGCTTACACCCGCACGAGCACACGAGTGATCGCGCGATCGCGATCGCTCGAAGTTGAGGCAAAATTGCGGACCGATACTCCGACGTGCAGGCGTTGAGACAGGATGATGAGCGGACAGTGATGTGCATGTGTGCGGCCAAGACACTCCGTTGCACGACATCTATAGCGGGTCCGCGCACAGATAAGACGGCTGCCTACATGCACCAAGAAATGCGTGCCCCAGACGCCATTCTCAGCTAGTCTTTCACCCGCACAACCCGACCCGCAGTCACCTCGCAGCACCGACGACAAACAGCATGAGCATCATCGAAGTCCCGCAGAACCGCGTGTGCAACGGAGACAAGCACGGCACAAACCGCGGCGGTGAGCAGGGAGATGCTTCTAGCTGATGCCAGAGTTCTGCGTCATGGAGCTCCGCGCGCAGCTCGAAATCTTCCAGTGCAAGTATTGCCGCAAGGCTGCATAGCCCAACGCCAAACCTCTGATATCGCCTTCGACTGTGCATTCTTCCCTCAACACATGTTCATAGCATCATCCAGGATCTCCCTGGAGTAGCGTGTGAAGCCGGGTGGGTCGATAAGGCGTGCGGTGTTGACACTACCAGGCCTCTATAGTCATCCAGCGGCGAACGTTGCCCCGCATCGCTTCTCCTGCCAAGGAGGACCAGAGCCTGTCTCGCTTCTCATTAGGGCATAGCCCATTGTTTCTGCAGATCTCCCCAGCCATGCAGGCTGTTCTATGCAATGCAACCTCCCCGAAGATCAGACGTCGATCACCTGCGGCCACTGACCTGGGAGACGGAGTGCGCCGCCGCCTTTCAATATACTCACAAGACACTGTCCTTGATTAGAACTCACACACGTGTACGACGGGCAGAATCAACATTGCGCCGAAGAATGCGCCGAGAGAGCTCCGGGCCGCCGTCCCGCTGAACCCGATCGCCGAAACCTGCATGTGCCGAGAGGTTTACCGACCTCCGCAGGCCGGTTCTACCGCCTGGCCCCTCTCTCATTACCCGTCTGAAACGGTCAATGAATGCTCACATGCGTCCCCACATGCTGCACACGCTGCAGATGGGCATTTACTCTGAAATTACCAGGAACAAAAGGGACGAAGGGACGTCAGGTGAGCAGCGTCTGCGAGTGGACGGCAGTGGTGGGGCGGGGAAGAAACTAGCGAGGGCAGGCCCACATGCCGCACTCTGCCGCACGGTAGCACCGCCACTTGCCGTCACTTGACGGCCTCTGGCTGGAGCCCAAGCGATGGTTGGGTTGGTACATCCGTCTCCCCTCCGGAGGGGTTTCGTCGGCGGGCTCGCCGGACCGATCAAGTGTGCCTGTAAACAAACCCTACTCCCTACTCCACATGCAACCATAACGCTTCGTGTCACGACTGGTCAGCTGTCAGCAGTCAGGTTATTGCCGGGTAGCCGCGGCAGGGCAGTGTTGATCCGCGATTAATCCCCAGGTCCGCCGCTCGCCGTCTCCCCTGGGAACAGGCTGCATCGACCCGGGGCTCAAGTGGGGCAACAATGGTGCTTCATAAGCTAGCCCAACTCTGCGCGCCGAGCTAGATGCCCACCACCTCTTGCAACATGAGCGCCCCGCAAGCGCCACTGAACGCCGCGCCACTGACCACCTCACCTGCGCCGTCACACGATGACATCGACAAGGCTTCTGTGAAGCATCTAGACACGGCCCCCGAGCACGCATTCGAGGGCGAGGATGAGCGCGCCGTTGCCCTCCGGCTCGCGCGGGCCGCGGA